>NC_136630.1:14069644-14249644 GCF_933228915.1 Telmatherina bonti | reverse complement strand
AGAGAGGACCAGGGAGATGTATTATGAGGAAGTATCACTTGTCAGTGCTAAATCTTTTCTGGGGGGCTGTCACCGCTGTCATCCCAGTGCAGTGGCAGCCTCTGTGATAACACCAATGCTGTGAGTCAGACAGGGAATAATTCATCACCCATTGGCGGCCCATCGGATTTATGGTTGCCTCTCTCTTTTTCCACACACAGACACACAAACTCTCTCCCACTCTCTCTCCTTCTCTGTCTACAGAGAGGCTACAATGAGAAGGAATGCCATGTCCCTCAAAAAAAAGAGAGAGAGAAAAAAAAAAAATCACCCAAAAAAAGACAAACACTCAGACACACATTTCATACACACTTCAAGAGTGTGCCACCTCCGACTGTAGAAGAGTGGGCTGCCGTTGTACTACTTGTTTACAGACACCCGACCCATGGAAAAACAGCCTTTTGGCATGCCCTCCAAACTAAATACACACCAGCAGCAGACACAGAAAGTGTTTACTAAGCTTTCTTCACTTTCCCTTACCGCCTTGACGGGTTTCTAGGTGGGTTGCAGGAGTTAGACAAAATCAAAGAAACACCAGCAGAGGAATGAAAATATCCCTTTTCCTTTACGCAAATTATTTCTTTTTTTCTTTATTTTCTTTACCTTTCTGTAATTGACTCAAAATAAGTCTTGGCAGTTTATTTATATGGAGCACAGAAATAAAATAAATAAAAACAAACAAACACAGGAAATCAGTGAAGGATCACCAATTATGTGGTGGGGGACATTCTTTTCCTCAAAGGCACCATCTTTTCTTACCATCTTTCGAGTACCAGCAAAAGTTTGAAGAAGCTATCGAATGCGTTCATGCTACCTTCCAGGGGAAAAAGCATAAGCCAAACTTGAAAAGGGCAATTCAAACCTCCCGAGTGATGATATCAAGTTTCTTGATTGAAATAACCAATCACAATGGAGCCAACTGATTTATTTTTTTCTTTTCTTTTTATTTGTCTCTCCTCATAATCTGGAGCACTGAGTGGAAAGTCATGGCTGATGTGATTTGGGTGTTATTATCGTGATGGTAAGGGCCACAGTTCTCTGGAGTAATTACTGACTAGACAGAGGGCCTGATTGACCCAGACCACAAAAACCCATTAGATAAAGAGCGCACCCAAACAACACTCAACCACGGGGACCTAAGCCAAGCTCTGAACACCGACTGTGGGGTAAGACAAGATTGGCAGAAAAGACTCAAACACAACATGCCCCCCAAATACACACAGCTCAGGAACATAATGTCAAAGCATGCTGCTTAAGTTTATTTGGAGATATGTTGTTTAGTTCAATTACTCTGCTTTTTGTCTGTTACACTTACTATAATACAATATAAAATGTTTCTCTTTCTTTCATCTAAAATTCTCTTTTTTTTCTCTCTCAAAATTGTGCCTTTAAATTGAGGCATGTTTAACGTACAAACAATAGGAAGGATATTATTTTATCTCCACTAAAGAAAACAATTCTTTACACATCACTTCCTTTTTTTCCTCCCAGAATCAAACCCAATTTCAATGGTTAGTGGGCTGCTGTTTATACCAACATTAAAAGTAATTCCACATTTAAGTAAAAGCAGATAGACAATAAAGATCACATTAAGGCAGCATGTGCACTCGTACATCAGGCACATACACAGACATTTTGCCAGGAAAAAAAAAACACCTACACGTTTCATTTAAGTCGAGTTTCATCTTAAAGAGCTGCAGTGCAACTTAGGGGTAAAGACGACTTCACCAGTAATTGAGACGAGGAAGCCTGGCAGAAGCATTGATTTGAATTGTTGAGGCTTACGTCGCCTTCAAACCATATGCAGGGTTGTTTTGTTGTGTTTTGGTGTTTTGTTTTTTTTTTCTGGGTATTTCTAAATAGCTGCTTGTTACAAATGACTGTATGAAGGGTTTCTACAATGAGAACAGAGTAGATAACAAAGACAGTATAAAGAATAGAAAACGTCACAGATATAAAAGGGTTGCTGCAACTTCCTCTGTATCTACAGTATACACTCAGTTTTTTGGATTCCCCCTCAGGAAAACAACAGATTCCTGAGCGATTACTGCTTTCCCATTTGATCTAAAACTAAGTGGATGCTGCACAGACTGGTAACAAATTTTCATCATAAGTTTGGGTGTTAAGTCAAATGACAAGACGTTCACTCTTGAGGTCAGGATAACAGATATTAGTTATTTATGCCATAGTTAAATTTTTTTTCTTTTCTTTTTTTTTCCTGGGACGGGGGGGGGGGGTTTGAAATTGGCTCATGCTATTTACAGTATTGGAAGACAAAGCTCTGCATCTTTAGACAAAAACCAACTAATCAGGCTTTGTAATCTAAAACAGAATGAGCGCTTTCAGAAGATACCTTATTGCTGAGGGGGGAAGAAAAGAGCTTTTTTTTTAATCCTTTTGAAAGGTTTGTCTTTTGTCACTTTTTTTTTTTTTTTTTTAATCTTGGGTGAGAATTTGCTTCTATTCCCGGAAGCACACCGGAAAAGTACAAAGGTACATCTTAACTTTATGCAAAGTGGCCTGCCTTTTAAAACTCTACACATCCCGTCAAATACAGCAATAAAGGTGCTGCTGTCCTGTCAGAAACACACGTTTTTACCTCAGGTGACATGATAGCAGTCGGAGAAGGAAGAAAAAAAACCCAGCATTCTTTTTTGCCATCAAAATACAATTACATATGCATGAAGAACAATTCATATCAGATATGCTAATAAGTTCAGAATAATCCTCTTAGAAGCAAATGATATTAATCTAATTATAACAAATATATGGATCTTTTCTTTGTGTGCACTTCTTTTATAGACTATGGGCATGTATATAAAGTCTAAGGGAACGTGAAGATTTTTTTTTAATTCTACTAAAAAAAAAAAGAAAAAAAAACATGTGGAAAGTCAATTAAAAAAAACATCTGTTTATAGAAAATACGCTTAATTGTAAAACAATGACCTTTAAATTTTCATTTCAAGCAGTCTACAATAAAGGTCTTTGTAATGTAAATAAAAGTTCTTCAAAAAAATCACATAATTAAAATAAAATAAACTGAGATTTACTTATTTCAATGCCCTCCAACTCTCCTCCTTGCTTTCTGCCTTGTGCACCAAGTGACACAAGGACAAGTCGAATAATTGTGGCGCCTAGAAAGCAGAAAAAAATGTAAACAGTTCATTAGATGGGAAATAAAAGGCGTAAAAATACCCAGGGGCAGAGTGTAATGAGGGGCCCTAAAGTTCCTCTGCATACGCTTATTCCCTCTACTTTCCCAAGCTTTTCCTTTTCACCCTGCAAACACGGGTGGTGGCATAGCGGGAGGAGTAATTAACTACATTCAATTTATTATACTGTGTTCTATTGCAGGCTTTTCCACCAGTAGGAGTGCAACAACTGAGCAAGTTAGATTTAATAACTCTAATGTCCAGATTGATGTGACTGCCTCAAACAGGCATTCAGGCTTTTTTTATTTTCATGTTATAGTTTCTCCAGCAATTTGCAAAAACATTACAACCGCCACATTAAGTAAAACTTTAAGAAAAACCTATGAACACACAAGAAAAGATTTTAATGGTCATGAGTGGGATGTAACTGATAAATAAGAACATATCCAGTCAGGAAGAAATTTTAAATTAAAAAAAAAAAAAAAAAAAAGCAGAAGAGTAAAATGTCTACAAAAATGCAAGTTAAACTCAAAGGTTATCTTTATCAGTTCTTTTCTTCCCCAGCTGTGATGTTTTCTCAGGTGATGTGCGGACCAGCACCAGCAGATCCCACTCTGGTCCTTCCCCCCCCCCCGCCACAAGTGGGGGCAGAAGTGGACTGACGCAGCATGGCGTTTAAAGGAAGCCAAGACCTTTAAGCTGGCACAAGTATCACAACAGTATCTTCAATAATGCATCTCTGCTTAGCAGGGGTTTAACACACACATGAACACACACAGTCGGCACAAAGATGAAACACACACGCAAAATTGTTGTCTTGCATCTTCTATTCTCCTTTAATACAAACAAACTGAGAGAGGTTGTTCAATTAAGTGTTCTTTTTGAAAACATTTGATACATTATGAGACAAAGGAAAGCAGCTACAGCTAGGATTGTCACAGGAGGGTGTCATTTGAGCCTTTGCTTTATTGTGCTCTTTGGTGCCATTGAATCCTTCACTTGTGTCTGCTGTGTGCATGCGTGAGTGCATGCGTGCACATGAGGGCTACCGTCTGTGAGGATGGAGACTTCTAGGAGTCTTTGCATCATGAGGAAACCTCCTTTTGAGAACGAACACGTTGCAACATATGCGAACGTAGCCCGGTGTGTGTTCTCTCCCCCTAACAGAAATGCAGTCGTGGAAGAGAAGCCTAAGCTTTAGATAACAGCATGAGGCCTCTCATTAGCTCACAGGTTGGAGCTTTGGGGGCTTCTGCACACAATGCATCATGTTCCACTTCCTTGAAATACCTCAAGGAGTCTCAAAGAGGCGATTGTTGAAAAACGAAAATAAGGGTGAAAGATCAACCGCTGCAATGTAACGAATGATCGTGGCTCATATATAAGCAGGTGAAAGATGAGAAGGCTTTAATAGTGCATCGGCTTTAACTGGGACAACTTGAAAAAGTGTCTTTTTATAAATGTAATGTAAAAATAAATGAAAATGTCCAACTTACAAGTGTATGTATGTCTAAGTATCATAAAATCTATCAACTTTTAAGATTAAGTAAAGTGGATTTTGTTTTGGGGGAAAACCTAAAAGTCTGCCAGTGGCATATGGTACTATTCATATAGACCCTTTCATGCTTATACCTCTGTGATACCAATGGTGTATTTCCCTGTCAAAGTCATTTTTACCGTTAAGTACAGCCGAGATCAGTCAATAAGCTTAACAACTGTTACCATAAAGCAAGAGGCCGGGAGACTACTGGAGAACAGAGGAGGAAGGGGGGAAAAAATACTGCATGTGAATTCCAAACAAAAGAGCAAGTTCAAGGAGTGCTTTGATGGAAGGAGCACCATATACTTTTTGAAGGCCGAGGGATCATCTCTCAGTGGTTATTTCTTTAAGGCACGAGGGCCAGATTAAACCCAATATTCAAATATGAAGGTGCTTCTAATGAAAAATCAAAGGCTCCATTTCCTCTCCCACTCCCCTTCCGTCCATCACTATTTTCCATTCTTTATTCTTGTTTGGTCAAATTTTTCCTTTTCTCAAGTCCATAGTTGTGCTGAGCA
This sequence comes from Telmatherina bonti, assembly GCF_933228915.1. NCBI lineage: Eukaryota > Metazoa > Chordata > Actinopteri > Atheriniformes > Telmatherinidae > Telmatherina > Telmatherina bonti. The sequence goes on along the minus strand of NC_136630.1, from coordinate 14,244,395 downwards.
GACAAGAAGAATAAAAGTATATAAAGACAGAAAGAATAGAGTGAGAGAAAATGAGGAAAGAGGGAGGGTTATAGAGATGAGGGACCAAGGTGCTGGTGGTGCAAAGCAGAGACAGACGGCATTGGTTGGAGGAGTAAATCAATAGAGCAAAGCCGATGGGGAGGCGGGTAGCCAGGGCAAGGAGAGAGGAGAGAGGAACCAGCGCAGGGGCCTGGGCTCCGATCACAACGCTGGCTTCTGGCGTGCAGTGGGGAATAAAGTAGGCCTCCCTGGGTCAGCACCAGAGAGAAAGGTGAGATTAGAGGAAAGTGGAGGAGATATTTTCACAGAGAGCAGGTGGGAGGGGTGGGAGAGGTGGGTGCTACAGGATGACAAGGATAGAGTGTGTATATATGTGTGTGTTTGTGTACTGGAGGGTAGGAGATGTGCATACTGGATACCTGGCAAGCCAGGGACCAACTGGCCCATTAGCCTGTGGGCACCTACATATGGTTCACTGAACCCCTCTGCTGAGAAGAGCTCCTCTCCTATCAGTCTCCCCATCTTTTTTAAAGATACTCTCACTTTTAACCCCTTCTCTGCTTTGGAAAGAGACTCAGTCCTGACCTCGATTTATGATTCATTTTTGTTTGATGTCTATTCTTGGAGTGTTATCTAAAATTGAAAAATGTAATAAAAAAAATAAATAAATAAAAAAAAAAAACTAGACACAAAAGGAGAGGAGACGGGCCTGCTGAGCATGTGCACGTGTGCGCGTCCATCAGTGGACACGCACACAGAAGACCATTGCCTTCAGTGCTTTGCCTTTTATTGTCATGTGACCATTGTTGGAGCTGAATAGCTAGCTTATTAGCATAAGAATACAGCAGCACACATAGAGACTTAGCCAGATCATTATCTCTATATATTTATGTATACTTTGTTATTTCACTAGCTGGAACACATTCAAATGCTGATGAGGCCAGTAAGGCCCCCTTCCAAAACCCTTCCAACATGTGCCCTTCTGAACTTCCCAATACACGAAACAGTTTCCCGGGTGTCTGCAGGTTCTGCACTGGAATTCACTACAGTGGTTCAGAAATGAGAGAACTGACCATATAAGAACTACAGAGAAGACTTGCTTAGCCAGATTAATAAAAAAAAAAAAAAAAAAAAGAAATCTAAAAGTATGTTGAATGATTCAACACAAGAAATAATAAAACAAATGACCTCAACTGTTATTAAAAAGATAAACATACAGATAAAAAGCATAACTGCAGAGAAGAGGAATTTAAAGAGCAATTATTTGATTTAATATATTTTTTAAAATGAAAAAATGTTTTCTGTGAAATGAATGACTTGTTTTTACTAGAATAAAAAATATACAGCACAAGAAACTTGACAACAGAGAACAAACAAGTGCTCTATGTTGATGAGGGGAACAAAACTAAAGAGTTTAGTCTCACTGCAGGAGTAAGCCGATGCTCTAATGCTGGCCAACCTCTGGGATAATTGAAAAAAGGAAAAAAAAAAAAAAAAAACTTAATTCATCTTCCACAATGTAATTCTGATCAAGGCCACAGCCAGATTCCACTGCAGGCTTCAAAAACACCCAAGAAAAGGCAAAACTGTTGGTCACTGAGAGCAAACATGCTACCCCTTTCTTTCTGGCATGCTCCCTCATTAGAAACACTTAAGATGAGAGGAAGAAACTAAGTTTAATTGTATATGTGTGTGTGTGCACATGTTTGTGTGTAGGGGCTCTGAGCAGGGGTTAAAACATGTGTAAACATGGAAGTCAACTATTAAAGAAAAAAACCCAGTAAAGATTATATGTAAAGAATTGCTCCTCTATTTAGTCCCTTCCTCGGTCTTGCCTTCTCTGAAGCTTACTTATTAAAAATCAAATGCCACTGCCTAAAATATAGAGAGAAAACACAGACCCAGTGATTCATAATATATTTCATAAATACTTCATGAATCCTGCGCCATACTTAAGCCAGTCTGGCAAAAAAAGAAAACATTGTCACCTATTCTAGTACCAGCTTGTCAGCACATCACTGGGGAGTGGGTGTCACATGTCACTTCTGGTTTACACCAGTGCATGGGACAGGCTCGGTGCATGAAAATCGGGGGTAGGACAGAAAGAAGAACAGAAAGAAAAGTGATGGGGAGGTGGAAAGGGTAGAGGGAGGAGGGGGTGTTATCATATCATCGCCCCATGTCTTTATATGCTCCCCTTATTATCTATGGCCCCCACTCTCTCCAGTCACTCAATCACACAAGCCCTGAGGACAGTGGGGGACCTGGGAGGGCCTTCGCTTCTTGGTAGACTGAGCCAGACAAGCGTCTGAAAGCTATACTGATCGCTGTCAGTGTGTGGAAGTACTGTGACTTTGGAGGGGCCAGGAGAGATAAGGGAGAGGAAGAAATGATCACGTGGAAGGATAACGGACGAATTTGCACAATGACAAACAAATCCAGTGCTTCAGGCAAAATGCAGATATCCCGTCCATACAGACAAGCGTTAACATAAGGAGACAAAGAGGAAGCAGGGGGTGATGTGCTTGCAAATGTGAGGCTAGGAGATTTTTGTGAGCTGTCCTCTGACAAGAACTCATCTGATTAATGATTAAAATAATTGCCTAAGATAATTCTCAAATCTTAGGCAAACTTTACTACTTTTTAAGTTGGACTTTAGTTTAGTCTCTCCAATTCTTCTTGCCATTAGTTAACTACTAATTTATTTTCATAACATTTCAATTGTTAATTTTAAATCCATCATTAGAGTATGGATATATGTGGGTAGAAAACAGAGCAGAAAAATTCTGCTATCAATCCTTTGTCAAAACTGGGCATCACAAACGATTGACAGCCACAGTAATATTCTTAAAATCCTGGGCTGGTGAACTACACAAGAGCATAAAAATACTTCCTTTTGGAATCAAGAACTATTTCTACATGGGAAAATGCATCTCATCATTTAGACATGTTAGATGCAATCAAAAGATGTAGAAAAAGTAAATATCTAACTAATGAAAGTGTTGGTATTCTACTATGTCTCACACTTTTTTTTATAACTAACGTGACTGTCTCCTTGTGACACTGTCCTTCAACTTAGATTTGGCCCACTGCCATCATATTATCAAACACAAAAAAATTGTTTTTCACATTAATGACAAAGAGCTAATCCACAAAATGAATCCGATCTTAGTGCCCAAAAAGACAACATGGAAAAGCCTGCAACACCACAAATCCACAAAGGCTTGAGGAAGGCATACTGTGCACGACGACTTCTAATGAAAGCCGTAATTCAGAAGAAGAGAGGAAGATCTATTTGCTAACATCTTAAATCTGCACTGAGTACAGAGGAAATGTAGGAGGGGAAAATTCCCTGACAATTGAGAGAGTCCTTTTATAACTAGTTAAGAATAATTAGACTTTGGAGTTGCTGATAGGTTGTTAAGCAACTAACTATGAAAAGAGTCAATCTGCCTTTAGTCTGCTGTGTCTAATAAGTACAAGTAAGCTGAGGCGATTTAAAGCGTCTAACATCCGACTAATGTTGGTCTGTCATGTTGTCACTTGCACAAGTCATCATAATGAGGACAAGGGGCAAAAAACAAGAACCCTTCAAGATGGATTACAACACTGTTAATATATAATCACTATTAGTGTGGTTATTATAAGATGTACAGTTGTTCTAAAAATCTTCCTTCAAAACTAAATTATTGACTAAATTATAAGCATTTTAGTTATTAAAAATATTTAAGATGTCAGAACATCTTAAACATTTTAATACAAATACATAAGTTTCTATTAAATGACTTTGCAAACATTCTCCATTGGAGTTGATAATTAGGCCAAACATGATGATTTCAGGTCCACTTGTAGCTAAACATAAATGGTCTCTGCAACCTTGAAATGTCCATGATCACCCATTTAAAAACAAAATAATACTGTCCAAAAGCCCTCCTTATCTTCATCGTCTTTTGCTCTTGTTCTTTTTGGTGGGCTCACTTTAAATACACTTTTAGCTCTGAATGAAACCATATTTCCAAGAAACCATACTGTACATGCTATATAATGAAGAGCTTGTAGACCCTCAAATTAAATCAAGAAAAAGCTCAGCAGCACTGAAAAAAATAATCTGAAGAATTTCTTTTACAAATTTCTCAACAGAAGCACAAACATGGAGCTGAAATGTGTGTGTGTGTGTGTGTGTGTGTGTGTGTGTGTGTGTGTGTGTGCGTGCGTGCGTGCGTGCGTGCGTGTGTGTGTGTGTGTGTGTGAGAACGAGTGTAATGTTAAGAGTCACACATTAGCTTCTAAACAACAACTCTTTTTAGTTTCAAAAGGTATGTTCACATTTGATGCATCAAATTTAATCCTTAACTACCTTTTATATTTGTATTTACACATTTGAATTAAATATTCAAAAGCTGTTACAGGCTTAAAAGGTCCAGCCAAATCACTGAATGGTGTCAGTGCCCCAACTAAAACCTGCATTTTAACTCGTCTTCATAAGGGATATAAAAAAAAAAAAAGAAACATATTCAGTACAGACAGTGATTTCTTCTATTCACCTCAGCATACCTCAAAAATAAGCTGTTCAATATTTCAAGGTTAGCTGATTCTTTGGAAATGCATTAATTATCTCCCAGGGCAGAGACTAAGAAACATTCCAAAAGAGTTTATTAAAGGAAAAAGGCAGTCCAGACATTCTCCTTGACCGTGACTGAAGCTCCAAACAATACCCAACAGACAACTGGAAATTAGGAAGGGATAGTTGCAACCTTGTGACAGCATGCCTCATGATTTAATTTTGGAATCTATAATGGAATAAAGCTGGGAACGAGTAGGAGACACAAAGAAATCCTCAATTCAAATCTTACTGAATATACTTCTTTACTGCGCTTCAAATGAATAAAAAAAATGACCGCATTGCATTTTCACATCTTATAAATACTTGCATTATTTACTGGGAAAAGATACCAACCTCACATAAAGGCTAGTTGATGATCTGGTATACGTTTCAAAAGGAACACTGTTGTGTGGTAATTAATCACATCTTTTACTGATCTTTGATGGAGTCTTGTTTTGCATCTTATGGCAAATCAACATCAGTTCTCTATTCAGCATTCATAAGTGGGACGAATCAAAAGAAATTAATCCTGCAGCACTGTACAAAAAAATTATACAATGCCTCTCCAGCAATCAATAAAATTGCCTTGACCATCAGAGGCACTCGATTCTACTAAAAGAAAAAATAACGTAATACACTCTTCAGTAGAACTTGTCAGAGAGAATATTTAATGACTAATTATTAACCTTTTTTGAGTCAAGGACCTTTAAATACAAAGCATCTCACATTTAAACCACAAGAGTTCTACTATAGGGGAAAAAATAGCAGAAATGTGTAAAAACACTCTTATATGCAATGCATGAGGGAGAAAGGTATGCAGCAACACTTGTCAGAAGAAGTAATTGAGACAGGAGACGTCAATGTTATCAGTCTCGCAGTATTCATTCAAAACTATATTCCACTTTCCTGAGAAGGTCAGTCTTATTTTGCTTTGATTACTCAATTAACTTTGAAGAGCATGACTACAAAATGTTATGAAAATACATTAAATCAGAACTCAGACTGTTAAACAATATTAAGTGGTGTAATGACCTAATTATACAAGTTTTTTTTTTTTGTAACGCTTGTCTTCAATATCTCCTAAAAACAACATAAAAAAACAGGTCAGACAGTCATATGTGGAAGGATAGAGAGTATACTCCTACATTAGAAAGGCAAACAAGTAGGCAAATGTGCTCAGTATCACCCTCATTGAGGCCATTACTTGGAAGGAAATTCTTAGAGCAATACCGCCATCTGCTGCAGAAAGAGCTCAACAACCATGCAAGCAGCAAGCAAGCGCGAGACAAGCTGGATGGTGACATAAAAAAGCTGCAAAAAGACAGGAAGAAAAAAGGAAGAAATCTTCCAGGCCCCTGCAATGAAATCCATCATTTGATTCCAGACTGACATTTCATGTAAAAATGCCCAAATCTAAAGGTGTTTCAAATATAAATTGGCGATCTTGTAATTGTGTCAGGACTGTAACTAACAGATGTTATCAGTGCTGCTTAATGACTTCATTATATAGTAAATATATATATAATAAAAATTCTCTGGGTTTTGGAAAAGTTTATTCATTCATAAATCTGTCATTTCAGTTAACATCACTGAAGATCAACATTCAATTGTTAACTTTAGGTTCACAAAGTTGTTGAACTAAAAACATTCCTATTGATTTTTATTTACTAAAGACATCCAACCACAAACTTCCATATGACAAAGAATACCTTTGAAAATGGAAATAAAAGGAGAAGCTTTGATATTCAAAATACTTTCTGACGAGAGAGACTGTCCAAAACTGGCAAAACCGTCTAAAACTTTGAATCCATGCTGCTTTATGACAGCTTCAGGCTGTCATCTCATCATGCCCAAGACAGATCATCACGCTAATACAATTAGCACTGCACACATTTTGAGTCCCAGTGTAGAGGTGGACTCCACTATTTGTTACAGAACAGATGTCTGCGGGTCCTTGAACGGACCTATACTGGTCATTTCAAAATGGTGTCTCTTTACTTAATAGATTTCATTAAATTAAGCTTAAGTTGAGCATTCTGCTTCCCTGATCAAAGCCACTTCTAAAAGCCATGCCTTTCTGCTTCCTCTGACTTGAACTAGCTGACCCCATCAAACTAGATTGTCACTGTCCTTTTTAATTTTTTTAAAACTATGGCTTTTTTTTCCTCCACCCTCTTTTTTTTTGTCAGGTTGGCATCCCCTCTAGTTGCTGTAATACCTGTTTGTCAAGGCCCAGCACCTATAAGACCCCCACTGTCTCCTCTATTACCAGAATGAAGCTCTTGGCCACAGCAACAAAGCGCATTTATACACCTTAGGGATGTGTGTTTGATAAGTTGTCTTTCTGGATAAAATGGACGGGTTATTGAGGTCAACTCTTGCCCTGTCTGGAAAGGAGAAGGTATGAAGTCTCAAGCTGGCACACCGGTGGTAGGAATACTTCAAAACTACGGGTGAATGAGAGGATGAGAGAGCAGGTTAAGGAGGTAGACACCCGTGGGAGGCCAGTGGGGGGTGGGAAGTTAGGGGAGATTGGGTAGTGAGGGAGTGGAAAAGCCTTGATATCCACGGAAACCACAACAAAGAGAGAGCTTTTTACATTAAAAAGAAAGAAGATTGCCTTTTTTCCACTAGACACCTTTCGAGCTGAGTGTCATGTCCTCCGCTGGCCTGCAGGAAGTCAGAGGCTGAGCTCGACTATAGCATCTGGCACATCTGAGGCACATCTGAAGGGGCTAAAGTTCTTGCCTTCTGAACACTTGCATCAGGGAGATGAGATATGCTAGATGTAACTGTGAGGCGGGTGATCTTCGTTTGAATATACAGTGATCTGCACACACCACGTGGTGTGAAAAATGAAAATGAATCTCATACTGGGAAGTCAGTTAGATGCTTGCCAATGTTCTTTTATTTCCTGTGCACTAGGACTACCTTGCCACTAACCTTCAGTTTTGCTTTACGGTATTCTGGGCTGTAAAATGTGCCACAACAAGCAAAACGGGATCTTAATGTCATTGCATTTTCTTTGTGTTCCCTCCGTACAAGGGTAAATATTATAAGGTAGGCAGAGGAATCTAACTTTTTCCCCACATATAGGAACCACTTTTCCCGCATACTCCCCAAAGACAGGAAAAAAAACACTAATGGTGAAAATTAGAAGTAATATCTGCCACAGCAGGTTTAATCTACTTGATAATGAAGCAACAAAGTTAAAGATTAGTAATCAGCCAATTACATGCCCAGGTTAAGGAATGCAACCTGTCCTGGCATGGACAACTCTTCTGTGATCTCAGTCAGAATATATTTCTCAGTTGTCTGTTCACAGATCACTTGCACATGATATCTCCTTCTAAATGGGTCATTTATGGTTATTTACCTGTTTTTAGGGATTTTGAAGATAAATTCACTTGAGACATTAAACAGCATTCTGAAGGTATTCAAACTATTTACTTTTCCACATTATATATACTTCAATAAAATCCAAAGAACATTCATATTATGAAGGAGCACTTTTGCACTGATTAACACAGTTTCCTGTAGGTTTAAATATATTAGTCCTCTGACGAAAATCTTGGAAGAAAATCTTTAAATGAAAAGAGAAAACAATACATTTAGCTAAATTCATTCAATTTGGAGATAAGACTGTTTGATTGTTTTGCCAGACAAAAACTGAATTAATTATCCGGTTCAGTAGAGTTTTCCCTTCCATTGTGGAGCTGGGAATACAAACCATATCAAAATTGATTTAAGGAAGGACAAACAAATGTGTTGGCAAGCTCAGGGTCAGCTGTGCTTAGGCTGTGGGTCTATCTTGTGAGTAGTAGAACAACAAAACAATCAGGAGGAAACACGAACAGACATACAGCAAATAAACTGAATAAAATAGAAATAATTGTTGTATTTTAAGCTTTATAATGTACATCAAATTCTAAAAATGTGCCCACAAGTTGTAAGTACAACAAAAATACAGTATGAAAAATGAGTTTATTTGAACTGTATAATTGCTTATTTCTAAAGTATTTATAATTCAGTGAAGTATTCTGAGTAAGATTGGAAGACTACAATATGGATGAAAAGCAAGTGACCCAAAAGACTGGAGTGTTCATTAAACGTTGACAGAGGTTTAAAATAAAGTCAAGACAGTGATTTATAAATTACTAAACAAGGTCAGATTCTGCAGCAGCAACACAAACTCACACAACCTGCTCTCAATGGGCATCTCTTGCAAGTTCAAATATGAACTGGGAATTAATCTATGGGGACAAACCACTGAGATGCAGAGCTGGACGTTATGTGTAGATAAGAATAATGAAAGAAAACCAGTTTAGTTCTGAGAACAAACTATGGCGCTAACAGATCACGAATTTGGATGTGACAAGTTTTAGCTGGAAAACCCAATTGTATTTTTTTTTCCAGACTTGCAGATAGACTTTTGGGATTATTTAACATAGAAATACACGCTAGAATTATATGTTTAAGTGTTTTAAAAACAAAAACAACATTCGTTTTATGAAATGTCAACTTACAAAGTCTTTCTCAAGCTTCTCCATTTCTTGCTTGTAGCTCTTCAGCCTGCTGTTGTACATGGCTCGGCTCTGGATTGGGATTTCTCGGACTTCCAGATCCATCTGCTCCAGCTAAAACCAACCAGGTCACACAATCCAGTTTATTTAATGGCAAAAAATAATCTAGGGCCTTTCCCTTTCTAACATATAAAAACAATTATACCTACAGAAAACAACATGAAACAATCAGAGCAGGAACTTTGCATGTACTAATAACAGAGTTAGTTTGCATTAAAACATTAATCTACAATCTTGCTTTAAGGTAAATGTCTAGTTCAAATGTATTTATATGCAAAAATTCAGGCCTGCTATTCCCAAGTTATGATTTTATTTTCCTTACAAGATTTCACAGTTGTTACAATTTTTGACAAAAAGCTGCTTTTTGCAAAAACAAATAAATAAATCACAACTCTGAAAATATTTACCTTTAAAATTGGTTAAAAATTAGCAACTATAATCTATTAACATGTTTCTGTACTGGTTGTAACAATAAAATCCCTCCTGCCCATGTCACTCAGCTGTGATGAAAGTACCAAGTGAGTGGGGCTGTTCTGTAAATAAATACTATCAAATATGAGGGCTCCTTCATTGCAATGACATGAGCAAACCCAACGATGTCACAGCAGATGAGGTAAAAGTACATTTGATGCATCGGTAGACAGATTTCTTCTTGGCAGATTTGGAGGAAACTAATAACTATGCCATAACAAGACACCTGCGACAACAATTTGTCGCTGTCAGGTGACTGCTCTTTGTATTTTTTTTTTTTTTTTTTTACAGCAACATGAAGATTCCCACCTCAAGATAATGGCTTGAAATGTGTCATAAGGGTGTCACTTAAAAGCAGATTACTGTGGAGTAATCATGTGTAGAGGAAGCCTCCTTTCTGCCATGCAAAGTACGTGCATGTCTGCATGTCATGTCACCACCAGGATAATACAGGTGCTGTTGTCTGGTGCCAGTGAAATTTTGCCCTCCCTCTTTCCACAAATTCATAATTTAGGAAATGGGAAGAGGAGAAAATTACTGATCAAAGGCATACCAACTCTCTGACTTCTTCAAGCTGTTTGTCGACATTTAGAACCAGCTGTGTCTTCTCATCTGAAAGAGAAAAAAACAGCAACATATTGATCAGCCGACGGAGGAACAGCGCTTCATGACAACAGCCTAACTCCCCCGCAATGGGGGAAGAGAAGGGGGGAGAGTGAAAGAAAAAGACTGGGAGAAAACAACACACGAAGACACATTTGAAGATATATTTACACATTCTCTCCACAAGACGAGCCAACATTTGATGTCTCTTAGTTATTGCCGTCTATGAGGCCTTTGTTGGTTTTTGTTGAGGAGCAGTGAGACACTTCATGCCAACTCAAAGGGAAAGGAGGTGTCAGATTTGCTCACTTGCCAGAAGTATGAGTCCCTCTTAGAATGACTAACGCGTTGCTCTACACCCCAGCCCATGGCTGCTCTTCCACATTCCCCATTGAAACTCATTAGGCACATGAAAACTATTGTGCATCCAATAGTTGTTTTTACCATAACAGCACTACTACTTTCTGTTCATTTACCGTATTGGTCCTGACACTTACGTTATCCCGTTGCTATGAAAGTAAAAACATGAAATGTAGAGCTCTGGAGCATTTATTTAGAGGCATAATGCAACTAATGTGTTTACTCCCATTCATTTAAGGCCACAGAATAATAAAGTTATTATCAATGACATTTATCACGTAGTTTCAACATTTATTGGCTTCAGACCCATAAATGCTGGCATACTGTGTTACAAAACATAAATGATGATTATGAGAATAACAATAATGACAAATAATAATGATAATAATAATAAATAATAATCAGAAGAAGAAGAAATAAATAATAATAATAATAATAAAAATAATAAATAATAATACCTTGTGAAAAATGAATAAAAACATAAATTGGCTTACAGTATATACTATACAACAGACCAAGTGAAATATAACTATAATGTCAAGTTCTTTAAGAAGGAATCATCTCTCAATAACTACATACTTGTGAAGTTGATTTGTCACATTTTCCCTTGTGAACAATCTAAACTTAATCCATAGTGTTTGAACACAAACTTCCAGCGACCAAACTGAATATCCCTGTCATAATGAACAAAAAAACCCAAATGTGATCATCAAGTAAACCTTTTTTTTTTCTACCACTTCTTAAAATAAAAAATAAAAAACTAATATTATTTGGCTGGATGCTATAAATACACACAAGTAGAACATATTTTACACATATACAATAAGTGACACTGCTGACAAAAGACTACATGCGAGGAGCAGAGATACTGATGTACTTGAGACAGGACGAGACTGAAAGAAGCCAAATGATGTCAGTCATTGTGAAACTGCATCTGCAGCAACACTGTAAAATACACTGCAGATGGATCTTGACTGTGATATTGACAAACCCTGTTGTCCACCTGTCAATCAGATGTCATAAAACTTTAAAAACCTCTTATCATTATGAAAATGCACAAAAGATTTGAGAAACTAAGGAAATTTGATAACGGACTGCTTCTATGCATGTCTACCTTACTGCTATTTTGGCAGCAGTTTTCGGAATATACAGAACAAACTGAGGCATGTGAGGCGTAAACTGTAAGTGAATAAATAATGTCCACTCCACCTCTTGTCTATGCATTTTACCCGAGTTTCCTCTGTTGTTACTTTTTAACAGTGCAGGCATGAGAATCGCAATGCTACCATGAATTGCCCTGCTTTGAATTAACACGACAATTTACAATTTAAATGAGGATAATTGTAAAGTACGACAAAGCAGCAAAAACAAAATACTACTTACAGAGACATTGTTTCATCTACAAATTCCAGACCAAATTAAATCACTAGATAAGCAAACCTTGCTAACAGAATGCAGGTAAGTTGGAGAGTACTGTGCACATGCATTACAATAATACTTGTAGCCTAAATACCATCAACTTTAACTCTGTGTCAGGTCAAATATCTTATTTGTTACAATGTTCAACTACTTGTTTGTAGTATAAGATCATCAACCACACAGTGAATCACATGACTAGTGCTTCCATTGTTGCTGATTTTTTTTTTTTTCCTTTTAAATCAAGGAGACAGAAATGTCTCACTTGTATTCCAACAGCATCCTCAGCATCCTCACCTCTCCATTAGATGGAGTAATTATTACCAGTTTCTTTTATCAACTAAATAAAAAGAACATTAATCATAAGAAGCAATGATGCTTACGTTATAGTCCAACATTATTGATGAGGAAGATACTTTTCTGTGTGACAGTTTAAACTGCTGTATACAGATCCTCAGAAAGACAAGTTTGAGGTTTAATCTGACATGAAATCTTGTAATTAGCGGCTCACTTGCAGGAATAAAAAGTCTGGAGTCTAGACTTGACTTATGAGTTCTACTTACAACCAAAATTGTTTTTCAACTGGGTCAGAGGGAAGAAATTTTTTTTTTCATATATATATATATATATATATATATATATATATATATATATATATATATATATATATATATATATATATATATATATATATATATATATATATATATATACACATACATACATACATACACGTGTGTGTGTGTGTATGTATGTATGTATGTATGTGTGTGTGTGTATATATATACATAAATTATATGGACTATATATAGTTTAGAATTAATCACTTTTTCTTGCTCTTATATGAGAAGTACTTTATAAAAAATAAAAAAAATAAAAAAGCATTTATTTTTTATTATTATTAGCCACAATTTGGATGCAGATGAAATGTAAATAATCCCGTCATCTCTAAAACATGTGAGAAGCAGCTGTCTGAGATGACTGCTGACATTTTTGACATTACCAACAATGAGACTTAATATAAGGAAAGGAAATCAATAAACTCACTGTGTGATGCACAGAACTATTTGTTAGTCAATGTCAACAAACCAGGGAGGTGGTTTTTTGACAGTTTAGGTTTGTCAAATCAATAATCGCAGAAAATCTGTTTATCACATATCTTCAACACAAAATGTTTAAAAAATAAAAAATAAAAAAAAACTTCACTGGCTTAAGACAGTTAAGAAAGCTAAATTTGTGCCAAGCTCGGGTCAATTTGAACAACTAAAAAAGTAACAGAGAAATAACAAAGCTCAGCTTAACTGGAACCATTGTAAACCATCCTGGAAACTGGACATAACATAACTGGTGCCCAGCTCCAGAACATCAGCAGTGGGCCAACAAGTGAAATAAGTTACGGTGTGTTCAGACTAAATGCGTGCGGCAAAATGCGGCAGAAAAGAGAGGGAGGGAGGCGGCGCTTTTCTTCCGGTCAGTTTGAATGATGGGGGATTCAGTAGAGATATGGCATGGTTTTATTTAATAAATAAAGCTGGAGAACATTGTCGTAGGGCAGTGATAGTCAGTGTTAATGCAACAAGAGCAGAGAGCCGCCGCCGCCCCCAAACAAAGCATTGCTAGGCAACATATCCTGCTACGTCGTCAAATCAGTAAGATTCAGCTTTTTAGCAAGGAATGGTTATCCTAAATAATGCACGGAGTAATCGCATCTCAGCCCCGTGTCTGGGTTCACCACAGAAATCCTCCAGGATCGCTCTGATTGGTTGACGCCCCGCGTCAAACGGCCAAAGTTCAGCTTTGCCCATCTCTGGCTTTGGACGCACGTTCCACGCGGAACGCCGATGCCCAAAACGCGACACGAGAAAGCTCGACGCCTCCTTACCACGCTTCCCCATAGACTTTACATGGAAACCTGCCGCTCTTGACACTCAAAACACGTTTGGTCTGAACACACCGTAAGAGGAGCCCAATAGCATCGATCACTGTAAGGTCGCTGGACTCCAACACAGCTACTATGAGGCAAGGGGTGGGGTGCACGCTGAATGGGTTAAAGGTTCATCGCAGAACCAACACAGAAACAAACATCTCACAACCCCTGAGCCCAAAGATCAATGGTGTAGTCCAGGGTATATGCAGATATACAGAGTATCCCCAGTTCTTTTTCAGTCAGGATTGAGTAAACCCACTTCTAAATCCCTTGTGATGCTGTTTTTACAATTACAAATGTGTCTACACATGTACCTACGTCGCCCAGCAGCTAAGTAAAGGTTTGCTACACTGGTGCAGTTTGTCAACAGCTGCATTAACTTTAGCCTGAACATAGGAAAAAAATTCAGCGATATGTATATATGTCTATGAGCCTGTCTCTCACTAGTCTGTGTGCCAGTATTGGTTAAGTCCTTTCATAACTCTTCCTTTCTGAAACCGAAGAGCAAAAATAATGTGACAATGAGCAAATATACTGATGGAATTTTTTAAGTAGACTAAACTGAGTCTGACATGTCACTTTTTCCTGAAACTGTGTTTTTCTGGGCCACTTTTTTCTGTTTTTAAAACAAGGACAAAAAAAGCGAGAGTATACCCACTTCTTGATGGACCACTACACCACTGCCTAAGATGCTTATGAAACAAAACAAAACCTCTCAAACCAAACCCTATTCCACCTACTGTGGAAAGCATCTGCTGTTGTACACACTGTGGAATAGTTTATTTTTTCTGGCTGTAAAACTACTGAATTCACAACTACAATTTAAATTTTGTACTTGAAACATACATTTTTCATCACATTCTTTATCCTAGTAGGATAAAAAATAGTTAGTTCTTCTATCTCACCAAATGCTAATTATGGAAATATAAGAAGGTATAAGTATTTAAGTCTAAAAAAAATGCTTAGCAAATATAAGCTTTGAAAAGTCAAAAGATTTTTTTTATCTTACATTAAAAATATGTTAGTTTTGCATCAGCTTGTTCTCATTTTTAAAAAAAAAATTTGACCCAAATTTTTTTTATACCTTTGTGCACATCTTATTAATAGTTTATCATCCAATGTAGGTCAAACACTAATTAATTTCTTCGAAAAAATAAGTAAATATGCTGCCATAACAATAATAAACGAGCAGCAAACAAGGACAATTGTCAACTAAGTATTGATGAATTTTAGCAAATTCATCCGTTTTTAGTTACCTTCTAATCAGGTAAAAATTGATTTAGAAAAAAAACAGCCTCAATCTATGTTTATAAAATTCTCTCTTTTAAAATTAAATTTCTTCCAATTGTTTTCCAAGGTCCAATAAGCGTGATTGGGGGAAACGTAGAGGCAAATATCTGCGATATACCCACAAAACTACAACTGATGACAAAGGAACGAGCCTGTATTTGTCTCTCCTGGGCTTCTGTAGTAGCATGGTGTTGCAACAGAAAGCCGAGACAGAGGACTGACAGTATGTTTGGGTATAAAAAACTTTTTTTATTGTAAAGACAACATAACAGTTATTAATTTGAGATGACTTTACGCCAACTAAAAAATGTTAGGACTATTTCATTGTACTTCTGCAATTTTGCTGCTTTAATTTTTTTAACTTTTCATCTGTAAATACTTCAGATATTCTCTTATAAGGTAGTCTCAATAGATAATCATGTCACTGAAAATATTTTAAATGAAATAAACTCAGAATCAGACACAGAATGTGATCAATATTTGAAAACAGTTTTAAAAATTCAAACACAAAGTCAGTAAAACTTCAAGCTCAAAAGGCAAATCACAAGGCTACCAGGAGTGGGACTGCAAGATTGTGAAAAAAAAAAAATCTCAACCAAGATCTTGATTTCTCAAGACACATTACCTTTTGCAAGTCCTCAAATTCATTTTTAAAACCTGTGTCCAACCTCAAAACCTACACAGTAAACAGCCAGAGGCGATTCAGTGAAAGCTGAGATGGTGCTTTCTTACTTTAACTGAGACCCAAGCCGGAGGGGTGTGAAATATGTATGGATATTTACTAAGACTACAACTTGCTTATGGACAAATTAGTTTTTCACACAGAACTAAAGTTAAAAGTTCTTTTACCGAGTTGCTTACTTCAAACATGAAAAAGATTACACATGTTTCATGCAATAAGACCTAATGTCTTACTGGAATTCTTCCTTATATATTTTTTACCTTAAGTTTTGAGAATTGTAACAAAAATTCAAACCAGCTGAGATTGCACTTTAAATTATGCACTTACAAATAATATAATCAATGGCTGGTTTGCACTTTACCTTTTGTCAGTATTTTGTCAATATATTTGTAATGTAGTTGTCTTGAGAGCTGTCAAGGGACAACAGATATACATTATGTGCCAGGCTCTTTTTCGTGATGCCAGAGTCGCTGTCAGTAACACAAAATGGCACATAAAACTAGATGACGCAACAAAACTAATGACGAAATATTTTGCCTTAAATGTATGATTTATATAGAACGTAAGATGTTATACTCAGGGCAACATGCAACCACTAAGAGGATGAACAAGAGGTGGACTTTTAAAATGAAACAAAAAAAAAAAAGAAAAAATATGAGCAGGAAAGAAAACTAAATTTATCTGCAAACTATTCCAATGATGGTTCGCAACATTAAATATACTCATTGCTATAATGTACAGTGTATTTCTAAGCTTTGTAAATATTCATTTGAGCTTATTGTTGACACGTTTAACAGATGGTGACGTGAAATTATTTTGTGAAGTGGGCACCACTGAATCTTCAAAGATGTCGAGTCTAAACCAGAAATATTCAGCGAGGCACTTCTTTTAAAAGCCAGTTTCCTTTGAAAAGCCAATGAGCAAGCATGAGCACAGAAATAGAGATAAATGTCCCACATAAAACCAAAAGCAGGTTTTAGCAGAAAGGTTTGTACTAAGTATTACTCCATGCTAAAAGCAGCAGACAATCATGTATGGACAGCAAAATTTTTATCCAATAGTTGTTCACTCAATGAAATATGGTCCCGAAATGGACTGGCAACCTGTCCAGGGTTTACCCTGCCTCTCACCCAAAGATTGCCAGGATAGGCTCCAGCTTAGCTGTGACCCTTAATAGGAAAAGCTGCTAAGAAAATGACTGACTGACTGACTAAATAAAATGTGTGTGTATATATACAGTAATGAATATCTTTTTTTTTTTTTTTTTAAATGATTAAACTCTCTTCGTTCAACACAATGACTGTTTTTCAAAATACACATTTTCATCCACCTACAATTGTGATAAGCTTCCACTGCTATGTAAGATAGAGAAGCTCATTACATGGGAGTGTTTAATCAAAAGAATTTATAGCCTGACCAACAGCTGGTACCATGAGTTGCAATCTGCTGACTTCTGGCATATGACCATATCACTGACATACAAGTAAATATGTGTCTTGTTCACTTACTCATTTGTTTTATTTATTTATTTATTTACCTTCATAATTATATAAAGTCACTTTTGCAGAAATCCAGTTAATTATTTATTCTTGCACAGACATTTTGTCAAAATAGTTCAAGTATCAATATCACAAAAAAAAAAAAAAAAAAAAAAACTTCAAACAAAACAATGTTACATCCAATATAAAATTAAATAGATAAATAAATCAACCAACCAACCAATCATCTACTGATTCCTATGGTCTACACCAAAAAGCCACTCTGGAAAATTTTCAGTTATTATAGTGCATCTCACACAGAGAATGCTGATGTATTCAAGGGTGTATTTGAGTATTTAGCAAAAGAGAGGACAAGACCCGCATGAAGAAATTAACTCAGTTTCTTCCACTTGCGAGCTAAACATGAAGACTAAACTAACGCTGTCTTGTTTGGGGGGTTTTTTTGTTTTGTTTTATGCAAGTATACTGCAGAAACACCCTACAACAATAGACACAGTATGAACATGAGACAAGGCAGAAGACTCCTAACATGATCGCTATGTATTTACCTACAATACAATACTACGCCAAATGCAGGACGCAAGTTTTTTGTAGTTTGCTTACTGTATTTGGTCAACTTGACACAGACTGAAACCTGAGTTTGTTAGTGGACAGAGTCCACGTCTTTGATAAAAATCAGAATTTGTTTGGTGCATTCACATCTTCTCAAACGAAGCAGACCTTCCGAGCAAACAGATTAGGATTTGAATCCAAAAGACTGACATGAATGTGCCCTGTCAAATTGTAAGTTTATCTGTACATAAGCACAAAATAATCAGCTAATATATCGATATCTGAGCTAATAAGATTTAATTTTTTTCCCAACTTTCTTAATACTTGCCAAAAATATCTAGTAGCCCATTCTCAACATGTTTTCCCATTCATACAAACAACTAAACAGCCAACCAACCAACCACAAGGTTGTGGCAGTTTTTAACAACTCTATATGTAAAATAAGCAAAAACAAGTGGTATGACATAAAACTATACCATAATACATGCAAAAAGAACAACATTCTGACTTGAAATTAAAGTTTCTGGATAGTCAGAAAAACTCTGGAGTATTAAAATCTTTGTTGCAGTAAGTTTTACCTTGATACAATTGTTCTCAGTCAAATGAATACATAGATTTATAATGACTGCTCTCATGAATCAGGAAAGAAAGCAAGAAACCTGTCGTGTCTCGTGTTCTTTAAATTTGAGAGTATTCACCCAATATGCTTGATAATATTCCATGTATCATATAATTTTTTCATTCTTTTCCAAAGTAAGCGTCAAGTGGGATCCAACATTCAAACTTATAAGACACATAAGCCCTGACTTTAGCATTAAATATGGAATCAGCTGAAAGACACAAATAGACTAGTACAAGAAGTGCAAGATAAATTCAAGCCTGCATGCTAGAGGTGTTAGGAGAGATATTCTTGGAAAAGATGAGTCTTTAAGAGGGTTTTTTTTTTTTTTTTTTTTAACAAGAGAGAAACGTCCTGATCTTACACTGAAACACATCGTATTAAGTAAGTACATGTGATTTGCTGCTAGACTGTCACATTCCGTTCAAATGTTTGTTTGTTTTTTAGTCTAGTGAAATAGATAAATAGATCAAATAAAATTTCTCCATATATCATATAGTGGAGCTGTGACAAAATTGAAATAACACCTGTAAGCTCGAGTTCTAGTCTGTAATTTCAATTAATATTCATCTAGTTCTCAAAAATGTTTTAAGAGTACTTTTCTTGGCGTTGCAATAGAAAATGAAATAACCTAATACTGCGTTAGCATCTACAAAATAAAAACTTGACCTTTATTTTACTATTAAAGTAATATTCTCCCATGTTAACCAAGTACAGCAAAAATTCACCAGAAACAGTTGCTAGCGTATAATGTGGGTTTTAAATGCTAAGAAAAATACTAAAAATACTGTCACAATACTAAGTATGTCAACATTTTCCACGAAATTACATAAGACCGTCAAATAGCACAACCAATAAGCTTCACCTGCTCCCTGCTTAGCGTTTGCCTTCTCAGTTGAGACTTGATAGCTAATCTAGCTAGCCAACCAGCCCAGCAATTCGTGGATAAATGTAACGCTCTTACCTCCACTTAACTTGGGAATTTTACCAATTTTATTAGTTATTTCTGCTGTTATGTTCCCAAAGTCCTGTTCGTATGTTTCAAAGTCTGAAGACATTGTGCCGGCTAAGTTTAAACAGTGAAGCAGCTTTCTAGTTGACAGGACAGAATAATAACAACAAGCCTCGAATGGAGTCTCTTCCTTGTGTCGCAGTGTAAAGTGCTCGGCAAGCAACGGGAATAGTTAAGATCGAGAGATGGTTAGGTAAGTGGATAAAAAGACATGTTTTCATTCTTTATATTTGCTGTTTGTGTAAACGTAAAATATTTAAATCTCTATGGCGAGTGAGTAATTGAGTGGATTATAATAAAATAGATAAGTCAAAAAGTCATACCCACTACAACAGTTGGTTGTGGGTTTGTTGACTGATGCATCGTTTCCGCCCAGTACACATCAGAAATCGAAGGAAAAAAGCCAAGGAAGTAGCCAGGTTTGTAATTTAAAGTGGCAGGTTTTTCTTTGATAGGGACAAAACGGTGCAAACTTGTTGGCTATATAGCTTTGTTGTAGCTTTTTACGTGTGTTGGATCGGCGTCTTGAGGCAACGGTTCTGCTTCTTTTTTTCTTTTTTTTTAAATTGCCTTGTCGGCGCATGTTCAAGCTTGAGAGCAAGCTAGCTAACTAACCTTACTTCGCTAACTGCTGAACCTATACTGAAATATGTTTCCCTGCTAAATGTCAACGACAATAACCCGTCTACTAATTATTAAACCAAAGTGGTCTCATTTCTCTCACGTCACAACTGTCATAACCTTGTATATAATGGCGTTGTTTTATTCTTGGTTTGAATTAGCTAGCTCGAAAACTGATGCTAATTAATAATCCAATTAGCATTTGCTTGGACTTTTTAATTTATAGCATCTGTTAGGAGCTAATGGATGTGCAAAACCATCCAAGTGTTATTTTATTAAGCTTATCTCTATGTCCAAAAGGTATCAAATGTATTTTTCTTTCCTGGATATCTGCAAGATCAGTACTGTTGTAATGGCAGCGATCCACCAGCAACGAGTGAAATAAACCAAAGGAAAAACAGGAAAACCGGTTTCAGTGTCCCAACCTGAATGGGACTGGGAGTGATGATACATACATACATGCACACACACACACACACACAGAGAGAGAGAGAGAGACAGATAAATAGATATGTCTAAAGAGAGAAATATAAGTACTTTGCTCATAAGAACATACATTCTAAATTGCTGCTACACTTCCTGTATATCTTTCCAACTCAGATGGAGAATTTGAGTCTCTCAGCAGGATAGCGAGCTTCAGAGATTTGCAGAAGAGGATGCTGTTCTTCACCAGCGCAAGGATCATTGGGACACAGAGAGCCCATGTGACTCTAAGCCAAGATAGCTGCTGGTTACTCAGAAGACGAGAAAAAACCTGTGCATCTTGTGCACCGCTGACTTTGACAAACAGCAGAGGAAAAGAGTAGCACGCTTAAGCTGGGTCAATTCATTTCAGGACCTCAACAGCCAAGATACTTTTACTAACCCTCCCGTAGGGAGATTAAAACAAACTAAAAGAAGTATGAACTTCCTATCTGCCTGTGTGACATTTGAGAACCTCCATGAGGTTCGGAGATTGTGCCACTGGGGTCCAATCATAGCTCTGTCTGTCATTGCTATATGCTCAACCATGGCAATTGTAGACTCCATTATCTGGTATTGGCCATTAGACACTACAGGAGGCAGCATTAACTTCATCATGCTCATTAACTGGACTGTCCTCATCCTCTACAACTACTTCAATGCTATGTTTGTTGGACCTGGATACATTCCCCTTGGATGGAAACCAGTAAGAAAGTTGTTTGTTCATTTTGGGATTATGTTTTTGTTTGTTTGTTTTGGGGGGTTGTTTTTTGTCATTGGGGACTCTTGTAATAATGTTTAAACATACTGGAATTATTGCATGTTCACAAAAGATACTACATAGCATAAAATAGTGTAATTACAGTGCAGACATCTGACTTATTATTTTAACCATTAAACAGGAGAATCATCAGGATACTCAGTTCCTACAACACTGCAGAGTCTGCCAAGGTTACAAAGCTCCTAGATCACATCACTGTCGAAAGTGTAACAGGTAAGCACATATATAATCAAAGCTAAAGGAGGTTTTTCTACTACGTGTGATTGGACTTGAGATCTAACAAGAGGTCAGAAAAGAGATATTGGTACTGCGAAGTTATTGAACTGTCATCACCACCAGAGCTGTTATGTTAGTACTTTTTCCATCGCTATATGGTGAGCATGCAGTTTGTTTTATTTCTGTCCATGCATGCGAATGCTAGGCAGCACTTCAAGCCCCTAAAGTGCTGCCTCTAAATTACCTTATTTACATGATTACAATGCGTGTTGCATGAGAGACCAAGATTAGATGCAGTGTGTTGCTCTGTGTTCTTGCAAATGATCAGTTTATTCCCTCTTCTCCTCCTGTGGTTTCCTTCCTGTAGATGTGTGATGAAGATGGACCACCACTGCCCCTGGATCAACAACTGCTGTGGCCACTTGAACCACGCCTACTTCACCAGCTTCCTGCTGCTGGCTCCATTGGGATGCTCACATGCTGCAATTATTTTCATTATGACCATGTACACACAGCTGTATGAGAGAGTGAGTAGTGCCCTTACCTTACTGCAGCTTGCTACTTGATGGCCTATAAAAAAAGACTCCTGAAGCTGTGTTCTTTTCTCAACTGCAGATATCATTTGGCTGGAGTACTGTAAAGATTGACATGAGTGCTGTTCGTCAATTCCAGCCCCTGATGCCCTTCAGTGTGCCTGCCTTTGCTGCCACACTCTTTGCCTTAGGCTTGGCCCTGGGCACCACCATTGCAGTTGGCATGCTTTTCTTCATACAGGTCGGTTTCTCCAAAGCTTCTCAAGTTACAGTAGCTGTCATGACACAATCTTTTTAGCATTAACTTTGCAAAGCCTCTCAAATCTTTTAAGATAAGATAATTGGGAAAACCCTGGATAAAATCTCACTAAGCAGTATGTAAAACATTGATGACACTTAAATTAAAACATCCTCTTGTAAGCCACTTTGGTTTTGGACATTAATTATGTAAATGTAACACAGGTGTATTAGATGTAAAAAGCATCCTAATCTACAAATGCAAACTGAGTAAACGAAGGGATGCAATTATTAACTTGAAATATTTGGAATTGGAACATTTTCACTGATTATAAAGAACAAGTTATTAAAATAAAGTTTCCCTGAGAGTCTGACAATGAATGATTGTTTACTTTACAGATGAAAGTTATCCTCCGAAATAAGACCTCAATCGAGTCATGGATTGAGGAAAAGGTCAGAATGTCTGTGATTCCTAAGAGCTTTTTGATTTTAAGTTTTAAGAACTAAATGCTTGATTTTATATACATTGTGTGTGTGTGTGTGTGTGTGTGTGTGTGTGTGTGTATACATATATATATATATATATATATATATATATATATATATATATATATATATATATATATAAAATTCACAAATCATCTCCAAGTTAAACAATATAGTTAAACATGCTGATGACAGAGACTTAATATCACACACAAACAATAATGTGTTTTGTCTTTTCTATTAGGCCAAAGACAGAATACAGCACTACCAAACGGGGGAGGAGTTTATCTTCCCTTACGACCTCGGCAGCCGCTGGCTCAACTTCAAACAAGTCTTCACATGGTCAGGGACACCAAAGGGGAATGGCATTGAATGGCCAGTTCATCCCAAGTGTCACCAGCACACCTTAACTGTAAGTTAATCTTTTAACTGAGTTGACTGAGGCGTCGATGGTTTGTTTTTTTGTCTGTTTCCATTAAACTGCTCCCTGACACACGTTCCCACATTAAATAATTGTTCGCCTTGTAGAATATTCTGTAATTCATATTTGTTTTGTAAACAGATTGAGCAGCTGAAGCAGAAAGCCGATAAACGAGTGAGAAGTGTAAGTACCCTCTGAATTCATTTTGCGCCTTTCATAAGAACATTTTTGACATTTTACATTATGTATCAAACATCTCTCAGCATTCTCTGTGTATAATATTTACAATTCAAACGCTAGTTGTAGCTATGCACTTCCAAAGATTTTTGCAATTTAATGTTTAGCAAACTAGTGTGAGTTAAGATGACAAGGAAGCAAGAGTCATGCTTACACCTCGTATCTGATGAGTCCAGCAGAATTTAGCTAACCCATAAACACAGTAGATGTTGTAATAAAGACTGTAAAGATTAAACAGTTTTGCTTGAAGTAAAGTAATAATCTGAGCTGTAGAATAACCAGATATTTTGTTTGCCTTGACCAGCAGGTCCAGTACCAGGCAGTGGAGAATTACAATGGAGCTTGCTGCCCTCTCAACAAGGGTGTCCAAACCTTTTTCAGAACCCCCTGTACAGAGGAGCCCAGGATCCCCCTCAGTAAGGGAGACACCATCCTGGCCACCCGTGGCACCAAGTACGTTTATCTGTCAGAAATGCTGATCAAAGTGGAGTTTGTTATACAGGCTGGTTCGCTCTGTTTTCAGATATTGGCATAAAAATGCTTTGATGTCTTATTACTGTAGATGGTGGATGTATGGAGACAAAGTTTTGAGCGAGAACGAAGTGAAAGGTGAAAGCAGATTATTTTTCTTTTTATTGATCGGGTCACTTAACTCAAATCTTGCTCGAAATGCAAATCATGAAATTCCCTGTCACAAATGTGTCAGTCTGCTTTCTTTGTTTCTCTTTTTTATTAGCTGGAGAACGTGTGCGGGGCTGGTTTCCAAGGCGATGCGTGGAGAAGTGCCATTATGATGCAGCGTCCAGTGATAGCACCAGCGATAAGAAAGTAAATTAATAACAGTTAGCAGGCTTTATGTAAGGCAGTTTAACAAAACAGAATGTGTCTGTCCATCTTAAGAAATGTACATCCACTGAAGATGTCACACTTGATGCTGCAGGCTTATCATTGAGAATTTAATCTTTGATTACATGTTGTCACATTATAAATACCAACTTATATTTCTTAAGTTATGACAAAGTCTTATTGAGCACTTTGCAGTCTGTCTTGACAAAAGCAAGGGAGTTGGAGAAAATTCAGTTTGATACTTTTGACCAAAAACAGAACCCATCAAGAGTCTTAATTTTCTGAGAATTGCCAACAGGCTTTAATGTGACTTCATTATAATTACTGGACTTTTTACTTGAATTTGTTGTTTTTACTTTTAGTGATTATATATTTGTTTTTGGGTTGTTTTTTTTTTTCTTCTTTTGGTTTTATTTTTTTTTTTTTTTTTCCTAATTATGCAATGCCTCTGCCCAGTTAACCCCAGGGCTTCATCATGCAACTCTTTCTACAGTTTGGAGATAATGCTTCATTTATTTTTTATTATTTTTGTAAAAAGAAATTGTTGGCCTCAAAGTATAAATTGAAAATTAAAAAGAATCTTATGTAAGAGTTGTTATTTGCCTCGCTTTTTGTAATTGCAATAATTTTATCTTGTTTTTAATAATTGTATATTTCTCAAGTCCCTTGGGCTTAATTAATTTTCTAACAGTGATCATCATGCATGCTATGAAAATGTAACTTTTCTAAAACTGCCTTAAAAATAGCCATAAATGGAGAAATAGTTTCCAGTAAAGTTAGTTCCTGCAGTTTATCTTTGATTACCTCTTGGCTCGTTTGGTCCTTTTTTAAGTTAAAAACTTAAAGAAAAAAAATTAACGATAGATCTACCTTCAACTTAGCAATTTGCTTTTGCTTTCTTCATGGTGGAAAACAGATTCTAAAAAAAGATACTACAAGGAGTACTTTTAGGCTGTTTACCACAACAAGAAAACTTAAAATACACTTAAGTTATGGCTGTAACTTGGCAACAGGTGGAAAAGTGGTGTATTGAGTCTTTGGCAAAAATAATATGAATATTTAACAAATTTGCAATTATAAAAACATTAATTTGGGAAATAAAAGACGAATGCGACTCTTAACACAATGCAAGATACAAGAGTAGTCAGGGTCTATACCATGTATAGCCCAGGTGACCTGGCGGCGAACCGGATGGGCAAAGTTTTCACTACCTCAAACAGGCCATCAACCAGGGGCAACTCACTCATTGTTCGAGAATGCTTCTTTCAACACATGGGTGCAACAAGCTAATTTTATATATATATATATATATATATATATATATATATATATATATATATATATATATATATATATATATATAGTGGTTTCTTGAACCACAAAGAATGCATATTATGTTTACAATGTTGAACAAGATTGGGACAATATGGATAAGACAAACAAGGCTATATACCAATTAGAATTCAGACTGAAGCAGGAACAAAGATGAGAGGATACAACTGAATATGACAATAAAACAAAGTATATATTATGAAGAGGGGGAATCTACATTAAAAATATTTTTTATAAAAATTGCATAGCCTCAGTTTTTTTTTATAATGTGTTTAAGGAGTTTAGAAGTTCAAAAAGTGAGTTAACTTCTATTTGGAATAGGGGAAACAGCATTGTTCGAGGAATTTTTGTTAATGAATAAAAACCTTTGCTTGTAATATGAAATAGGTAACTACATGTTCAAGAGGTTTATTGCTGAGATTTTCATAATAGAAAATGATATTAGTTTCAGGGAGTACACAAGGTTCAGATGATCAAATAGGTTACTTTTGAAAAGAGTTCTTACACATTTCAAAGAAATAAAAGTTACAGTTTCCTCTTCTACCTCACAAAAAGATCCTTTATTAGTTATATTAAAATATTTGGAGATCACAGCATTAACCAGGTAAATTTTATGAAGTATCTTAAAATAAATGTCTTTAGTTTTGTTGGGAATGCAGTATTTATCAGGCAGATGCCAAGCTTTCTCCCAGTTAAAGTCTAACTGCCCAGTACAACACCTCCCGTACGTCGGTCGGTAACCGCTCCCTAACCTATCACGTACAATAAAAATATCACGTGATCATCCAACCCAGTTCATTTGCGAGTGACTTCCACTAGTAGGTGCCTCTTCGCTGTTTGGAAAAGGGTGAGGTGGATTCCACAGTTCCTAGGTGAAGGGTATCAGACAAATGATCTGATCAGTAAATATGTGGCCAGTTATACATAGGCATTGCACGGTTGATCCGTTCTGCACATTGCTTTAGATGTATCAACAAAGGTAAGCTAGCGATGAACTGCACGAGGAAATGTCTGCCAGGTTGTCAGCTCGTAGCGATTTTCAGTTTCTGTGTAATCGGGCCGCACGATGATACCTGTATCAAAACACAGACTGTATCATCATTAATATAACAAATAACGCCCTTAACATCTTGAACTAGTTTTTCTTCAAACGTAGATTCAAATTGGCCTTTGGTTCCCCCATTTACAACATCATTGTAGCACCATATGAAGCTAGCTAGCTTTGACTTTGCATGAAGTTCACTCTAGGTCTCAGTTTACGTCCAACTACTTAATAACTAAAAACCTTTGGTTAGCACTTCCGCTGCTGTCCTTTTATCCGCAGCTAACTAGCAACATGTCAAATTAGCTAAACAATTTACAGCTCTAGATAACCGCTGTAAGCAAAGTTTATGTCTAAGGCGTATTGTAATATGATTGGTCAGTGATTGATCGTACTAGTACTATTATTGGTAGTTACCAATAATGTAGCCAGGTGTAATCTGTCCCCAATCATATCTCTCGTGGACAGGGCCGGATTAAAAGTCCACAGGCCCCTGGGCCCAGAGTGTTCAAGGGGCCCCCTTCCACACCACAGCATTGTGAAAATTGTGAATGATACACTGTGAAACAACATTTGTGACATCTCTCAGCCAATGGTACCAATAGCAATACACTATTGGTAGTGGTGTAACTATCTGGCTGTTGTGTACATTTTGTTTCATGTCCAAACTGCTGGTGTTTGCCCTACGTGGGCCCCAAAGGGGCATGGGCCCCTGGGCCTGTGCCTATAATTCCCATTGGATAATCCGGCCTTGCTCGTGGACAGCTTGATAGGTAGCTCCAGTAACAGTTGTTTGCTAAAGCCATTATTGAGCTTTTGCATTACATTGTGTTTTGAATCTGCCACTAGATGTTATAAAATTTAAGTAGCATTTATCATATCAGTGTAAACTGGGCAGATAACTTGGTTTAGGAAAGTGCATGTAAACTCTGTGACACAATGTCACAGGATTAAAATGTTATTGTCTTCATGTTTAAATGTAACCGACCCAGTGTAACATATGAGCTGGAACATTAAAATAACGGGGTTTTTTATTATTTGTTTTTTTTTGTCAGTCTTTTAAGTATTTGCTTTCTGCAACAAGTAACACAACAGATGACATTTTGAGCCATATTCTTATGTTGTCTTTAATGAAGATGTTGTTACCCTGCACCCTCGCATAAAAACTAACTAGTCAGCAGCTGTGTTTACTGTCCAATTGGGTCTGTACGAGACAAATTTATCACTGATAATATTCTTCAGAAAATAAATGCATTGAATCATTATCTACAATATATAATTTAAAATGAATAAGCCGTGTTTCATTCGGATATACTGTCTGGATATTTCAACATAATGCTGGTAATAACCATTTAAAAAGCAGATTATTACCTGAATTTAATAAATAATCAAAAGGTTTACAATTTAAACATGCACTTTCAGATGGCAACAAGTCATTTCATCATAATTGATGCCGTAAGTAGCTTCACCTATGTGGGAAGATGCATGCTGTGGTTGTAGAAAAAATACTGCTCTGTTATATAGCCCGTGAGATAATTAGTAGCACAGAAGATTGCAGGATATATGTACAGATTGTTTCTTTCCTTAATTAGATTTATTATGATTCTATCTTAATTAATTTACATTAAAATGTTTATAGTAGGTCAAAGAAGAAGATACAAAAAAATGTTGGTAGTCAATAACTTTAAAGTTAAATGTACTCTACTTATGGTATGCTTTTCTTATCATATATTGAATACTCAAATTACAGATTGTCACGTCTTTGTTTCTGAGAGAATGAACATTTTTAAACATGTCTTTAAGCAAAAAAAAAAAAGCATGTTTCTCCAGCAGCTGACAACGCTGCATCCACGGTGAATGCAACAGCATTACTTTCTGTTTGTTTGTAGGCTTCATGAAGTAGTCCAGCAGTGCTGAGTATTTCAAAATGCCAAATAACCATTCAAGAAATGACTGATCTTGTAGTCTCTATGTTGTGTAAGAATGTGTTTGCTTTTAAGCAAAGAGTTTTCCCGCTTTATATCTTATAACAATGTTCCCATCTTATAATATTATCATTTGTTTTTAATGTCATCCAAAGGAAAGCTTTTTTTTCTTTTTGTCTATGTTTTCCTTCCTTTCCAGTGTTTACTCACTGCCTAATTGTGACTCTTCAAGTACTGTGACTACTGGGAGCCACGGCGATACCAGAGCATAACATGTCCATGTTCAGCACAGGCATCCTAGTGCTGACGTCTCCTCTCCACACCCTCCCTTTACGCATTGCTCCTGTGCTCAGCTCGGCTGCTCAGCTTGTTGACCGCACACTCTACGTCCACCTCCACCCTGGGTTGAACCTGGGAAGTGGGAGCCAGCCTCGGCCAGTTTTCATTCCACCAGTAGTGGACCTGTCCACACTCATCACTCGCCTTTACAGCAATGCAGCAGACGTGTGTGGTCACCTGGATGTCCGTGTTTTGTTGACTAACGTACGTGCTCAGCCAGCTGCCTGCAGCGGGACCCCGACTGCAAACTGCCCCTTCCCCACGCCACAACAGCTGTCCCACTGCCCAGAGGTGGTCCTGACAGACTTTATGCTGCAGGACCCACATCAGTCTCATCAAGTCACGGAATGTCTGGGAAAGTATGCTGGTCATTGCTACGTCTGTAGGCCCGATCTACCATCAGTGCTGCTCCAACCCCAACTAGTGAAGCTGCAAGAGAAGGAAGAGACACTGAAAGACCAAAAAGAAAAGGTGGAACCTTTGGAAACTTACAGTGATGTGGTGGTAGGGGGAACATTTGACCGCCTCCATGGAGCCCACAAGACGCTGCTCAACATCTCATGTCTGCTGGCCAATAGAAGGTTCCTCATTGGTTTGTGTGACCAAGCGATGCTTAAAAGTGAGTAATTATTTTAAGTATTTACCTCTGGAGTATTAATTTCTGTTGGTCTCTGCTGCTGAAATCATATTTTAATGATTTGACACAATGCAAGTTTTCCAGACATCCTTTCCTCCCTGATTTTTAGAGAAAGTGCTGAAGGAGCTGATTGAGCCATATATTCTGCGAGTGCAGAGACTACAAGAGTTTCTACAGGACACCAAACCCTCACTTCAGGTAGAGATTGTGCCTCTTGATGACCCCTATGGAGTGTCTATAGTGGACCCCCTGCTGAAGTGCATTGTGGTTAGCGAGGAGACAAGAAAAGGAGGCGAGGCTGTGAACAAGAAACGGATTGAGAATGTAAGTCAGGAGTTGTGTTTCTAAAAACATATATACTTTTCTTTCATAGTTGATCATTATGCTGAACATAATTTTATGAGTACAATTGATTGATTTTTAGACAGATGAAGCTGGAAAAATATCCCACCGTCACTGATCCCATTGTCATATTTTTTTTAACTCCTAAATTAGGGTCTTCAGCCTCTTGTCCTTCATGAGATCCAGTTACTTAAGGATGCCCACCACAATGAAATCGAGGAGGAGAAGATCAGCTCTTCTAGCCTGCGCTCTCGTCTGCTGGGGACTCTTCTCAGTCCTCCAAAAGTAAGTTCCACAACAAAGACAACTAAACTTTCATAAAAGATTTATTTTTTTCAAATTAAAAAAGCTTTTAACATTAACTCTGAGGGTATATAGTAGCCCAATACATCAACTTTTTTAGATTTTTGCAAAAAATACTTCGTATTTGTCTGGGTAAAACCACCTTCTTTAATTAACGTTCTTTTGAAGGTAAGAGGAATGTTTTGTTTTCAGGCTACAGTATACCAGTAACGTGTAAAGATTAGGCTTCTGTCCTTTTAGTTTCATTTTCATGTATACAATTCTCGACTTGCATCGTTTTGACTTTACGACGCTCATTAAATAAATGTTAATGAAAAATAGAGCAAGTTACGAAGGTCCATATAAGCTTATACAACGCGTGACATGGAGGCTCAGTGCGTTTTAATTTCCAGTACTGTTTTTCTATTAATATGATGTATGATATGTGTATTTAGATAGTTATTTCATGATCAAGGAGGCGATATGGGGTATATAAGGATAAAAATCTCACTTAATGGACGGAATTTTGAGTTTCATCGCAGCGGTGAGAACGAAACTCTTTCGTAAACTAAGGACCGCCTGCATAAATAAAAGAAGACCCCAGAGAACCTCAAGTTTGGATTTTGTCAGTCAACTCTCATTTTGTACACAAATGAAGGAACTTCAAGGCTTGAGTTTTGACTACAGGTTACCTTTCCAATGTATGCATCACAGCTGACTATATATCCCTTTAAACTGTGTTCTGGCACCTGGAAATATTCTTGATCACCATCTGGATTTCCCCTTCCTGTTCACACAACACTATCAGCTTTGTTTGTCTTCAGTAGGGAGCTTGCTGTTTTCAAATCACAAACACACTCATACAGTTGTGTTGTATCATGATCTGGGCCTTATAAGCAAAGATGTTTTGTCATTGTTGATCTCTGTAGTCATTTTAAAAGGGTTGTAATTTGAAATTTTGTGTGAAAAGTCTCTGTTGATGAACCGAATCCCAGCAGAAGGCAGTGCAGCAGGCTATCTTATCCACCAAAGCTCATCTGCCAAATGATAGTTAAAGAAGTATAAAGGTAATAGTTTTGGACAGCCAAGTCAAAGTCCTAAACTGAATCCACGATAATGGTCAGAGCAGGTCATAGATCCCACTGACGAAGCTTTTTTGCTCAGAGGAATGGACTAAAATTTCTCCAGACAGATGGATTGTTATCAGAAGCATTTGTCATACTGCTACACAAAGGAGCCTAACTGGATAGAAGAAAGTTTTACAGCCATTTCCCACTTACAAGATTCAATGCAGTCTGTTGGTTTCCTTTGTGTAGGTTTTGTTTTTTTCGTTTTTTTTAGGAATTGGCTTGAGTTGATGTGTCTGTAAAGTGAGAGACACATCAACTCACATTATTGTTGTGAAGTGGCGCCATACAAATAAAGCTGAGTTTAAATGAATTACAGATACCTAATATTTCATATTTTCAAAAAATAAACGGCCAAATATGTTTTTCTTCTATTCATTTTGTTAAACATACTTTACTTGTGTGAACATCTTGAGTATGGTTTTGGATTATTTTTATGTGAAAGTAAATAAAGTCCTGTGGCAACAGAGGAAATTACCTGTTTACTGTAAATGTACAAGCTAGCAGATTACAATACAACAGTTTCATGTTAGTACATTTTTATTTAATAATGGGTCTCACTAATGGGATCTTAGACTCGTCAAAGGTTCATACTGGATACACATCCAACTTTTTATGAGATTTATGAGTGTTTGTGTAGCTAGGAAGTGTATGCAAGCAATATGAGAATATGACAAGACATATAATACTATAAGATGGATTGTGAGACAAAAACGTCAGTTTTTTAGTGTTAAGAAGCAGTTTCGTCTCCAAGGAAGTAATTCTCAGATTTTGCTCTGAAGCTTCTTCTGTCTTTTTCTTGTCTTTTTAATGACTTGTTGGAGTAAAACATTAAACCATAGGGGCTGTGTTGTTTAAGCTAGGGGTAAGGAACACTTTTTTTTTCTTCATTTCTTGTTCAAAAAGTCACTTCTGCACAAAGTGACTGTGTAGCATATCAAAATGGCAGTGATTATTTAAATCTTAAATGTTAAACTGCATTTATAAGCTCTTTTCTAATACTTTATAAGTACTAAATATTAAACATAGATTCTTAAGCGAGGTAAAGTCTCATAACATGTTAGCAGAGCAGTTTAAGATTTTATGTGACACAATGTTTATTACAAATCGGTAGATAACAGGTAACCTATATATTCCTTTGTTAAAGCAGCATAAACATATTCCAAAACCAACATAAAAAGATAAAACAATAGTACAAACAATGAAACGACAATAAATATCAGTATGTTCATAGAGCATTGTGTGGAAAGCCCCGGCAGCCTGCCTGAGGAACAGTTTTGTGATGAATTGAACTGTCTAATGGTGGTGATGCTCACACATCTACAGGCACCTACAGTTAAAAAAAAAAAAAAAATTTATATGGTTCTGTCAGATGCCAGATCCTGTTAAAGTTTATTGGAGAGAAAGGTGTCAGATAGATTATGTTAATTGTATATAACAGATTAAAATGCTGGCAAGTGAACATGACAGGAAAACGTTCAGTTCAGTTGGTTGTCTCATTTTATTTTATTTGCCTTTTCTCTTCTCCCTGCGAGGGTGGGGAGACTGCTCAAGAAAGCCTGACTTGATTTAAAAAGTCTTTCTGTCTTTGTCAAAACAAATTTAAAGATTTATCCTGTTTTCACCTCCACCCGTGCTCTGGCTGTGTTTGTTGTGTATCCCGCGGCTTTGTATTTCTTGTCTTCTGTCTCCCGTTTACCAGGACTCATCCCACCTCCCTTCCCTTCCATATGTGATCGGCCTGACAGGAGGCAGCGGCAGTGGAAAGAGTTCCATCGCCAAACAGCTGGAGGCTCTCGGTGCAGCTCGGATCGACTGCGACAAGCTGGGCCACGAGGTGTACCAGTTAAACACAGCGGGCTATCACAGAGTGCTCAAAGAATTTGGCCCAGGTGGATAAATACTTTACTTCCAGGTCACGCGATGGTTACATTGGATTGAGTTTGTGATACCTCAGAGGAAGCTCTCTTTTGTTGGGGTTTTTTTTTTTAACCACCTTATTGATTGACATAATGAACACACTGTCTTATAAAGATCTGTTGTGATGACTCAGGCGAGTTTTCAGACACCTCGTTTACAGCTTTTACTGTATTATGCATCTTGAATAGAAGACATTGCCTTATTTAAAGCTTGTTGCATGAGTCAAGATATTTTATACTTGGCACAGCTCTGCAGTGATAAGTTTCTTTTCTCTCGCTTAGAGATCTTAAATGAGGATAAAAGTATCAACAGACGTGCACTGGGGAGAAAAGTCTTTGGAAACCAGGTAATCTGACTGATTATGGGTAAAGATGTGGCACATTGCAACATGGCAAGTGTTGGACTTCACTGAAGGTCTTCAGTTTAGTAAAGTTGATGTGTTTCTCACAGGATGGATTAAAAGCTCTGACAGACATTATATGGCCTGAGATTGCACTTCTGGTAAAGGACAGAATTAAACAAGCCAAAGACGACGGTATTGTATAAATTTTATATTATATTATTCTTGGCAATAGCTTGTTGTGGCGGAGACCCTAAAAAGAAAAATATGTGATTGCTAAAGCTAAGAGAAATAACCTGAAATCTTTTATTAATCTCATAATGGAAATTATATTGCAGCAATATAAATAATGCAAATAACTATTTTGTGGTCAGGGATGACATATTTTACAGGTCCTTAAAGCTGCAGAAAGGAAAGAGCCTCTCTCTGAAGACATCCCATAATTTTATCACTATGTTGTGTCCACTGTAGTCTTCTCTGTTCAGCAACATTATTTTTAGAAAATGATCATAAATGTTGAGAGGGTTCATATATAAATGGTTTAAGGGGATGGATTATTCCAGCCAGGGTTCTTCTGTTGCATGTTATATGTCCAAATGTACATATTTTTCTAACAGTAAAATGATTCTGTGCAGGTAAACAGGTTTGTGTGGTGGATGCTGCCGTTCTTCTCGAAGCTGGCTGGACAGACATGGTGCATGAGGTCTGGGTCACTGTCATCCCTCAGGAAGAGGTAATCTTCGATTAGTGACGCTGATGATGTGAGGACACTGGATGCATATTGCACTTTACAAGTGCCGAAAAGCGTATCCTTCAGTTTTCTGTTGACAAAATATCTTGCATGCAAAATATGAGCAGATGGAAGAATCTGCAAGTGTTCCTGAAACCCTTTGGGGTCTACGCTTCTTCGTTTAAGTGATTTTTTTTTTTTTTTTTTTTTTTTTTTTTAAATTGCAAAACCAGCATAGTTAAATGAGCACACAAGATGCAGGAAGTGAGCCAGAAGAGCAAAACCTTTTTTTTTTTTTTTAACCATTTACTTTTCAGGTAATCAATAATTGCTAAGTTTAAATGGAAAACAATTGGCACATACTTACTTATATTATGTAACCATCTGAACCACAAATCCAGATTTCTTCTAACTCAGTTCTGCATTGCTTTGCATTATCAGTAACAGATCCACAAAGTTTAAATGAGACTGATCAAAACTGCGTTTTTTAAAAAATATTATTATAAAAAAAATATTATTAAAAAAAAAAAAAAAAATTAAATATTAAATAATTGTTAATCTATAGATGTAGAGAGAAAAAAAAGGTATGACTGTGACATAAGACATGAGCTTTTGCTATTTTATGACCACTAGGGTGCAGAAAAGTTGTTAAATGGGAATACTCATAATTCATCTCGCTCATTTTGCTGTTTTCCCATCTCAGGCTGTGTTAAGGATAACGGAACGCGATGGTGTGACCACAGAAGACGCCCTGCGCAGGCTGCAGAGTCAGTGGTCAAACAGTCAGCAAGTGGAGCATGCTAACGTAGTACTCAGCACTCTGTGGGAGCCAGAGGTCACTCGGAAACAGGTCCGCAAACACACCACATATATGCATTAGGTGAAAAGAATTCCTAAATGAAAAAAATAGCAGTTGTACTCATGTTTTTGTTTTTTATTGTAAAGGTACTGAAAGCCTGGAATCTTCTGCAGAAGAGGATCCAACAGAAGCCAGAGGGGCACTAGGAAGACGCGTTGTTCTCTACGCCATGTCAAATCTGACTTGTGCAAACAGACAAAGTATGTGTCTGGCTTAGGGACACATTCACACAAATGACTGATCATAACAAGGATAGTTTGCCTTAGAAAAAAGTGAGGACGGCCATCTTTTCAGGAGAATCGAGCAAGGTCCCTTACTTCTGTAAATGTGACTCAGTGCCTAACAAGACTTTCAACTATAAATGCTAGTTTTATTTCAAAGATGCTTCTTATAGTGATAAACATTTAAAAAGTTTACAATCAGTCCCTAACAATCATTTTGAATATTTCAATATGGAAATTTTGCTTGGGATTATTAAATTCTTATATTGACTAAAGAGCTTTAGGCTCATTTTCCTCCAAATGCCTTTTATAAATGAATAGCATGCCTTTTAAAAGAACAGCGACAGTAACTTCTGAAGTAAACTTGTTCAGCAGGGTGAAAAATGTTGATTGGATGGTTGTTTCTAAAGTCCTTGAATAACCTCAGAACATGAAAGTTTATTCAAGCATTTTGAGGAAAGTGAATTAGGATTGTGAAACTGTTTTAATTAAATGCTTTTAGGATTTGGAAAAAGAGGCTTTAAAATTCACATTTGTAATGTGAAAACGACTGTAAAATACCTTAGTGCTGCATAATATAGGAATATGGAGTGCATACTGACCAGTAAAGTTAATGTGGTTGTGTGGCAATGTTGACAGATGAAAACTAGTGGGTATTGCATTAATAAACTATAAATGGAGGTTAATGAATTTAGCCAGTTGGATGGATTATGGTAAGTCAGTTACCATGTATTGACTTTTAAGTCAATTCTATGTATAAAAAGATGTTAATTTTAAAGTGCAATCTCCAAAAAAAACAAACTGCTTTCTCTGGGTTTTTTTCAAGAGTTCACATCTTTACTAGTTTTTACAAAAGGTGTCAAACCACAGAAAATGTCCTCCAATTCAGTTTTAACCATGCTGATGAAGCTTGACCTTGCCATTGTCCAAGTTACACGTCATCTTTTTTGTGACTAAACACACATTAAATGCTTTTCACCATGAAGTAATCGCCTTTTCCTTGTTTATTTTTATTATTTGGCTTTGAATATCAGGATTGTTGAAACTTGATTTGACCAATTAAAAGCATTTTATACAACTTAATCCATCTTTCAAATTCAGCCTTTAATGTTATTTTTTAAAAACATTTACACGTGAACATCTTGTGCAAAATGCTTCATTTTAATGTAACCTTGGGTTAATTCAAAACATGGTGTCCAAGTAACTGAGCATAACAGCCACATCTTAAGAATAGAGTGCACCACTAACTCATTCGTGAAACAAAAGGACTTCAGATCCAAGCCTTACTGGCCCCAAGATGACAGCACATCTGCATTTTGCCTCACAGCTGTGTATATGCATCCATGTGCCGACATAATAAAGGAAATCCTTTCCACCCACACAATCCCTTACAGCTCTACTTTCAGTTTGGCAGAGCACATTGCTTCTCCCAGCTTGTTTTTGGCTCTGCACACATAAACCCCAGAGTCAGAAAGTTTCAGATCAGCCAGAACAAGGGAACAAAGCCCATCTTTATGCTGCTCCATGGTCACTCTAGATGATCCAGTCACAGGTTCATTGTTCTTAAGCCACTTCACTTCTGGCTGCGGGTAACCTAGGACAAAAATAAAATGCATACAGAAGTTGGACATTAAATATTTGTAGATGATAAAAACACACATTGAACTATAGCTTATAGTTTCACTCCATGTAACCAAGAAGAATTTGATTCACTAGTTTTGCTTTCAAAAATGGCTTGTGGATCCACTAGAATGCACCACAGTCCTGACCCTACCATCAACGAGGCATGTCAGCTGAGCAGTGGCTCCCCGGGGAAGTGTGACATCCTTCAGGATCTGCTGGAAGCAAGGCTCAATCTGCAGCTGCATGTCCAGTGACTGGATGGCCGCCTCTGCCTCTTGGCTCCAGCCTGGCTCTGCATGAGAGGATGGAGGATGATGAAGAAAAACAGAAACAGGATTTTACTGTTCACAAAAATGCTAAACTTGAAGTGACAGACTAGAACTGAGTCATTTGCCATATGTATGCAGATGTACGGGGCTTGTGTCTGTGTTACCCTCTGAGGAGCTGCCAGGAGAGTCTGGCCTGCTGGAGAGGTTAGCCATCCGCTGCAGGGCTAAAACAGCTTGGCCAGTTTTCTGGGGGTTGAAAGAGATAAGAGGACATGAATGCAATTCATGACCAACACCACTCAAAAGCTTCAAGACTATGATAAAAGAATGGGAAAACATTCAGTGTAATACTTTGCTACCAGCACAGGTAGTTTTCATTAAAGCAAAAAAAAAAAAAAAAAAAAAAAAGGTACCTTCCACTTGCGCCTAGCCAGGAAGTGCTTCATCTTCTCTTTTTTGAGGGACTTGGTGGGTCTGCGGTTCAGAGGGGTAAACGAAGCCATCCAGGAATGTGCGAGAGCCTCAGTACATGACAGCCTGGCTCTGGAGTCAAAGCACAGAGAGAAGGGAGAGGAACAGAACATCAAATGCTGCAAGCAGTCTCCCTGTGATTGTCTGCAATATTAAACTTTCATGTTGAAAGCTCGGTGTCATTCATGATAGGAGGATCATTTTGCTCATATAATCACTATCTTCTGAGGGGAGGACTAACCTCTGGTCTTTCTTCAGTAGGGAGCTGATAAAATCTTTGGCTTCATCAGAAATGTCTTCAAAACTCTCTGGATCAAATTCATAGCTGGCTGCTGTCACAAGAGCCAAAGTCTCAGCGTCGCTGTTTCCTTGGAAGGGGGATTCTCCACTGAGTCTTGATCACAAACAAACAACATATACTTGTTTTTTGTTGCACAAATGACATGTGTTCTGTCTCCTGGTGAGGTGCAGTTACTGCCACTGACTGCTGTGGACATACCAGGTCAGCACCAGCAGATGGCGCTAAATCTGTTTGTTGCGCCGTATTTTTGTACATGTTTGAAGTTTAATTTTTATCAAAATATCTGAATTACCAAGAAAACTTAAA
Source organism: Telmatherina bonti (assembly GCF_933228915.1). NCBI lineage: Eukaryota > Metazoa > Chordata > Actinopteri > Atheriniformes > Telmatherinidae > Telmatherina > Telmatherina bonti. Next base: position 14,205,851 of record NC_136630.1, on the reverse strand, counting down.
CAATACAGAACTGCCATTTTATTTTAGATTAATAAGCAAAGACAGATTAACCTTGATCTGGGTGGTTTCCATGGTGATGACCTGTGTGGCGTGGCTCTTGATGTGGACAGACTCTTAGGATATCATTTCCTGATCTGTTTTGTCACATCTAAACGTTAGCTTTTTTTTGTGTCTTTTTTTGTGTGTTTTAGAGGGGTTGAGAGGCGGGGGCTTTATGTCTGTGTAGTTTGTGTTTGAGTGTGTGATCAGATCTGTCTGCTTTTATTAGTTTTGATTAAACTGAGTGTGTGAATGCTTGTGTTTTTAACATGCAACAACTTTATGTAAACTGTTGATAAAAAAATGCTTTACAAAAGAAAGATTGATTATTTGTCAAGTTTGCAAGCACACATCCTAAAGTTTATAACGAGTAACTTCAAAGTTGTCTGCAGTTTATTTTTCCCCTTTTAGAAAAGTGAGAGTGTGCAACCATTTGAAGGCACCTTTACCCTAGTTTAACTTACAAGATGAAGCAGATGACCCCAATGCTCCACATGTCCGTCTCCAGCCCCACTGGCTCATAGTTGATTACCTCAGGGGCGACAAACTCTGGTGTGCCATGCATCACCATCAGAGGTTTGCCCTCCTCTGAAACGTAAGAGGAAAAAATTAAATGAACATTTTTTTTAAAACGCTGCTACACTGAATGCTTTGGTTTTGTTTGTACTGCTGTATACAGAAGACTTTAGTCACTGCTAAACAGACCACCCAGTCTCAAGTTTGATTTTCTGCTCGAGTTGGCCTCATCTTTTTCCTGCTAATATTTAACAGAAGTTGTGGCAGCATCGTCATCACAAGATTTTCATTATGTAACTGCCCCTGCAGACCTCTAGGATCTCTTTTTTTTTATCTTTGGTATGCGTTTTCAGTTTATTTGGTTCTGGCCTTGTGTGTTCTTGTTATTTTTAGAGGGATGAAGTATTGTAAATATATTGTGGCTTAGAAGCAAGAAATGTTTATCTGAGTCAAAGCTGCTTTTTGTTTTTAAAGTCCAGAGTTTAGAGAGCTTTTTGATACACTTGTCATTACACATTTTTATTTTTGTAAAATTCCTGGATGCTTTACGGCTAGGATGTCAAACTCCAGTCCTTAAAGGGACATCATTCTGCAGATCTAAAAGGTTATTCCTGCACAAGCCTGTTAATGATCCTTTACATCTACATTTGAATCTTTTGAATCAGGTGCACCGAAGCAGGGAAGCATCTCAAAGCTGCAGGACAGTAGCAGCTTGAGCTAGAGCAGTATGGAACCCTCATCCTTGGGGCCTGTTGTCCTGCATGTTTGCAATAAATCACTGCTTCAGCACACCTGACTTAAATGAAATGGATCCAACAGCCTATGAGTTTCTGGACGATGACTAATTTGAGTCAGATGTTTTAGAGCAGGGAATCATTGAAAAGCTGCAGGACTGTGGCCCTCTCGGACCAGAGCTGGATACCATTGTTTTAGATTTTTCCTTGTTTCAACACACCTGGTTCAAATTAATGACTTGTTAGGGTGTTGGATTTATTCAATTGGAATCAGCTGAGTTGAAGCACGGAAACATTTAAAGGTGGAGTATGTCAGATTTTCAATATTAAAAAAAATAAATAAATAAATAAATAACTACAGTCATAATTAGTTTTTTAAAACATGTATGTTCCCGTCTGTCCATATTTGATGTGTTATTAAATTGCAAGTTTAATTAATGACAAAGACCCTTCTTAAATGTTTGCCTACCAGTAAAAAAAAAAAAAAAAAAAGTGCTTTGTCATTTGTCATTAAACTTGTAATTTAAAAACATCAAATATGGACAGACTGGAACCTACATGTTCAAAAAAACCATGTAATTATGATTGTAGTTATTTCATTAGTTCTTTTTTTTTTTTTTTTTTTTTTTTAAATATTGAAAATCTTACATCCTCCACCTTTAACACCAGCAAGAGAGTAGGGTTCTCTACTACTGTACTAGAATTCGACATACACACACTACAGCAGGGCTACTCAAACTGTTCCCACAAGGACCACACTCCTGAAGGTTTTTGTTGTCTCCCTGCAACAAGAAACTCAATTCAAATTCAGTGTATCCAACAGCCTATAAAGCTCTGCATTTAGGCGCATTGGAGCATGGACACATTGAAAACTGGCTGGGCTGCTCGTGTGGAACTAAACTGAGTAGCCCTGCACTACCACATGATTAATCTCATATATGCTTTACAAGTTGGCCAAAACAATCACACTTCTTATTGACGTCTCCAGACTAAACAGAAAAAGAATATTTGTCTTAATAAACTTAGCACTACGGAAATGTCCTCCAAAAAGTGCATATGCATTTCCACGACAAACACTGAAATATTCCCTTTTGATAAACACATTTTCTGACCTCCATGTAATGAGCCTCTTCAAACTTTTTGGAACCTCACACTTTTGATAGGTTGATATAAAATCTCTAACGTGTCATCTCATGTCGGATGCAAATAGCTGCACACAGCTCACAGCTGCCTATTTATACAATATGAATAAACAAAATTATTCATACATAAACAGACTGATTTACTGGCCCATGTAGCAAAGCGCAACGATGACCAAGTTAAAATATCTGAAATTGTCATGTAATATATAATTCAGTGCAGTAAATTCAGCAGACTCACCCAGTTCACTGGCCAGGCCAAAGTCAATGATCTTGATTAATGTACCGGTTGTATCCACACACACAATGTTCTCTGGTTTGAGATCCAGGTGTATGATCTTCTGCTTGTGAACGTACTGCATGCCCTCCAGTATCTGCTTCATGTAGCGAGCACTGGTGGGCTCTGTGTGCTCAAAATTATCACCCACAATGCGTTCAAAGAGCTCCCCGCCTGCAATGCTAAAGACATACAACCAGTCAGGTTCATTCCACTGGTACTTTACAAATCATGTCACAAATGTAGCTGTAAATATTAGATACTGAAATGTTATGTTGTGCAGATGCCTTGTTATTTGACCCAACAGGCATCTTATCAAAAAGATCCACGAAACTGTTTTTGTTCTTTAAATTTTGCTTTTAAGTGATTATGGCACATTGCTACAATTATTTTGACCACTTTTCATCTGTGAACCCATCACTGTAGTTTTTGTTTTCCTTTTAAAAACCCATGCCATTTAACCCCCAACATGGTAATCACCGATACAGCTTGGTAGCATAATAGTGATGTGAAACCTGCAGATGCTGCTGTGCGTTTAGGTCAGGGGTCCTCATTCCTGGTCATCGAGGGCTGGTGTCCTGCAGGCTTTTCCAAGTGTCCCTGCTGCAACACACCTTATTCAAATTAATGTGTTGCAGTAGGGACACTTGGAAAACCTGCGGGACACTGGCCCTCGAGGACCAGGATCGAAGATCCCTGATTTGGATGATCAGTAAAAACTTTAAGCGCAGCACAAATACTTTGACATGATCCAGATTACTCACTACTCCATGACCATGACCAACTCCGAACGGGTATCATAGGCAGCCAGACACTGGACAAGTTTTGGATGATGAAGCTTGTTCATTATTTCAATCTCTTTACGAGCTGCGGATTTGTCTTTGGAGGTCCGGGCTCGGTAGAACTTCCCAGCGCACACCTGACCTGTCTCTTTGTGGATCAACCGGTAAACCTCACCAAACTTTCCACTAGGATGTTAAAAGAAAGAGGCATTACAACTCATCAGGACTGATGGTTCTTTCAGAAAACAAGTTAATCTAAACTAATGCATAATTTCATATTTGTCAAGGGGGGTAAGGAAAGGAAAAGAAAAATCCTTGCTTACTATCCCAGCTTCTGCTGCACGTCATAATAGTCCCGCACCTTATGTTTGGTGTCAATGGTCACTGTGCTGTAAGACTCTGGCTCTTCTTTCTTTTCCTCTTTAAGTACAAAAAAAAGAGTTGACAAACAGGCCATTTTCTCAACAAAAACTTCTGCCATAACATCTAAGGGAGCTTATCACTCACTTCCACTTGCCATTTTGACAAGTTCAGACTCCCGGCTTGGCTCACTGATGCCTGCAGAGTTGTAAGCTCTGACGCGGAAGCGGTACTGTCCCAGAGGCTCCAAGCCCGAGCGGATGTGGTATGATGTGTTCTTACTCCGGCTTATTTCAGTCCAGCTACCAGCTTGACTTTCTTGACTGACTTCTACTATGTAACCCAAAACAGCCGTGCCTCCGTCGTAGCTGGGACCAGTCCAGGACAGGACCAGGGACTGAGTGGAAAGGCCGGATACAACAGGCTGGGATGCTGGTGCAGCAGGCCGGTCTAAAGAGAAAGCGTTTTTTTTAAACTTACAAATATCCACATTTATAATGGAATTAAAGCTTTTGATTATGCTTTCGAGTTTCCAGTCATTTCTGTGATTTGTGAGGTTATCAGCAGAGCAAATACCAACATCATCTTGAATCACCTCAAATCCCAAACAATGAACTGATTGCGTCTCACCGATGACACTGAGGTACACTGTGTGTTGGGCAGAGCCGGCTCGGTTTCTCACGATGACAGTGTACAAGCCTGTGTCATCTGGGAGAGTCTTAGAGATCTCCACAGTGCTCTGCGTCCTCGTGCTACTGACTGACGTCCGAGGCCCTGCTGCCACCACCTGTCCACAAACACAAGGAATTTCAGGGGCTGAATGCTTACAAATGGATCACCACTGCCAACAATTGTGACTTTAATAATTTCACCTTGACTTTGTTGTATATCCAGCAGCAGGCCACGGGGACAGAGCTGCTCCTGAACTCACACTTCAGCTGAGCATGCTCACCCACGTGAACCTCCACTTTCTCTGGTAGGTCAAGAAACTTCACCGGAGGCCCTGGAGACAGTTAGGTTTTCCTTATATCTAATTCAGGCGCAATTTGTTTTGACTTAATTTAGTTGCTTAAATGAGGAGATATTCCACACTCACCTTTGCTAATGGAGATGTTTTCTGGAAGGCTGATTTCTCGGACAGCTGTGGACAATGAAGAAGAAGGAGGACTTACAGACTGGTCTCATGATAGGGGGATTTAAACAACGACTGACCAATCACATAGGAGCAGTCATGTACGGTTGCAGTGACAAACAGCAGACAAATCACAGTAATAATTGTTTTTTTTCTTAACAACCTGATGGACACGTCCCTGTTTAATAATATCAGACAAACACAACTTTATTCATCAGCCTAAGAAAAACAGGAACAAGAGAGAAATATGTGGATGAAACAACACAGAGAGTTTTTAGGAAGCTGAACAAACGTTAATAATCTACCTTTATCCTTCTCTTCTCTGTGTTGGCCTTCCCTGTCAGAAGCTGAAGGTAATGCAGTGTTTTCAGTCTTCAGTGTGACTTTCCTCTGCAGCTCATGGCTGTTTGTTCTGGAGATGTCTTTTGTTGCTGCTGCATTGTAAACAGAGTTGCACAGGGCTTCTGTACACATAGATCCATTCACTGTGCTTCTGCTGATTGTGCTCCACCTGTTTGCAGTTTGTTCCTAAGTTTACCTGTGATTTGTAACAAAGCACTGCTCGATCTCTGTCCCACAGGATTCTCAGCTATGCATGTGTACTGCCCAGTATTTCCAGGCAAACACTGAGTCAGGGTTAGACTGGCAACACTATTTTTGAAGAAAGTATTACTCGAGCACACCTTCTCCCCTAAATACCAAAACACGTTAAGCAAATAGTTTTATTTAACTAAAAAATAATAAGAAAAAAGAAAGAACACCATAAGCATGAATAAAACCAAACATAAGAACTCACCATTATGTAACCAGGAAATACTTAGAGGTTGACTTCCTATGATAACACACTGAAATGTGGCATCACCTCCTTCACAGACTGAGCAGTCTCTGAGTGGCTCTTTGAAGCAAGGCGCTTCCAGACTCCGAACTTTCACCTGTTTGGCATCTTTATAGAAATGAGAAGTCAAGGATGACATGTTTCATTTTCTAATATCACTTTTCTTTTTAAGCTGTTTTTTAATTTGTTGTTGCGTTTTTTTGTTTTGTAGTTGTGGTTTGCACTTCAGGGCCACCATACTTAATTCCTAAATGATTAGTGTTGGGTTTGTGTGATTTTCAAAATAAATGTAGATGTAAAGGAGGAAACCAAGCACTGATGTGGATGTATGCGTTCCTCTGTTATTTGTGGCACTACAGGGTAACAATTTAAAGGCTTGTGGAATTTGGTGTGGTATTAACAAGATTTTCCCACCACACATTGATTACACTTGTGTATTTTAGTGCTGGAATGTCTAGCAGCTGAATGCTTGACAGACTTTGGTTTGTTTTTATTTGGGAATAAAAGAGGTGCAGACAAGCTGCAAGTCATATACCCAACCCACATATCAAAGGAGTGCATTGTGTGAAAAGTTTGATTTAAAGCATGAAATACAAGCAGGAACTGTAATGGGTTTTATACATGGACAATGAACAGATGTGGTTGCAAAAATAGTTGGAACAAGGCCATGTGTACCCATGTGGTGCATTGATACTTCCTTTGTACATGTCTAGGTACTAAAGAAACTTCATGTTTGATTTCATTTCTCTAATTTGGCAGCAGATGACATATTTGGAGAGCAGGCAAGCATTTTTATTTTTAGCATATGGAGGCCATGCTGCTTAAACAAGTGGAGAATGTGGTTTGACATGTCTTGTCGAGATAAGCGAAAGTGTAGATGAATGCAAATGATGTCGTCATAGAGCAGCATTTGTTGCTGCAACTCTGTAACTACAGTTAAATTACAAAAAAAGGCCAACAGTATAGCAGGGGGTGATAAAAAAAAATTATGAAAAGAATTTCTTATTCCATTTGATATGTGTGCAAATGATCACAAGTGTTATTTATTTTGTTCTGTAGTTTAGTCATTTTGCCGCTGTTTATCTAAAATTAAAGTGGGCAAAAAACATAAATGCTAATTTATGTTTATTTAAACTTTCATTTACTTTGCAGTCCTTTAAAACTTTGTCTCCATTTTCCAAATCGAGAGGAGAGATTTATGTCGTTTCTTTGTCAATTTTATCATGTTTATGCCACAAAAAGATAAATCATTTCCATTACCATCACCCCCTGTCATGAAAATCAAAACATGCACACATTTTTCATCAAAGAAAAATATCTCTAAATATAATCAATTGATGTGTTGTTTTTGTAAATATCCAAGTTTGTTTCCTTATTTGTATTGCTTCATTAGTCAGCAGTCACTCTGTTTTAATGCTCAGCATTCAACTTTTTCTGACTTGTTTATTCCTGAAATATAACTTTCCTGTCTGATTGTCAAGTGTCTGCTTTCCTTGTTTGTTCACCTCACTTAGTTTCCCTGCTTCCTTTGATTCATCCCTGAAACAGTTTATCCAAGGCTGCAGTGGTTCATCAGCTGATTGGTCCTGCTCGGCGTGTTTCAGTAATGTGCGGTCTTTCTCCACATCAAACTTTGTTCCTGTCCTCGGTTCTTGTTTTTGAATTTATAGATACCTGCAGCTGCAGTTCCTACAGTTTACTGTCTTGCAAGTAGATTAAGCTTCATTTGCTCCACATCCTCTTGCTTATACTTGTGAAATCAAACTCAGAAACTGAGTTCACATTCAAAACTAACTGTCCAGTTTTACCAGGAACAATATTAAACAAAACAACTTTTTTTCCTTTAGGATTTACCTGATGCAGATGAGACTCCCGACTTGTTTACTGCCGGCATCCTGTTAGTATCCAGCCCGTTCTTTGTCTGCTTCCCCACACTGCATTTTTGACCCTGAGGTTTGAGGTCCAACCGGAAGGTGGACACAAAGGTCTTCGGCTTCTTGCCATCTTTGTCCATCCTTGATTTTTAAAACAACGAGTCAACAACTGAGATTCAAACAGCTGCTCATCTGTCTGGACGTCTCTTCCTTTCTTGCTTGTTTTCTCACTCTCTGGGTTTGCTGCACATGTTGTCCTGTCTGTATTTATTCATTAGCTGAGATTCTAACAGGAGGTACCTCTGCTTTCACAGCCCTGCTGAAATCACTCTTTGCCCCTCAGTACACAGGATACAGACAGTTTTATCTACAGGCTAATCAAAAGCACACATGTCCAGCCCCTACTGCCTCTCGCTACTGAGAGCGGGGGAAAAGTTAGAGGAAATGTGTGGGTGAGAAAACACTGAGCCGAATGGAAAACAGAAAGCAAAACATCACAAAACTACAAAAGCAACATTCTAAAGATTTAATATAAAAACAAGTTTACCTCCGTAAAGATTGTCTCTTTTCAGACCATAGCCATAAACCACCAGTGTCAGCTTCTTTTTGCCATCTTTACGTCCTGTAAACACCTCGTCCCTGACACACAACCTCTGGCAGAGCCTCTGTGAGAAATCAAGCAGAGCCTGTAGAGCAGCTTTATGTGCGTACGTCCTGCCTTGGAGCAGATGACTAGCAGCAGGATTATTGAGGTGACAGTTGAAAAAGAAAAAAACAAGAAGAAAGCAATATTGCAGAGCTAGTACCATGTGACCACAAGGTTCACTGGTAAATGAGATGTTTGAAAGCTGCTCATCGGGTGTGTCTCCACGGTGTGCTCCCTTTCCTTTTGTTGTGGACAATTCTTGGCTACAGGCTTGCTGGTATTATCTGTTTAGATCAAGTAAAGTCACTTTATTGACCAGCTTAAGCTCATTGTTTCCTTTGTTAAAAGGCTGTAAATTTAGTTTAAGTTTTGTTTTTTTTCTCCCTTCCTTTCATTCTATGTGTAAAATTGCATAATTGGATCGCTAAAATGTTTCTAAAAACACAAACATACTTTTCTGGACTTCCACATCTAACTTTAAACACCCATTAATCAAAAGAGGGATCATTCCCGACAGCAGCATTTTTCCAGATAAGGGGGACCTCAACAGTTTGTGCAGAGGTCTCAACATGACCTCCAGATGTCACATTTTAAAATGATTAGTTGCATATTTTACCATAATTTTATACAGTAGATAAAAACTTATATTTATAAATGTAAAAATAGTTTGTGGTTGTCAACATTTGCATTGTTGTTACACTCATATTTTAATTGTATCATTATTAATGTTTATCGCAATCAGCCAAAGAGGGGTTGGAACTCCCTGCCATTGTTTTATTGGTTTCAAGGTTTCAAAATCATCGACAAACCTAAGTTTTAAATTAGTGACTTAGTCATAAAGATGAAATGAAATCCTGAAGAGGGAAACAGCACTGTAAGAACAATAAGAGGTTGCATAATAACTTTGATAGAAGCTAACAGAGCTGCGGTTTAAAACAGACATTTCACTCAGCGGTGGTCACAGTGAGAATATAAGGAAACCCTTACATACCGTTGAATGTGTAAGTGACACCATGTGTTGGAAGTACATAGTTGACTTTGGACCATAAACATTCCCAAAGTACAAAAAGCACTCTTGCTGATGGAGCAGGCTGAGCACAAGTTTAACTGTTTACTGACAAATACAGAAAGCAGGAGCATGAAGGCTTAGATGAAACAGGGAGGGTTGAAGTTTCCTTTTGATGTGTATTATAATATCTTCGTTTCAGTGTCACAAGTCTTATGAAAAAGCAAAAAAAAAAAGTCAGACGCTCTTCTGCACAGGAGAAATGCGTTTAAGCTGGTATGCAGTGTTTATTTACAAACAATGTTGCATTTGTTTTTTAGGATGTAAGATCTTTTTTTCTTTCTTTTGATCAGTGATGTTTAGAGTTTAGAGTTGTTTTTTGCTTCGCTTTTTTATTGTTTAGTTTTATAATTACATTTTCAAGGTACATGTTAAGGCTTTACTAATGTCCTGGAACATTTGTAAACTAATTGTGCTTCCTGCAGGAAAAACTTGTGTTTACATGCATGTTTTGGATATAAACGGAAACTGCTGTCTTCAGAGCCTCAGAGGACCCTGCGATAAAAAAAAATTTAAAAAAATGCAGGATTTTCCATAAATTATTGTCTGGGAACACACTTCACTTTAACCAGCATTTGTGGATGTGCTACGGAAGGCCTAACCTCCACACGCACACAGAGATTCCTTCAGTTTCTGAATCTTTTGATGAAATTATAACTTGGATGCTGCTTCCAAGTATTTACAGTTTTCAAGGAACACTTTTTCCCAGTATCTACATGTCGTGTAACGATACATCGATCTAGATCAATATATGGATCATGTAGTTAATGAGCTTGTGACAACGACCCAAAATGCAAACATAACCCAAAGTGTAAACACAATAACCATTTATCAAATACAATGTTATTTTGAAAATGGTTGTTTCTTAAGCTCTTTTGACACATATTTTTCTGTTTATTAGTCTGTGTTTGTCATGAGAACTTTTTTATTTGTTATAAGAATTTTTAAAAGTTGAATAATTTAAATATCTGAGAAAAATTGTGTTAAATGGTTTTTGAGTTGCTTTCGAGTTTGATATAAATGGAAATGACTGTTAAACTACTGGTGATATAGTTTGATAATGTCAATCAATGGATCTTAAATCGGACAGAATTAAAATTGGATTGTGACTGAATTTGAAATATCAGCAGACATCAAATAACTATCCATTAAATTGATAAATCATGATAAAACTGACGATTTACACCCTTAGTTTTGACTTAGTTTTTCACAGGTTTCTATCTTTACATCTAAAAAAACTCTGACATGCTCCTTTTTATACCCAGTAAAGTTACTGACCTGTTAATTTGATAAGATGTCAAATGCTCCTCCCGTTATTTTTAACTTTTGCCAGCTACTTTTCCAGCCTGTTGCTGTCATCAAATAAGCAAACATGTTACATGAGTTTCCACTGGGAATAAAACAGGCTTATGAAATTTTCCAATCATAGCATTCCTTCAGTATTTTCATTTAACGCAGCATCCCAATAGTTTTGAGATTGAACTTGTGTCTTTTTGTTTTTCAGTTTCTTTGTTGTGTCTGCAAAGTGGTGCATTAATTCAGAACCAGGACTAGAAGTGCCTCCCAGCTGGCGACTGTGTTAACAAACCTAAAACAATCTGAAATCCTTACCTTTTTATTTATGTTAATCTTGTTGGTCCATTTACTTTGAACTTTTTTGTGATGTTGACTGATAAGGACTTTTATATGCAATGCTTTGAACCTGTATCCTGCAGAAAATGGCTGTTTACAGTACAGGACAGAGTCACGGTGTCCTTGCCAGACAGTCATCCCTCCTCTTTGTTGGTTCTATGTGAGCAGCTCTCCTCTGTGCTGTGGCAGCTGATCCCACTGTGCTTGCTTTTATGGGAATGTGGCATCTTCAGTAAACCTTTGGACTCTTCTTTTACTAATTATATCAGTAGTCTTTATACTGGTTTCCTTGAATATCTCCAGGCTTCCTAATGGCCTGTTGAGTAACTTTCTGTGTATCTCCTTTCAGTTTCTCTGAAATGCTTTCTTCTGTGTTTCTTCATGTTTCTAGTCAAGCCAACACAAAACTTTACATTATTTATCCGACAGTGTCTTCATTTTGTGGTCTGTGGCTCAGGATGCAACTGTGGCAAGAGGTCAGGAAGACTATAAAAATGATAAATAAATGCAGGTCACCAGTGTGTTGTGACCGTTTCCTTGTAGCTTCTGCATTGGTTGAATTTATAGAATTATTTTGCATGGAGCGAGAGTTTAATGAAGCTACAACCATAAGCAATCCAGTAGTTAGCAAATGAAAATAACTGCTCAAACTAATATCACCCACACAGGTCATTTCAGCTTTTGGTCCAGTCTGCTGAAAGAACCACATACAGTGTTGCTGGAAAAAAAAAAAAACAGTAACTACTTGGCAGATCTTTCCACTGTACATAGATGTCATCATTGAGTATCACACTTTGATATTTTTGTTTGTTACAACACATCTCCGCGGCTTCAAGTCTTGCCTGAATAGTTATTCTTATCAGACAAAAAGTATTCAAATCTTTGAGCAAGTCCTATGGAATTCAAAACAGGAAAAGTGGGAAGGACAATGTCCTCTTTGACTGAGTATTCCAACTATGGTAATGATTTTGCTTCCTGTTCTCATGGAGTCCTTCAAAGACTTGCTACTTCTGCGTAAATCGTCATGCATCCTGTTCCCACAAACTCCCTCAAAGAAGTTTACACTCCATTAGTCCATCACTCTGGGATACTGGGACAAGAGGCAGAACCCATTTTGTTAAAAGAATGTTGAGAATGGTTTCAAGGTGTTTTTAAAGTTGATAAGGAGTAGGCGCGTCCTCCTGTGTTTTACATTTTACCCTGCAGAAATGACCAAATCTCTCATGTTTGATAAAAGCCAACAACATCTACGTACACTGACACTGCAGCAGACTGCTCTGTCAAACCTTGACAAAGGCTGCAGGCTTGACTGTAGTAGCACTAGTAATCTAAACAATTTGTTTCTTTGCATGCAAATATGAATAGATTGAGAAGGCTGCATGTAAAGAGTGCCAGTGTTGGGAAGAACAAAGATAAAACTCTAGAAGTACACACATGACTTGATCCACTCCTGATACATGAGTGACTCGACAGACAGGCTATTATTACAGCTCCTTGGGTAAAAACTCTTGAATCAGCCAAGCTTCTTTTGTCATGATGTTTTCCTTATATACGTTCAAACAGCCTGCTGTGATTCAGTAGTTAATGAGAACAGAAGGAAAAACAGAAAAATCTGATGCCATGTCTGAAATTAGAAACCAGCATGGCTCCTCACAGCCTGATGCACTTTGGCTTGAGCACTAAGAGAAGCAGGAGAGGGGGGGGAAGAGAAAACACCGAGGGCACAGAGGAGATGGAAGCTGAAGAAGATTTGAGGAACAGAGGACGTTTTGGCATCCCAGCAGCTCGGTCCATGCTGCAGCCGGAGGCCTCAGTACTTTTTCAGCATGTGGACTCAAGTTTCCTGCAGCAACAGATCCACGTGTTGCTCAAGGAGCTCAGACGCTTCGAGTTGACTACACTTCCTTGTGTTTCTGTTTGTTCATCAAATGTTTAAAACAAATCATGTTTTAAGATGTGTTTTATAGTCCAAGATGATGAAAAACAAAGATTTAAGTTATACTCTTACATGAATTTCTTTCCACTGCCATCCTTTTATTGTTAATATTAAACAAGTTGTGAGTTTTGTTAAACTCATTTTAAGTCACTTTGGTTGAATGCATCTGCTAAATGGCTAAATGTAAAGAAAAACACAGACTTGTACTCTTTATCAAAGGATTTCTTACTGTATTATGAATTAAAGTTAATTTATTAAATACTAAAATACAAAATTAAAGTATTTTTTTCCGATCCTTCATTGGTTGTTACTTTTCCTCTCCCTCCTACTCGATTCCTCTGCTTCACATAAATTAAACTAAAAATAAAATAAAGAAATACTAAATAAATAATAAAATAAACTGTTTCATCACACGTACAGGCAAAAAGAAACGAAGAAAAAAATCAGAAGCTTCAGTTATCATAACACAGGAATAAAACCCTGGATTTGCAGATTTTACTGAGGCCAGCACCAGCATTACACTGCGTTTCTACAGTATAAATACTGTTGATGGTAAGACTGACAATAAAAGATACTTAAAATTGATCAAATAAATAAATAAATAAGAGAAGAATCCAAGTAAGACCAAAGAAACAGTCATAATGAAAGGGAAATGCCATTTGACTTGCACAGCTATTGTTTTGTTCCAAGGAGTTTTAAAATAGCAACAAAGAGATTTTAGATGATGCAAAACATCTGCAACATACTTAGTTTGAGGCACAAAACAGCTGAGTTATTTGTTGGAGCGCCACAGTTCAGAAGAAGAGCAGGACTGTGTGTCGCTGTAGTTCCCAAGCAACACTTTTCTCTCCATAGATTCCCACTTTGTATGAAACGTCTTGCAATCAGCGTGATCCTGCAATGCAAATATTTCAACAGTAACCTTGTGTTTTTATCTGATACATCAATTTAAATGCTTTCAGGGCACCTGCTAATTTTCATATACCTGTAGGACGTACTACACTTGCAGCTTAGTCTCTTTTCACACCTTGATCGAGGAAAGTCCACAAGTTTTTCTCTTTTCTTTATTCAACTTTAACACAACAGAAACTTCTCTTTGCCTCACAATGTGCGGCTTTTGCGGCATCAAATGTTGTTTCATTTTCTTCAATTCGCTCTTTCTGGTGAGTGAAGTCTGTAATTAATGTTTGAGTAAAAATGTAAAAGGAAGCTGATCAATAGAAAAAATAGACTGGTTGCCTATGTATATCTGCTGCTGATATAGAAGTAGTAAGCGGCTACTTCTACTACTACAATAGCTTAAGACTTTTAGGACAGAGCTGTACTTCACTGCTGCTTTACATTGATTCTGAGATGTGCAGATCATTCCTCTGTTGCTTTTTGTTTTTTTCTTACAATGATTTAAGTGAGCAGGAGGCTGCCATTAGATCTAGGGCTAAACTGGGTTGAATGGGTTTAATGTTACGACACAAAGCAGAGCAATAACGCCGAGTTGTTGAACTTGTTTTTTAGGCATCTGGAGTTGCTCTCATTGTCATCGGAGCACTGCAATACTCAACTTATTCACAGATGGGCGTCTTTGCAGGGAACAGTTTGTCTCAAATAGCTGTAGTCCTCATTGCCGTTGGTGTCGCCATTACCATGATTTCTCTCTTGGGCCATTTTGGGGCATTCCTTAATAATTCCTCCATGGTGGCTTGTGTGAGTACCATATGTTCCTGACTGAATCTGACATAATGTCCTCCATGCAATCATGCAATATATGCAATATATGATTATAAAGGAGATGGAACTGATTTATTTCATGGCTTTTTGATTGAATTAGTTCATCTTCATCCTGATAGTGATCATCCTTTTGGAGGTCCTCACAGGAGCTGCCCTTTATATACTCCGCAGCAGGGTAAGACAAAGAGGATTATTTGAGAAAAGGTATTTATCTGTCTGTCTGTCTGTTTTTTATTTGTCTTTTTTTTTTTCTTTTTTTCTTTTTTTTTACAATATTTCTGTGATTTGACACAATTATAAATAAATTTGGGCTTTAAGGGTTAATGGGATAAACTGCTTTTCTAATGCTATTGTCATTTTATGCAAATTGTCTCCAGTCTCTTAAGCCTTTTTTTACAACTATATATATACATATATATATATATATATATATATATATATATATATATATATATATACATATATATATATATATATATATACATATATATATATATATATATATATATATATATATATATATATATATATATACATATATATATACATATACATATATATATATATATATACATATACATATATACATATACATATATATATACATATATACATATACATATATATATATATATATATATACATATACATATATATATATATATACATATATATATATATATATATACATATATATATATATATATATATACATATATATATATATATATATACATATATATATATATATATATACATATATATATATATATATATACATATATATATATATATATATATATATATATATATATATATATATATATATATATATATATATATATATATATATATATATATATATATATATATATACATATACATATATATATATATATATATATATATATATATATATATACATATACATATATATATACATATATATATACATATATATATATACATATACATATATATATACATATATATATACATATATATATATACATATACATATATATATACATATATATATATATATATATATACATATATATATATATATATATACATATATATATGTGTATATATATATATATATATATATATATATGTATATATATATATATATATATATATGCATATAACTGTGTGTCAGAAGGAATAATTGAGGTGATGTTACTTTAAATAAAACAAAGCTCCAGTGCTATCGAGACAATAATTTAATCCCATTTTCTCTGAAGACTGCCCTTCTGCAGATGAATCAGGCGAATAGTGCTATGGACAACAAAGCCCGACTGTCGATCAGCGAATACAGCCCGGAGAAGAGACACGCCATCAACAGGATTCAGGAAAAGGTGACACAAACAGAGCTTGATGATTCATAGTTGTAAAAAAAGGCTTAAGAGACTGGAGACAATTTGCATAAAATGACAATAGCATTAGAAAAGCAGTTTATCCCATTAACCCTTAAAGCCCAAATTTATTTATAATTGTGTCAAATCACAGAAATATTGTAAAAAAAAAAAAAAAAAATGACAGAAATAAAAAACAGACAGACAGACAGATAAATACCTTTTCTCAAATAATCCTCTTTGTCTTACCCTGCTATGGAGTATATAAAGGGCAGCTCCTGTGAGGACCTCCAAAGGGATGATCACTATCAGGATGAAGATGAACTAATTCAATCAAAAAGCCATGAAATAAATCAGTTCCATCTCCTTTATAATCATATATTGCATATATTGCATGATTGCATGGAGGACATGATATCAGATTCAGTCAGAAACATATGGTACTCACACAAGCCACCATGGAGAAATTATTAAGGTTATATATATATATATATATATATATATATATATATATATATATATATATATATATATATATATATATATATATATGTTTTGTATTGTTTTTCTTTTATCAGTAATCAAACTTTCTTGAAACAAATCTTGAGATCACATGATAATACAGAGGTAAAACAAACCAGGTGTCCCTGGACATAAAATAAAACCAAAATTTGCTCTGAATGTTGGGGAAAATCTTCCATGTTATCTCCACCACCATTAATGTTTACATGGATAAATGAGAAATCGTTTAAGGAGTTTGGTAAATGGACTTGTACTTCTATAGCGCTTTTCTAGTCATACAGACCACTCAAAGTGCTTTACACTACTTGTCACATTCACACACACACACTCATTCTACACACTCATACCCCGATAGGCACATCAGGGGGCAGTGTCTTGCCCTAGGACACTTTGGCATTTCAGGGGAAGCCTGGAATCAATCCCCCAACTTACCAGTTGAAGGACAACTGCTCTTCCTCCTGAGCTACAGCCGTTTTGTAAAAGCACTAAAATTAAAAGGCTGTGATGACCCTGCCATGCAGTCTGCAGCAGTACTATGTGAGGATCTGTTTGGGTTTACATTTATGCTTTATGTTTAGTCATTCAGATGCTTTTATTCAAATCAACAAACAATGAAAGACAAAACAGTGGTCTATGTGCAAAACACTAAATTTGATTAAATCTATAAATAACAGAATCCATATAGATTGGTATGAAAATGCAAAGTTAATGCAGGTTAAGATGTTAGAGACAATACAGGGAAAATAAATGAGTATCCAAGAGATTCCTGAAGGACAAACCTCCTGAGAGGATTGCAGAGGTTGAGACAGAGCATCGGCCTGTTTGGCTGAGTTTAGATAGATGGGTGCAGAGCCAGCAGTCACTGTGATTAAACATTAGTGACTTAAATTTTATTCAGGCGACCATGCCCACTGGAGTTCAGTGAGTCACAGAGTGGCATGTGTCCTTTTTGGTTGATCATACATAATTTAATTCTCTCTACTCAAGTCAACAGAAGGCACAGACCCCTCTGTGGATGCCTGTGGGCAGACTGTTTCTGACCAGTTGTGTCTGGACTGAATGTTAGCCAGCAAACAAACGCATAAGTTAATGGATGTAACTATCATTAAGATGTAAATATTTTGTGTATCCAGACACCACAAGATTTCTATAATCTGAATCTTTTAAAAATAAAAAAAAAACAAACAAAAAAAGAACTATTTTCTCTTCCACCTCTATATGATACTTTTGGAGGATGTGCAGCGTTTGGATACATTTTTTTTTTTTAAATGTAAGGTTTCTATTGTTTCAAATGAACATAATCCAACAATAAATTGCAAGGAAAGTTGGGAAAAGAAAAGATGGATCAATGAAAGAAATAAAAAGGGGAAACAAGAAGCAACTAACACAAAACGAGAGTACAGCTTACCTCAGGTTTCCCCAACCAGAGGTCTGATTATATAATCCGCCACCTTCTCTCCAACTCACACCTTCAAGTTAATTGCAACCAAAGAAAGAGCCCTGTCTCTCTAGGAATATTGGATATTTTTTCCATTCAGTATATAGAGGATTCATAACCCATGACTGAAAAATGTGACATGGTAACATTTATGTTAGTGCTTATCTTTGTATTGCATAGCACAACTAGTCTCTGACAATTTATTGTTGTCCAACCCCAGCCAAGTGTTACATAAACTCCAATCTCAATCATGTCCTTAATTGTGCCCTTAAACATCTAAGAGCATAGTTGAAAAATTGAGTAATCATGAAAGTGGAAATGTAAAAAGAATGTGAGCAATCTTGGGCAGGACCAGGTGTGAACATACATTTTTATGCTTTATGGTGAAAGGTTCAACCCCAGCTGCCCAGTCAAGAGTACCAACTCTAGCATCTGAGGAAGGAGAAATGCTGTCTGTGGCATGGGACGATCTATATTTTCAAAGAGAATTTTTTAAAATTTATTTGTGGGAATTGTTATGTAT
Organism: Telmatherina bonti; assembly: GCF_933228915.1. Classification (NCBI taxonomy): domain Eukaryota; kingdom Metazoa; phylum Chordata; class Actinopteri; order Atheriniformes; family Telmatherinidae; genus Telmatherina; species Telmatherina bonti. The sequence goes on along the minus strand of NC_136630.1, from coordinate 14,187,317 downwards.
TTTTCTGTGTACCAATGTTTCTATTTTAAAACTTATCACAAAATTAAAGATTTTATTGGGGGTTTTTTAATCACTGAATCCAACCGTCCTCCTCAAGCCTGAAATGGGTTTGGCAGGTATGGAAAATAGATGGATGGATGGATAAAATCGTTTATAAGGAGTTGCTGTTTCTTTTTTTTCTTAACAACAAAGCATCAGTGTATGCAGCTTCTGTGCATTTGCACTTTTTTGGTTACAGTTCAAATGCTGTGGTGCAGACAGCTCAGATGACTGGTCTCAGAGTGCGGGCTGGGGAAACCACAACGCCGTACCAGACTCCTGCTGTAAGGAGAAAAGTGAAGGCTGTGGTCAGGACAAGACTAAAATAAACAAAAAGGTGTGCTGGGAAAATTAAAATTTGTCTAATTTCTGAAGTTAAACAAAAAAGAACAATTTCAGGATTATTTCTTGTTCCTCAGGGATGCATCTTAGCCATCAAGCTCTTCCTGTTGAAGAATTTGGTTTGGGTTGGAGCCATCTGCATAAGTCTTGGAGTCACAGAGGTGCAACACTTGTGCATTTTATATATGGCAACTACCCTTACTATTAAGAATGACATGCAGGAAATGAATGAAAACTGTAAATCTATGACAGCTTTTGCACTGTAGCAAGTGTTTACCCAAGTGGGAAATTTTCCTTTCTTGTAGTCAACAAGCTAAAATGTAACTTCTGAACAACAAAAACACATGAATAACCCACATTTATAAATACCTTAAATTTCATATCCATGTGAAAATAGGTTCCATCTAACTCAGTTACTGTCATTCAGGTTTAATGACTTTTTAATTGGGCAGAACATGTCAGTAAGGATGTCTTTGATTTCATTACCTACTGCTAACTTAATTTTTTTCTTAATACAGGTCTTCGGAGTGGTAGTTGGTTTGTGCCTGTGCTTGGATATGAAACGGAAGAACTATGAAAACATCAGCTAATCTGTCATCACAGCCATCCCCAGCACATTTGATCTTTCTACAAATCAAATTACAAATGGCTTTGCTGAATTAATGTCTTATTTTATTTAGATTTTCTTTAGACATGATTATACAAATACTAATATGTTTATAAAGCCTTATAAGCTACTTCCATGCTCATTAAATGTGTCCATTCCAACATGGTGTCCATCAAGGTCTTTGATCCATTGTGATTTATGACATCAGAAAAATCTGTGTCAGTCTTGGCTAATTGAAACACTATTTGATTAGCAATAAATATGCAATTTATCTTGGATGATGCAGAGTGGTCAATTTTTTTTGAAACCCTAACCACTGATTTTGCAAAAATATTTGTGAAGCATTTCTGTTTTACCAGAAATTTTGACTTTTGTCTTTTACTTTTCCAGCCATCATGATAAGCAATTAATTAAAATCTAAATTAAAAAAAAAACACATCTGTGATACTATTATATTGTTCTTATTCTAAGGTACGCTATACCTTTTACAAAACAGTAAAATGTGTAAAAAGGCGCAATTTACAAACGTTGCCATTTGCAAAGCAATTTAGAGCATAAAACGACATTTCCCATAATCCCTCTCCCGGAAGTGTGTCCGTTGACGAAACTTATCCGACTTCCTCTCAGCAGCTAACTCGTATCGGCTGGGTGAGAGACACGCGTGTGCTAGTAAGCTATACATTTATATAAAAAATTACGACTTAATAAGCAATATGGAGACTTGGAAATAAACTAAAGCCACAGATATATAACCACATGAGTCAAAACCAATATTAGACTTGGTAAATCCTTTGTTTTTACGGAGCTGTCCATTCATGATAACAGTCTGCATGTAGTGATAAATAGTATTACTTCGTTTTGCGACAGACTTAGGTTAGCATTCTTTATAAACAATATGCAATACGTGTAAAAGTAATACCTTTTGATATTATTTAAGTAAACGTAGGCATTAGATATTTAGCTGACACACATTGTGAGTCTGTTCACTTTATAAATCCACAAGTGTGGTTGGCAACTAACTGTGTTGGTCACTCACGAAAGATTTTTTTACTTAAACTATATTTTGTGCGTCCTTTTCATCAAGCAACATGTCAGATACTTTAATTCAGAGAGTGAAGGAACTGGAAGCAGAGGTGGAAAAGCTCAGGGCCCAGCTGAAGGACAGCAATGGAGTTGGAGATGACATGGAAGTGATAAGTAGTTCATCTCCTAAAGAAATGACAGGCTGTATTTGCGATGGGAACACCAGCAGCAAGAAAAAGGAGAGAAAGAAATCAAGCAAGGATCGTCCTTTTGACTTTGCGGCACATCCCCAGCGCCATGTGGCCTTGCGGCTGGCTTACCTGGGATGGGCCTACCAGGGCTTTGCAGTTCAGGAGAACACGGACAACACCGTGGAGGCCAGACTCTTTGAAGCTTTGCTGAAAACCCGGCTGATCCAGGACCGACAGAGCTCCAATTACCACCGCTGTGGTCGCACTGATAAAGGAGTCAGTGCCTTTTCACAGGTGAGTACATTGATATTCAAATCTATGCTCTCATAAAGACGAATGCCCCATTTGTTGTCTAAAAAACTTAGGTCCTAATGGTAGTCCATGGAGAGGAAGCTGTGATGGGGTTTCTGAATACTTTCCTTTCCACACTGCAGGTTATAACTATTGATTTGCGCTCAACACAGTTTTGTGGAGGGCTGGGAGTCACACTTCCTGAAAACATCGACATCAACACCAAATCGAAAGTGCCAGCCTCCGAGCTTCCGTATCTGAAGATGTTGAACAGAGTGCTGCCGCAGGACATTCGGGTTTTGGACTGGGCACCAGTAGCTGAAGGTTTCAGCGCACGTTTCGACTGCCAGTGGCGCACGTATCGTTACTACTTCCCCCGGGGATCCTTGGATGTGGTGCTGATGGCAGACGCTGCAAAAAGGTGCGTGAATTAGACACGAAATGGTGAATGCTGATGGCACCCGATGAGGATTTGATTTAAGGACACCTTGACACCCAACAGATACGAAGGGACTCATGACTTTCGTAATCTGTGCAAAATGGATGTGGGCAACGGCGTCTTGCAGTTTGAGAGGACCATCTTATCGGCCACAGTCACTCCTGTCCAACCCCAAAATGTCTCCAGCACAGACCAGTATGATCTCTTCATGTTTGAGATCAAAGGATTGGCCTTTCTTTATCACCAGGTAAAAACAGATGACTACCCATGGCTCTATTTTAAACAATATATTGCACTGATTATTATTAATCACAATTTTGATGCAAATTTTTGTGCATCTGAGTTCCTTGATTTGAGGTTGGTTCATTTCTGCAGTGACTGTCCTTGTTTTGCTGCAGGTACGCTGCATGATGGCAGTGCTTCTTTTAATTGGACAGAAACTGGAAGCACCAGACATAACTGAACAACTTCTGGATGTTGAAAAAAATCCCAGGAAGCCCCAGTACAGGTGAAGCGACCACTCTCCCATTGTGTAAAATTACAGCTATCAAAAATCTAGACAAACAGAAATTCTCCTGTGTGATGTCAGTCATTAATGGTAGCTGTTAAACTGAGATCCATGCCCTGTGTGGACTGCAGCATGGCAGTGGACTACCCCCTGGTGCTGTACGACTGCCACTTTGAGGGTCTAATCTGGCAACAGGACCCTGAAGAGATGAACCACGTCTTGTCGTCGCTGCAGCAACACTGGACCCAGAGTGCAGTCAGGGCCCATCTCCTGAATGGGATGATCCGGGGTTTGGAAGACAGAGGTGAGAGATGGATGGTGTTCCTCACTGAAACTAGCACTTATAGCTCATTACAAACAAATCACTGTAGTTGTGCCAGTAAAAGCAGGTGCACATGTTGAATTGACTTTGCAGGAAAACTCAGCATGAGTCAAACTGCTGGCGAACGCTTTTTGGCCTACATAAACTGAATTTCATTTCATGCACGATAATATTTCACAATCCGAGCATGACGGTAAGATTATGATACGGCTCGTACATCCGGTCGATAATCGAAGGTAGCAGTGATTCGGAGGAGACCCACAAGAATCATTTTAATTTTCTTCATTAAATCTAAAAATTAGAATGTTCTTGTAAACCTTTACACTGCTTCCTTTATTCCTCGTACAGGTATTTACTTTGTCTTCACATAACTGATTAGTTATGTCAGATATATTGGTTAGCTCACCACTGGGCACCACTTTTGCACAGATTTAAAACTGGTAACTGTAGTTTTTCTCTGTTGCTTATAGTAGCTGTCTAATGGGTGTAGTTTGGGAGCTTTAGGCAGAAATTTGAGTCACAATACATTGCACAAAACAACCGTGGGCATCATGCTTTACCAGTTCATTAGCAATAGATGTTTTTGAGCCCTGGTGGTTGTGTGATCTCATAAAAGTACATTAATGTGGATTGCCATAACTGGCATATACTTGGAAGTAAGCTATCAAAAGAAAAAAAAAGTGGAAAGTGTCAGTAATGTAAAAGGATTTGTGGAGTTGTAAATGAATTTTTTTTTCTCCATCCACAGGTGGTGTGTCCTCTAACCATTGTTGGTTGGTAGAAGGCAGCAGGCAGAAAAATTACCGACCACTCCTGGAGCGTCCGTGCTGCGAGAGCCTGGAGTCTCGAATAAACCATTTTGTTAAAAGAGGCAGACTGGAGCGAGAGGAAGGGGAAAGTGGAGGTGAAATAATCCACAGAGGGAAAAGATCCAAAAATTCTTCTAGTCAACCTGCTGCTACATCTGAGATGCCAAGTTTGAATCAGAAAGCAGAAGATTAGTGAGGTTTTGTTTGTTTGTTTTCTCCCATTGGAAAATGGACTGATCAGTTTTTTTTAAAAATATAAAAATATTTTTTTTAATGTACTCAAAAAGCAAAATTGTGAATTTCACATTTCCTCAGTTTTTTTTTCATGCTAATTTTTGTTTGCAAAAACAAAAAGTAAATAAATAAAACGCATTGTTGATTAAGTATGTGTCATTTTATTGTTGTGACTTCCAAGAGGGAGGAAACTTGGGGTTACTTAAGCGGAACTTAAAATCAACACAAGAAGAGACATCGGCGTATTTTTCAGGTGGCTCTTGTCAAGCTAAGAAGCTAGGTTGTTAGCAGTCAGGACTGCAAGTCAGAGTAACAGTTGTTATTTTGTCAGGCGGCTTTTTCTGTCCTCTGTCTGCGAATTGGATTGTACACCATAAAAATGTCGGTGGTGTCGTTTGTCTGGCCGCTCGTGGTCCTTTTGACCTGATCAACACTATTGCTAGCATTAGGTCGTTAGCAATCTGAGGCCCGGCGCGGATTTCTGCTGTATTTCAGTCAACATCAGGAATCTCGTCTACAAGGTAAAACAAAAAGTAACAAATTTCTGATTTATTAGTAATAAAAATCAACTGTAGTTTCAGCTTCACATATCCCATGGTCTTATGTTTTCGACATGATTATAACATGGAAATTAGTATTTTAAAAAAAACTAACCGGTGAAACCAGTTTGACAATCAGCTGAAACGTCATTTAAAGTGTAAGGCGGCACTTCCACAGCAGGAGGCGTGTTAAGGTGACACTCTTGTGCTTAAATGAAAGTTTTTGCATAAGATTTAACTAAACAGAAAGATCTTTATCACAGGTTCAAAGTTGGAAAATGTCATTATTCATAAAGACTTGTACAAAACATTCAACTCATCAAAACATCTGGAAAAATGTCAACAAATGTTTACGGAGTGACAAAAATCCCAAATCCTTTTACTGTAATTACCAACGAAATGAAACAATACGATCTGGCTTCATTCAGTGTCCAGAGCTACAAAGTTAAACAAATAATAGCAAAACGTGATCAGAAATAAATAATTTCCATGCTACCAAAGAGCTCTAACCATTAGCTATCGATATATAAATTAACCATGTAGGTGCTTAATAGTAAATTAAATGGGTTGTTTATGGGTTGCTTTTAAATTTAAAAAGAAGACAAAATGAAATTTTTATAAGCATTCCACAAATTTTATCGTGTTTCTTTCCTGAAAATAAGTTGGTAATGGATAAAGACAGCCTAATTGATTTATTTTTGTTCAAGGCGTGTTAGCTAATCTGTAATAACATGATGATCACTCACCTAATATATTGAGGGGGTCCTCCTAATGCGACCTAAAGCACTTTATCAGTCAGGGTGTGGGCAAAGGACATCTATAGGTATCCTGGAGTGTCTGATATCAGGATGTTTTTGCTCCTTTGAGCCTTGTTTGTTGTGGGGTGGGGGCACTGTGTATTAAGCTTGTTTCCCTCAGATTACATTAGATGGGCATTTAGGTAAACACTTCAGGCAAGATAAGTGATCAGATATGGAAACTTTGAGGTGATACACATGAACAAGAAAGTGTTTACAGAGTGTGTCTCAGACTCCAGGTGCATTTTCACAAACCCCCACTTGACATTGCAGGTGTGTGAAAAGCACAATGCAATAGTTTGATGATGATATCCTGAGCAGCTTTGGTGTCTCAACTAGGCCTGTCACAGTAACAAATTTAGCCATGCGATTAATTGTCTCAGAAATGATTGCAATAGACGATAATATAATGCTAAGTGATTATTGTTGTCATTTTGAGACCATTTGCAACTAAAATAACAATAATGCCATAATAATGCAAGTACACCCTTTCAAAGATCCACATGCTTAAAGTTGTGGAAATGCAGTTTGTAACATGTATGTTCATCCAGGTAAGTTATACTGGCTGTGAAATGTTTGCAACATTTTTCAAAATGTCACCTTTTATACAATATTTAAGGGCAGCATGGCTTTACCAACCACGCTATCTGAGTGCACACTATGTTGCACTGTCCTATTTGTATTTAATCTGTCAGGTAAACACCTTGGTTATCAAGGAGTTTTAAGGTGTTTTTTTTTTTCCCTGCTGGGAAAACTGCTGTTGATGATTGGCTTTTAGGTGCAGTGGAAGCTTGTTGTATTGCTGTGTTTACTTCATATTATCTTAAAACAAATGCGGCAAAGAGAGGGAAGAAAGACAAATGAAAATTATTGCGTCCGGCAAACTTATTGCGCACATTTTTTCTTATCATGCGATTAATTGACTTATTGTTTATTGCAACAGGCCTAGTCTCAACTTAAATGTCATGGAGTCCATTGAGACTTTATAAGACATAATTTCTACAATGAGGCAAGAATCATTTGTCTATTTTCATGTACTGGAAATAGCAAACATTTTTCCGCCATTAGTTATTTTAAAATTGTATTGATTGAAAACTCACCACAGTCAGCCGCAAAACATTTACTTGTATTTTCATCCATTACTAATTATACGTTAATAGATTAACCAAGAGAGTTTTTTACATTTATATGTTTCGCTCATAAATTAGATTGTTGCACATTAAACAAGTTTTGTAGCATTTCTAGATGTGCTGACTGTGTTAGCATTTATTCCTTCCTGTGTTATAAAATTTGAAATAGTTATTTTCTCTTGTTTTATGTAAATACAAAAACGATCCTTAAATAGTTGTGATGCAGAGCAGCACCATAACTGTGCAGTTATTGCCTGAATTGTGTATTTCTGTCTTAGGATGTACCTGGTGGGGCTAACGGGAGGTATCGCCTCAGGAAAAAGCAGTGTATCTTCCATGCTGCGGGAGCTTGGGTGTCCCATTATTGATGCTGATGTTGTGGCCAGGAAAGGTAGGTTTGATATTCCTATTCTGCAAGCAGCATTTTTCCAAAGTGAGCACAGATTTAAAAGGAATCCGTCCACTTTAAAGTCTTCTTTTGGTGACAATCTATCAAACAAATCCGGTTCATTAAGACAAAAGCTTGGAGAGAGTATGAATCATAAAAGATGTCTCCACTGACTGCAGGGATGTTGTTGTAGTTATTAGTGAAGATAAAAAGGTCACAGAAGTGAGTAAAAAGTATGTTGCTGCATGTAGGAAATAATATAATGTTATTATGCACATGATTTAATTACACTCAGGTGATGAGTCTAATGTGGAACTGCTACGTCTCATAAGCCGCTGTGTTTATTTTTAACACACTAATTGGTTTTGTTTATTCCTGTTCTGTGCTGTAATAAGTTAAGAAGATATATTCTTTATTTGATGCATTGCTTTTTTGCCGTACCAGTTGTGGAGCCGCACACTCCTGCCTACTCCCGCATCATTTACCACTTCGGGCCAGAGATTCTACAGGAGAACGGGGAGATCGACAGGCAGAAGCTGGGCCAAATCATCTTTGCCAATGAGGAAAAGAGGAGGCTGCTGAACTCCATCACCCACCCCGAGATTCACAAACTGATGCTCAAAGAGATCTTTTTCTACTTGGTCAGAGGTGAGGAGGGCTTCCGTTGCCAAGGAAAAAGATGGATCTTGAACTGCGATTCAGCTGTGGAGACGAGACTAAATTTCCCACTAAGCATGAGGAGTGTTTCTCTGAAGTAAACACACAGGCAGGTCTAGAAAACTATTGATGGGGAGCCAAGCAGGGGCACAGCTGGCAAAAAGGGTGGCAAATTCTCCCATAAAACTCTTTTTTTTTTTTTTTTTTTTTTTTTTTTTTTTTAGTACTAGACATAATGGACTTTTTATGGCAACTAAAGTCGTCTCTGTAAAAAGTTTGGCAAAAATCACGTAAGTCATCAGTGGTAGTTTCTGATCTGCCATTGTTCAGGTTTACCCTCGATAGTATGTTGTTAAACCCCTTAATGTCTACATTTACACACAGTTATATTTAAAAGCAAAATAAATAGAGTGAAGAAAGTGGAAAATAAATCAATTATATATTTCATAAATTAATCACAATAAATAAATAGCATAAAAATGAGTACATAAATAATAGTCAGTAAATATAAATAAATAAAATTAACAAGGTGATAAGAAATTAAATTGAAAAAAAGCCAGAAGCAGGTTGTCGTAAAGTTGCAACAATGAGTGTCAAGAGGTTAATTACTGTTGTGCAAGGATTTAATTTGACGATTTGAGGGGAGAAACGCCTTGAGCACAATCAGATGTGTTATTAGTGTTAATTCAATGTTGTGGCCAGAATAATTTAACATTGGCATTATCTGCCGGTGTTATGACTTTACCAACCTCTGTATGACATAAACAGTCTGCACAGAGTTGTGTGTTTACTCGGCGAGATAGTTTTTTTTATGACAAATTTCTGACTTTAGCTTCCTGATTTTAGCTTGCAATCTTTCCTATGTCATGTTTTACAGTTGCATCAGTTATTTAAGGGCTACATAGTGTTTGATACTATCAAATATAATAATGGACTCAAACAATATAATATAACAATATAACAATAACAAAAACAATATAATACAATATAAATATGGACTCAAACAAGACATTAGTTGACTTGCCCAAAAATTTTCTGTTCTCTTCCACATATTTTTACACCTGGATAGGAGAGTGGTGCATCTTCTTTTGAATATGTTACTTCTGCGTTCACTTTTGCTCGATCATCTGAGGTTGACCCATTTAAAGAACCGTTTATGCTTATTAAAATGTGATTTTCTAACTTTGGGTGGTATTTGGGGTTGAAGAGCAGGTGATAGTCAATGTTCCATCCTTGCAAACATAAAAGATATTTTTCAAGTATCTCAACAGTGATGATTGGAAAAAAAAGAGAACATTGCAGGCTCTTTGTATCTGCATAGCAACTCCAGATATCACAAGTGCCTTAAAAACATTTCATGCTCTATTTGTTATATGTAACTTCATTTTGTTTCTGGTGTTTGTGCAGACCGTAAATGTGCCGGCCCTAATTATTTCTGTTTCATAATCACTCCCAAGGGTACCGCTATGTGGTGCTGGATGTTCCCCTTCTCTTCGAAACCAGACGTCTCACTAAGTTTCTGAACCACACTGTAGTAGTTTACTGGTAAGACCACCATACTGAGTCTCATGGATTGTTTGTTTCCCATTTTCATATTTGAAATCATTAGAAATGTCAAGCTTTGTTTTTGACACAAATATACTATTAAGTGTAGTTTTGTGCATTACTTGTGACTTTTCTCCAGCTCTCTTTGTGCTCTGTTAGCATGACTTACAGCCTCTAGATTTTTCTGACAAGGCACACTAAATGCATCACAAAATAACCCTCCATTATCTGTTTCGTTCCAGCGACCCTGCCACTCAGCTGCAGCGCCTGATGCAAAGGGACGGCCTGACCCAGGAGCAGGCCAAGCAGCGTGTGGCTGCGCAGATGCCGCTCAATGAAAAGCGTGGCTTGGCCAATCATGTTATTGAGAACTCGGGCAGCCGGGAGGACACCCACCGGCAGGTCCTGCGGCTCCACACAAAGCTGGAGGACTCCATGGACTTCCTTTTAGTGAGGTTCATCGCCATTGCCGCCACCGCTGGTTTGGGTGGGATACTGCTCTACGCTGCAAAGATACTCTTATCCTAACAGAGGAGAGGAAGGTGTTGGGAACAAGGGGTTTCAGCCTAAAATGTGCTCAAATGTAAAGCTGTGAGTAAAATCAGGCAGAAACAGGTCGAAGGCAACAAAGCAGTTTTGTGTGAAATTATCTTCACAGCTCCAACCACTACAGTCCAGCAGTGTGACATGCTATACTGAGGGTTAATGCAGTCTTTTATCATTTAAAAAAAAAAAAAAAACTCACAGATAAGTGTGGATTAATGTGAAGGCTTTCTATGTGCAATTTCTGTTGGTTTTCCTCAGAGACACTTAATTCAGAAAACAGACTCGAAGCTCAGATGTTATGTCAGTGCTGCGAACAGAGATGGAAGCTCAGACTGCAAATGTGGACTAACTCTTTAAATTGGTGTAGCAAACTATTCATTAATGACCTAAAACAGTTAAAGCTTGACACTGAAAATTTCTATCTTAGTACACCTTTTAAAACAAATTTCAGCATCTAAGTTTAGATTGTTTAGATAAGATTGGTTGCAAGTGAAATGATCTGCTGCTGGAGTGAGCAACGTGAATATTCACATCAGCTTTTACACATTCAGGAACCACTTTTTCAGTTCTTATATATAAAATGTCCATCTCCAGTAACAAGTATCTTTTAAACTGAGTCACAAATGAAGTTGTGCTTTAAAAAGAAAAAAGGAATGATCACCCATTTACAGAAAATGTAATGATTGTATAGTGAAGATATACAATGAGAATGTATTAGACAATCCATTTGTACTGAGAGCAGTAGGAATTAACAGTTTTATTTATCACTGTATTTTCTTACACTTGCGCTGTCTTCTGTAAAAAGACCTTTTTTTTTCTTTACACACTTGTGACTAAACATTTGTAACCTTATATGCTTAACTTAAATATAAATAACAACACCACGGTTTTAACAAGTATAAGATGTGTCGCTTAATCGGTTCATTGCTGCATTTTAAATGCTTGTTTTGGGAAGGAAGTCTGAGAGCTGGAACAGGGGGAACGGGGGCGGGGGGATGTTTCTGTGCTGAGAAGAATGACATCATTACTGCACTTGCAGAATATAAAAGGAAATCACTTATTTTACTCAGGATTATTTTTTCCATCCATCCATCCATCCATCTTCTGCCGCTTATCCGGGGTCGGGTCGCGGGGGCAGCAGCCTAAGCAGGGAAGCCCAGACTTCCCTCTCCCCAGCCACATTTACCAACTCTGCGGGGGGGATCCCGAGGCGTTCCCAGGCCAGCTGAGAGATATAATCCCTCCAGCGTGTCCTGGGTCTTCCCCGGGGTCTCCTCCCAGAGGGACGTGCCTGGAACACCTCACCAGGGAGGCGTCCAGGAGGCATCCTGACCAGATGCCCGAGCCACCTCAACTGGTTCCTCTCGATGCGGGGGAGCAGTGGCTCTACTCTGAGCCCCTCCCGGATGACCGAGCTCCTCACCCTATCTCTAAGGGAGAGCCCGGCCACCCTGCGGAGGAAACCCATTTCAGCCACCTGTATACGAAATCTCGTTCTTTCGGTCACGACTCACAGCTCATGACCATAGGTGAGGGTAGGAACGTAGATCGACTGGTAAATCAAGAGCTTCGCCTTTTGGCTCAGCTCCTTCTTCACCACGACAGACTGGCGCAGAGTCCGCATTACTGCAGACGCCGCACCGATCCGTCTGTCGATCTCGCGCTCCATCCTTCCCTCATTCGTGAACAAGACCCCGAGATATTTAAACTCCTCCACTTGAGGCAGGACCTGACTCCCGACCCGGAGAGGGCAATCCACCCTATTCCAGCTGAGGACCATGGTCTCAGATTTGGAGGTGCTGATTCTCATCCCAGCCGCTTCACACTCGGCCGCGAATCGCTCAAGCGAGAGCTGGAGATCACGACCAGATGAAGCCAACAGGACCACGTCATCCGCAAAAAGCAGGGACCCAATCCTGAGGCCACCAAGTCGGATCCCCTCAACACCTCGGCTGCGCCTAGAAATTCTGTCCATATAAGTTATGAACAGAATCGGTGATAAAGGGCCGCCTTGGCGGAGTCCAACCCTCACCGGAAACGAATCCGACTTACTACCGGCAATGCGGACCAAGCTCTGACACCTGTCGTACAGGGACTGGACAGCCCTTACAAGGGGGTCCGGTACCCCATACTCCCGGAGTACCCCCCACAGGAGCCCCCGGGGGACACGGTCGAATGCCTTCTCCAGGTCCACAAAACACATGTAGACTGGTTGGGCAAACTCCCATGCCCCCTCCAGGACCCCAGAGAGGGTATAGAGTTGGTCCACTGTTCCGCGACCAGGACGAAAACCACACTGCTCCTCCTCAATCCGGGATTCGACTATCCGGCGGACCCTCCTCTCCAGGACCCCTGAATAGACCTGACCAGGGAGGCTGAGGAGTGTGATTCCCCTGTAATTGGAACACACCCTCCGGTCCCCCTTCTTAAAAAGAAGGATTATTTTTTAAATTGTTTTAAATATGTTTTTATGGACACAATCATTGGCTTTAGTTCAACATACATAACAAATATTCATGATGTTTCTGAAATTTAACCTCTTAAATGCCAGTTCTTCAAATTAAAATTTGATATGTCAGTTTCAGACACAGGTTGTTGGTGGGAATGCACCGATATAAAGTTGTTTTATATCGGTGCATATATATATATATATATATATATATATATATATATATATATACACATACATATGTACATATATATATATATATATATATATATATATATATATATATATATATATATATACATATACATATGTGTATATATATATATATATATATATATATATATATATATATATATATACATATACATATGTATGTATATATATATATATATATATATATATACATATACATATGTATGTATATATATATATATATATATATATATATATATATATATATATATATACATATACATATGTATGTATATATATATATATATATATATATATATATATATATATATACATATACATATGTATGTATATATATATATATATATATATATATATATATATATATATATATACATATATATATATATATACATATACATATATATATATATATATACATATGTATATATATATATATATATACATATGTATATATATATATATATATACATATGTATATATATATATATATATACATATGTATATATATATATATATATACATATGTATATATATATATATATACATATGTATATATATACATATGTATATATATATATATACATATGTATATATATATATATATATATATATATATATATATATATGTACATATGTATGTATATATATATATATATGTATATATATATATATATATATATATATATATGTACATATGTATGTATATATATATATATATATATATATATATATATATATATATATATATATATGTACATATGTATGTATATATATATATATATATATATATATATAGATATATATATATCTCATGAGGCACCACCCTCTCAGCCCAATAATCCAATCACCACACGTCTGCAAAGAATCAATCAAGAAAATTAATCACAAAACATGATTTTGAAAACAGCTCACTTTCCATAATTCAGCATATGAATTCATAATTCAAAAAGGTTTATTTTCACATTCATATACTTTTCAGTGTTCATCTTTATACTTCTAATCACTCCCCATCAATTATTCAATGAAGAACAAGACTCGCCCATTCACACTCTACAACAGCACTGATTGTAGGCAGGCCCTGTCAATGAAGAAAAACTGTCTTAGGAAAGGAATGACTGACATGACTGAAAATATAAACATAAAAAAGAATGTTTGGTAAACATAAGTATAAACAGGGGAAGCGCTTCAAAACTTAAGGAACTAGTGCCTCCTAAAACTGCTCAACACTGTCCCCACCTCTTTTTGGCGGTATTTGCCCTGCACCAACAGATAGACCAGGAAGGCCCCTGAAAACTCACCAATTACGCTTGTAAACAACGCAGGATGCGGGATGGACAATGGCATATTTGTCTTCTCCGTGGAGTATAAATGGTCCTGAAGAGTAGCGACATGCAACAAACGGCCTTTGGCCAGCTCTGAGGCTTCTGCAGGAAGAAAATATACTTTAAACTTCTTCTCCCGCCTCCTGGTTACGATATATCCTTCCTAATATGGCTGGAAATGAAGGAAAAACTTTCAGTCATGGCTTTTCTGAACTGCCAGCTCGGCTAATAGGGGAAACTACGGCATGGCACGCCGAGACATACCCCAGCAGCTCCAGCAATAATGAAATGTTGGCGCCCTTAAACAACCACACCAGACAATACTCAAAGGAAACAGGGAGCTTTATTAAGTATTAAAAAGTCCATCAAATTTGAGGAGGAATCAAGTCTAAACACACACACTTCTCTATCTAGACAAAATGAATTCAAAACAGGAAGAAAAATTTATTTAACTCCACTCTTTGGGGTTCATAAAGAGTAGATTAAAGACACCTATAATTATTGGGAGATGTCTTCCTTGACACTACCTGATAATGGGAGGGGCAAGACATCACTGGAGACTGACTAAAAGGGAGGATGCCCTGAGGAAGGAACTGGAAGTGCAGAAGGCTTGAGATAAAAAAGGTAGGATTTGTTATTAGCTAAGTGAAGAGGATCCCCTCAGCCAGTTGTGACACAGAGGGTTGTGGGAGGGCAGCTGTAAAGAGGGATGTAGCCAGAAAGGGGGATCCTGGGCTGGGTAGATTGAGAAGAGACGGTGTAAATGACTGCTACCTCACAGCATCTTGATTATCTCTGCTGGCAAAGTTAGCTGGTTTAGCGGTTACGGTTGCTGAAGATGGCTTCTTAAGCAGATCAGAATAACTTCTGCCAATTTAACAATTCCCCACCTCTATAAAAGACCATCAATTCATCCATCCATTTTCTGCTGCTTATCTGGGTTCAGGACACGGGGGCAGCAGCCTGAACAGGGAAGCCCAGACTCCCCTCTCCCCAGCCACATTTGCCAACTCTGCGGGAGGGGATCCCGAGGCGTTCCCAGGCCAGACGAGAGATATAATCCCTCCAGCGTGTCCTGAGTCTTTCCTGGGGTCTCCTCCCAGAGGGACGTGTCCGGAACACCTCACCAGGGAGGCGTCCAGGAGGCGTCCAGGAGGCATCCTGACCAGATGCCCGAGCCACCTCAATTGGTTCCTCTCGATGTGGAGGAGCAGCGGCTCTACTCTGAGCCCCTCCCGGATGACCGAGCTCCTCACCCTATCTCTAAGGGAGAGACCGGCCACCCTGCAGAGGAAACTCATTTCAGCCGCCTGTATACGAGATCTTGTTCTTTCGGTCACGACCAACAGCTCATGACCATAGGTGGCATGGAAAGACCATATACTGGAGTTGATTTGCACTGATTGGGTAACAACAATTATGCAAAAGTCTTCTGCTCTCCAGAAGCGGTTGTGCAAGGGTGTACCTGAGGAATGCATTAACCAAGAAAATCTATCATTAACTTCCTTTGATAACAGGAAAAAAAAACTTTTAAATCAAGCAAATGAAACAAAGTCAGTCGTCCGGTTTCCTTTGAAAGTATCTGATGAAATAAAAAAAAACACCAGAGAGCAAAACATTCAGAATGTACCAGGTAAATCAGTAAAATATTAAAACTTTTTCTGTATTTTCTGCCTTTTTTGTTGTTGTTTCAGAACATGAAAAAGAGCCTTCATTGATTTATTGTTGCCCCGATTTGTAGAATATGCGCAGATATCCGTTCATTATTTTTTGTAACAAATCGTACGAACTGTTTGTTGAACCATTAGCCTGCTTGAAGAAATTAAAAATGATTAAGGTTGGTAGTCACATCTGGGCTAAACCAAGCATCAGATCTTCCACTTACTATGACTACTTTAAAATCCTACACTATTATGACACAATCAATTTCTGAATTGAAGACCCAACATAAAAAAACCCAGAAACACTCAACCAATAAATTGATTGATGCAGCTCTGAACCCTGAGGTGCTAATTATAAATGAAATGGACAGTACTGATGTGCATCCGCTTTCAATCATTTTTTTCTTTTCCCCTCAACGGGCAAGACGTTCTTCATGTAATTAGATCCTACAGGAAACTATGTGAGTGACAAGTCTTCAGGAAAAGAAATAATGAATTTAGTGGACACTTGTGAATGATGTCCTTGGTCCCGTTCACTCCAGAGCTTAGGCATAAAAGTTCAGGCCCACAGGCAGGTATGGTTACGTCATCCTGGCACTGAGGTCCTACTCGCCACTTGGCTCTATGGATAGGCGTTTGCTCTTTCTTTCTATCAAGCCGCTGAAGCATTAATGCAAAGTGACTCAGGCTGAGGCATGCGGGGGCAGTGAACCGATGCCTTTGTGGTCACACATATGTAGCATACAGGATCATATAGAAATGGTATACAGTATAACACTCCCCACGTGGAGCTCACAATCTAGGGTTGTCTATCAAACTGAGCCATGATGGAGAATGTGGTCTGGGAAGAACTGGGCAGCCAGCTGTTCAGTAGATAAGTGTACTTTAACTGTGTCTTTTTCTCAGACAAAGGCCAGATACAGAGTGTGGAAAGAAGACTATATCTGTACCAGCAAGTGTGAATCCTTCAGGCCAAGCACGGAGGCAGAGTATCAGTCTGAATATAAAGTGGCTTTAATTCTAAAAGTGTTAAGCAATGAGAGGAAATTTAAAGTTGCCTGGGTTTGCTTTGTAAAAGTGCGCCCGCTGCTTTATTGTGTGTAATGGGTCCTTTCCAGGAACAGAGCAAATAATTTTCTAACAACGGGGGGTAAATACTTGTATAATCTCAACATCGTGTTCAGAGAGTTGGCCTATGGCACCATAGTGCGTCGACATTTTGGAATCTCTTGTCTGAGTGGTTTTTCATCATCCCTCCTGCTTACAGTTTTGCCACCAGGGAAGGTAAAACAGCTTGGGTGAAGTGAAACAAAATAAACACGATGAATTTGCACAAAACCCGACTACAAGCCTAGATAATTAAAAGTCTTCTGGAAAAAAAAGAAAGAAAAAGGGAAAAGAAATTTTATAACATATACGCTACATGTCTTAATTCTTAACTTGAGGCAATTTCTTTCTTATTTATTTATTTTTTTTATCACCACAGTGTTTGCAGCCCTGGAGGCTTGTAAGCTTTCAGTATTCATCAGAGGTTTATACAGTTGATTTAACTGTGTCATTCAAGTAAATTACCAAATAATTCAATCCATCCACCATGTCTTTATAGACACAACAGTCAAATTTGGTTTACACATAAATTATAGATACGCATTGCTTCATTTGACATTTTCATTAGTTTTAAAGCACCTGTTCAGAGACAACTCATGTAACCTGTGAAAAGAATTTATCAATAGAAGATTCAAAAGTAATCTGTTTAGGACAAGAGGGCCTTGACAACAACTTTCAATATATCTATAAGACAAAAATAAAACATTAATCACTAGATTTTACGACAAATTTGAAATATTTGATTAACAAGGTATTGACCCAATAGAAAATTCCCTGCAAATAAACAGAAAGTCACAGGATGCCTTAATCCTTTAGAGGGCACTCAGTGAAATACCTTGACATTAGAATTTTTAACCTAAGATTGTCCTTCTGGTCTGTACCAAGACCTCCATTCTGTTTTACTTTTTTTTTCAATTTGTTTTATGCTGAAAATGAAAGAAAACAAAGTGATCAAAAATAGTCACTTGCCTGATAAAAAAGCGAAAGAAAAAAGTGAGATTTCCAGTCAAACAGTTCTGTTTTCCTATTCTATAAACTATTAAATATCAATATGTAAATGAGTGCTGAATCTTAAAAATCTAACATGAAATGACAAAAATGCCAAATTCCAAAAGGACAATGTCGATGAGAATGCAGAAAAAGACTAAATGCAATTACTCATAAATCAACATTGTACTCACGACAGAATATAGCGAGCAACGAATGTTGAAAATGAGACATTTTATTATTTAAATCATATTTGCTAATCTTGAAATTCATGGTAGCGACACTTGTTGCAATGTTGAGATGGAGGCTAGAAAGGACCCAAAAAATAAGCTGTACAACAAAAAAACAGGTGAACATTACCTGGAATAAAAACAGCACCTGAGAGTGATACAGTCTCTCAGAAGTTGCCCATCCAGATGACATCTATTTGCAGGGACGACCTTTCATAGCTCAGCTACACAGTGCTAAATTACATGCATCTATGAAAACAGCAACACTTCATTGCAGTAAAGTCCTGTTGCTCGGCTGAGCAGAGAGAAAAATGTGCAGTCACAAATATGTCTTTTGCTTCTACACTACAAACATAACAGCAGTCCACTTAAGTCAGTTCCAGCTGTGACCATTTATTTGAAATGACATGAGAATTACAGAAGGGTCAGTAATCACACACGCTGAACCAAGACATTCTCGCTCAAGTGCTGTCAAATGAACACACGCTGAACCAAGACATTCTCGCTCAAGTGCTGTCAAATGATGTAATTTTCTTAGAATCAGGCATGCTTTTTGTATCATGATTACAAACATAACATTTTAAAGTGGGGAGCTAACCCTGAAGTTCACATTAGGAAGCACATAATTGGCAGTGATTTAGGGTTTAGGGTTGTCAAGCAACCAAACTACTTGTTAGGACTCAGAAAAGATCACAATTTGACTTCAAATAAACCCACTTACAGTTTAAGAGCTCAAAAATTAAACCAAAAAAATCCCAGTTGATGATGCTTCTGATGAGAATCAAGATACTTCTTGGTATTACAGGTACTTGAATTAGATTTTTTTTATTTTTGTTTTGATATTGTTTTCTTGTATTTCTCAGGAAAAGAAGCTTTTATGCTCTTGGGTATCTTCTCTTAGGACTTTTGAAGGTATTGCTTGAAAAGAAAAAAAAAAAAACAGAACTGCCAAATGCTTAAAAAAAAATTAGGACAGAAACAAATGTAGGTATAACACATCATCCTTACTGAGCACATTAAGGTACTTCAGCTTACAATGCTTATTTAGCTTGGTGGATTTTCATTTTGATTAATTTATACTGATTAGGGGTGAGTTACTGGGTGAAGGGCTTGAAAAAAACAGCAAATAATGACAACAAAAATAAAATTAAAAAGCCGGATGAAAACCCCCAGAAAGTCAAAGTTATGCCCACTGTCCCATAGCACAACAGGTCACAAATGTAGCTCGACACCAGCGGGTAGAATAAACTAGCCTGAGAAACTACAACAACTGTAATGTTCTTGAACTCTGGCATCCAGTGTCATACTGAGGAAAGGGGCACTCGCAGCGCTTCCACAGTCCGATGTCAGGCTGCATCCACGAGACTGCGGTGAGGTGAAGAGACAGGCAACAAGCCAGCGGAGCGTCTCCAGCCACATGACTCAACCTGTCCCTGTGCGTTAGCCCGGCTCAGTCAGGGCCATGAGGGAACAAAGCCGTTGGTATTGAGTCACTGACACAGTGGACAGTGCCCAGATCAAGCATTATGATGGGGAAGAGAGGGAGGGGAATGCACTGCGTGTTGTCATGTTCTCTCAAGGAGTGCAAGGACACGGGGTAATGTGTGTGGATACATGCAAAAGAACATCTAGACTACTATAATTCAGGATGATTATTCTGTGCAGCTCTGCCTACCTGTGTACTCTTCCTGTCTGGCGTACTGTGAAGGTGCATCAGGTCACAACACTAACTTTAGGAACATGAAATGTTTTTCTTTGATTGGGAAAATCAGGCAACCTACTTGGCCAGGACATAAATATCTTTTGGTTTCTCTTAGCTAGGCTAGTTATTGTGAAATTTCTTGAACTGATGTGTCTGTAAAGTGCCTTGAGAAGACATTATTGTGAAGTGGCGCTGCACGTATAAAGTTGAATTGAATAGAATATATTCCCCTTTTTGTCCCCTGTTTTGTCAGCTAATTAGCTTCAGGAGAAGCACAATAAGTTAGCTCATGGGCTAATATTTGGCTCTGCATATACATAGGTTCCTTTTGTCCTATATTTAGTCTTGTTGATCTTTTCAGGGTAACTCAGATCAGCTGATCAGCATAAAATAGGTTCTATACTTTTAGTTTAGCATATTTAGCAAATTTTGCAAAAAATATATGGACTTTTAGACTCCCCATCATGCACTGAAATTGTGTAAAATTGTGTAATGCGCTATATATATATATATATATATATATATACATATATATATATATATATATATATATATATATATATATATATATATACTGGGGTCCCACGCAGTATCTTAGCGGTTCCTAGTACTGTATTTTTCTGCACGGAGATGTCTGATAATTCACCAGGTATCTGTTGGAGCCACTTCTCCAGTGTGGGGGACACAGCCCCCAGTGCTCTGATCACTATGGGTACTGTGGTGTTTTAAACCAAAGTGTCCATGTTCTGTATTGGGAGTGGTGGGGTAGGGTCACACAGGAGTGCAGAGCAGAACGTGTGTAAATAGGAATGGCGTAGCGGCAGCAACACGATGTACCGGGGACAAAACCAAAACAAAGCTTTGGTTTTCAATGGGACTTTGTGTTCAGCATTGTTTTCATCTGAAGTACTCCGCACTAGTCTGAAACACAACAGGTACTACTGTTTCTTTCACCCTCCAGTTCTTCTCCTGTTCTTCATTGAGGCATTGGTACTTCTCCAGTTTCTCATGCTCCTATTCCCTGATATTTCCATCATTGGGGATGGATACATCGATTACTATGACTTTCCTCTGCTGCTTATCCATGATCACTACGTCTGGTTGGTTGGCCACCACCATTTTATCTGTCTAGATCTGGAAGTCCCAGAGGATCTTGGCCCTCTCAATTCTCCACCACCTCGGGGGGAGTTTCCCACTGGGACATAGGTGTCTCCAGTCCATATTCTGCACAGATTTTCCTGTACACTATGCCAGCTACTTATATTCTTTGCCTGTCAGTATCTTGCACCCTGCTATGAGGTGCTTGATTGTTTCAGGGGCTCCTTTGCATAGTCTGCACCTGGGATCCTGCCTGGTATGGTAGATCTGGGCCTCGATCACTCTGGTGCTCAGGGCCTGCTCCTGTGATGTCATGATTAGTGCCTCTGTGCTATCCTTCAGTCCAGCCCTCTCGAGCCATTGATAGGACTTGTTTAGATCGGTCACTTTGGTGACCTGCTGGTGGTACATCCCATGCAGGGTTTTTTCCTCCCATGATGGTTTTTTCATCTCATGTTTCTCCAGACTCCATTGTCTGAGACATTCACTAAGTGCTTCATCCCTTGGTGCCCTCTTCCTGATGTATTCACGGAGCTTGGATGTTTCATCTTGGATAATGGACTTTGATGCTCACTTGTCCCTGGCCTCCTTCTTTGCACTGAGTGTAGTTGCTGGGCACTGGACTTGGGGTGAAAGCCTCCATGCATGGTGAGCAGCTTCTGTGTTTTGACATCCATGGTCTGAGATTCCTCCTTTGGCCAGCTTATTATCCCAGCAGGGTATCTGATCACTGACAGGGCATAACTGTTAATTGCTCGGATCTTGTTCTTGCCATTGAGCTGACTCCTCAGTACTTGCCTTACTCTTTGCAGGTATGTAGCAGTGGCAGCTTTCCTTGTGGCTTCTTCATGGTTGTCATTCGCCTGTGGTATGCCCAGGTACTTATAGCTTTCCTCCACATTTGTTATCCTGCCCTCTGGAAGTTCAATGCCTTCCGTATGGATTACCTTTCCTCTCTTTGTCCCTCATTTCTCTTGTCCGAATGACATTCCAATGTCCCTGCTGTAGATCCTGGAGGTGTGGATCAGTGAGTCGCTGTCCCACTCACTCTTAGCGCACAGCTTGATGTCATCCATGTACAGGAGGTGGCTGTGTTGGTATCCAAAGTCAGTCTTGTTAATTAGTTGGCTGAGGGGGGTTCAGGCCTATACAGAACAGCAGTGGGGACAGGGCATCACCACATTTGACGGAGACTTGTGCAATTGGCTTGAAGTTGGCCTCCTGGGTGGTCTGCCACAGCCTCATTGAGTTTGCAATGAAGGTCATTATGCTGCCGTTGATCTTGTACAGCTTCAGACATTCCAGGATCCATGTGTGTGGCATTAAGTCGTAGGCTTTCTGGTAGTCAATCCAGGGGGAGCACAGGTTTATCTATCTGGTTTTGCAGTCTCGGGCGACTGTTCTGTCAACCAGGAGCTGGTGTTTGGCTCCTCTGGTTCCTCTGCCATGCCTTTCTGTGTCTCCATGATGTATTGATCCATGTGCTCACTTAGCCACTATGATGCCTGACAGGAGCTTCCATGTCATGGAGAGGCATGTTATTGGCCAGTAGTTGGATGGGACTGATACCTTGTGGGGTCCTTTCAGTATCAGGGCTGTTAATTCCTTGGTCAGCCATTCAGGATGAGTTCCATCTCTCAGGAATTGGTTCATTTGTGCTGACAGGCATTCATAGTGTGAAATCAGCCTCTTTGGCCAGTAGGCATGGATCATATCAAGGCCAGGCGCTGACCAGTTCTTCATACCTGAGAGTCTATGCTGGATATCTGCCACTGTGACGGTAACTGGACCTTGTTCAGGGAGGGAGCTGTGGTCTGCTCTGAAGTCTTTTAACCACTGTGCTTCACTATTATGTGATGCTTCTCCCATATGCCTTTCCAGTATTATTCCGTCTCCAGCCTTGGTGGGTCAGCTTGTGTAATATTACCCTGCCACTGGGAGTACAGTTTAGTTGGGTTAGTTGAGAACAGCCAGTTTGTTCCTCTGGCCTCAACTTCTCTTGTGAATCTTATCAGTCGCACTACTAAAGAAGGCTACTGGAACACGAAGTAGACAACACACATATACATATATATGTATATATATATATATATATATATATATATATATATATATATATATATATATATATATATATATATATATATATCCACTGCTCAAAAAAGTAACACATGGTAGATCTGAATGAATTTTTATTAAATAAACAAAATCACACAAAAATTATCAATGAAAATCAAATGTATCAACCCATGGAAGTCTGGATTTGGAGTTGTACTCCAACTGTGGAAAAACACACGACAGACTGATCCAACTTTGATGTAATGACCTTTAAATAAGTCAAAATGAGGCTCAGTAGTGTGTGTGTGTAAGGCCTCCACATGCCTGTATGACCTCCCTACAACGCCTGGGCATGCTCCTGATGAGGCGGCGGATGTTCTCCTGAGGGATCTCCTCCCAGACCTGGACTAAAGCATCAGCCAACTCATGGACAGTCTGTGGTGCAAATTGGCGTTGGTGGATGGAATGAGACATGATGTCCCAGATGTGCTCAATTGGATTCAGGTCAGAGGAACAGGTGGGCCAGTCCATAACATCAATGCCTTCGTGTTGCAGGAACTGCTGATGCACTCCAGCCACATGAGGTCTAGCATTGTCTTGCATTAGGAGGAACCCAGGGCCAACCGCACCAGCATATGGTCTCACAAGCGGCGGATGTTCTCCTGAGGGATCCCCTCCCAGACCTGGACTAAAGCGTCAGCCAACTCATGGACAGTCTGTGGTGCAAATTGGCGTTGGTGGATGGAACGAGACATGATGTCCCAGATGTGCTCAATTGGATTCAGGTCTGAGGAACAGGTGGGCCAGTCCATAACATCAATGCCTTCGTGTTGCAGGAACTGCTGACACACTCCAGCCACATGAGGTCTAGCATTGTCTTGCATTAGGAGGAACCCAGGGCCAACCACACCAGCATATGGTCCCACAAGGGGTCTGAGGATCTCATCTTGGTACCTAATGGCAGTCAGGCTATTTCTGGAGAGCACATGGAGGGCTGTGCGACCCTCCAAAGAAATTCCTACCCACACCATTACTGACCCACTGCCAAACCGGTCATGCTGGAGGATGTTGCAGGCAGCAGAACATTCTCCACTGCGTCTCCAGACTTTGTCACGTCTGTCACATGTGCTCAGTGTGAACCTGCTTTCATCTGTGAAGAGCATAGCGCGCTAGTGGCAAATTTGCCATTCTGTGTGCAGGATGTTTGGGCAAATCCCAAACATCATGCACAGTGTTGGTCTGTAAGCACAACCCCCACCTGTGGACATTGGGTCCTCATGCCACCCTCATGGAGTCTGTTTCTGACTGTTTGAGCAGACCCATGCACATTTGTGGCCCACTGGAGCTCATTTTGCAGGGCTCTGGCCATTCTCCTACTGTTCCTCCTTGCACAAAGAAGGAGGTAGCAATCCTGCTGCTGGGTTGTTCCCCTCCCAGGGCCTCCTCCACGTCTCTTGATGTACTGGCCTGTCTCCTGGTAGCGCCTCCATGCTCTGGACACTACGCTGACAGACACAGCAAACCTTCTTGCCACAGTTCGCATTGATGTACAATTCTTCGATGAGCTGCACTACCTGAGCCACTTGTAGACTCCGTCTCATGCTTCCACTAGAGTCAAAGCACTGCCAGCATTCAAAAGTGACCAAACCATCAGCCAGAAAGCATCGGAACTGAGAAGTGGTCTGTGGTCACCATCTGCAGATCACTCCTTTATTGGGTGTGTCTTGCCAATTGCCTATAATTTTCACCTGTTGTCTATCCATTTGCATAATAGCATGTGAAATTGATTGCCAATCAGTGTTGCTTCCTAAGTGGACAGTTCAATTTCACAGAAGTGTAGTTGACTTGGAGTTACATTGTGCTGTTTAAGTGTTCCCTTTATTTTTTTGAGCAGTGTTTTATATATGTATATATATATATTTTATATATATATATATATATATATATATATATATATATATATATATACATGTAAAAGTGTATATGATTATGTTGTCTGATATTTGAGCTTTTCATCTTCTTAATTTGTCAATTTAGTTTTCCCATTCTGTTAAACTTATCTTTTTTTCTTACTTCTGTCATCATTTCTCGTGTCCAGAGGTTTTCTTGCCAGATATGTTTTCTAGCCAGTCACTTTGATTTCTGTTCTTTAAAACACTCCCCAGTTCTGTCATTCTCCTTTAACAACCTCTGCTTCCCCTATCTACATTTCTTATAAGCCTGAGGATCCTAATCAAAAGTGTCTGCCACCTCTTAAGTGTGCTCATCCACAACCAAAGTCTAGATGCAGGGCACATTTCCTGTCCCTTCCTTTTGTATATTTTACCACTGCCCCGAAGATGACACATCAGTCTAATAATTACTGTTTTAAAATGTTTTAGATTCCTCTCTTGTTGAACAATAAATTTTATTTAATCTTTTCAGTTGCCCTCTCTTTGATGATGTGTTTGTCATACCTGCCTCCCATGTTAACAGAAAACTCTCTGTATAGACACTTTAACCTTTAATGTTTAATTGTATTCAGGCTTGTGGTGACCCCTGACACATCTGAAAATAATGGCTGCTCAGCTGGTGAGATTCTGTTTAATGTCAGCAACTATTGATAGCCGAAAGTGTGTTGAGAAAGCATGTTTTGCAGCTGTGCATGAGAATGCTGTTGAAAAACCTTAATTCGGATCAAATATTTTAACACCCATACTGTGTATTGGCAAGCAATTTAAACAAACATTCATTCTTCTAGAAACATTGACATTTCTCTCAGCAGGCTGAGAATTTTCTGCTATTAGAGGCATAAATATCTTGAAAGCTTTTACCATGAAGTATTGAGCTGGGATTTTGTTGATCCTGATGTACGGCTATGTTTGTGATTAACTTTATTTTGCTGTGGCAAAACAAGGTCAGGCTTTTCACTTATCAAGTGGTACATCTCATCTGCCAAAAGGATTGCCACTCATGTCTTGTTTTAAGAGTGACCATGCCTTATCCAGCTCTCTTTAGCATCCACTCTGTAGCCTCTCCGTGTCTCCAGGATGTTTGCAGACTGTCAGAATACTTAATTAAAAGAACCTTTGTGCAGTGAAGTAGAAATGTTTGTAACTGCTTTATCAAAAGCTACAGAGACAACATGATTTTGTACATGCCTACGCAGCCAGGGCCGTTGAAGTGTGGGCAGGTGGCTGCACATTTTCTTGGAGGAAGTGCACATGAGCATAAAGGGCAATTTAGCTTGACAGTTAAAACATCTATCTCCGATTTGGATCTCCCCCGGTGAGTTAAGTGGAGATGCTCAAGATAACAACAGCAAGGGCTCATTAACGTCACTTCAGATATTTCAGGGGTGGCTCTCTCCTGTCTCACAAATACGTGAAGGAACACACAGCCACACTGACCCACACATTTACACACACATGGCCCAAAAACATGCACGCACACTCTGCAGTCGCCTGATAAGCCTCACGCCTCAACAACTTGCCCCTGCAAATGTCAGACTAAAGCCATCTCTCTTTCTCGATAGAGTGGGTGGGACTACATGAAGCAAGATTTCATTTAGTTACGTTTGCATACACTGGAGATTACCTAAATTAAGTCTACTGTTGAGACATAATCTTTCAAATCCCTCTACTTGTGCATGAAAAACATCTGCTCAGCTCATGTCCAGGAGAAGAGGATTGGGTAAACAAAGAGAAGCTTACAGCACCTCTCAGAGGAAAGCTTAACTTCAAATCTCAGACTTATTTAGAGGAAACATGACCCAAAGGGATCAGGTGGTGTGTACAGTCCAAATGCTGTTTCGAAGCATGTTATAACACTTTCTCCACAGTGTCCTGTCAAGTATGTTGTTCAGCTGAGGTCACCTATCAAAACCAAGCACCCCTGGAGGTGTTTGTGATGCTTACAGGAGCACAATAGCATGGGTGAGGATCACCCACTTTTCCAGAACAAGGCAAAGACAGGTCCTGCCAAGAGAATTTCTTCATGTTGGAATCAAAGGTTTCCAAAGATGATTAGAGGCTTACAGCTGTTGCAAGTGTGACTTTGACCTTAATAAATGGTTTAAAAACAGAATGGGTGGAAGGCTAAAGGAGGCGTCGATGTGCCAACATGAAATTCTCACTTAAGTACTTTGTGTTCAGGGAGAGAAGGGAGAGCCTCCTCACTCATTTGGTTTTGGAACAACAAATCCTGTGGTTTAATGTTTCAGGAAAAGCACAGACACTGCAGACTCTCAAGCTATGTTCATTTCCAATGGTCTCGGCAGAGAGAGCCGTTTCTTGCAGACCAGGGGCGTTTGTCTCTGACATTGTGACATGAAGACTCTAATGTGAAGATGCGCTCATACATACACCCTGCAACAAGAAAACAGACTATGTGTGGGCTCAGCAGCCCCCCTGGTCTGGGCAACCTCTGCTTAAGCAAAGAACTTCCAATTTAATTGTGTCTGGAGGAATATTGCTGTCTAAAGACAAGTATAGGTTTTGACCAGAAGGCTTCCTGGTTTTTCCTCGTGCAACAGGATACTGAGCACAGTGATCCGATTTCACTGTGTCACCACAATCTGCTACAAAACATTTCTCTCATTTATGGCTAAAAACTAGATTTAATTGAACTCTTAAATGACATTTTGACATGATGTACTGGGTTGGTGTTAACTCATTTTAACTTCATTAACCAAGCCTACCTCTGTATTTGCATGTCTTGGCATCCGTGTAACTTTTCTTCTTGAACTTTTGACTTCATGCTTCAAACTATAGAAGAGAAAGTTTGGTGGTTCGTGTCAAAGGTGAATCGTGTCCAAAGAATTTCATAATGTCAAGGAAGCACTTGAGAAAACGGACAGTTTTAACAGTTTGTGCCTAGAAGCTGTTTTCTTGTCTCTGACACTTGTGTCGCAGTCACAGCAGAGCCTAATTTGCCCTGGATTATTTTGCAGCATGGATCTAAGCTTTGTCATGATATGTTCTAACACCCGTCCCCCGAATTCCTCCCACTATATCTTGCAGTCTCCACACCCATTAAGGAGAAAAAGCACATCTCTTCTTTGATTATGAATCCCAATCATCCCCTGCTTCATTTGGCATTTAACAGAGCTGTGATAGCCTCCGTGTTGATTGCCTCTTGCTGCGCAGGCGAGACGCTCTTGTGAGAAACAGTAGGGCTAAAGGCTGGTTTCACAGGATAATGAGAGATCTAAACATCTGATCAAGGAAACAGATGAGGTAAGGGACACTGACCATGTATAATGTGAAGAAATTTTATAAAATCAAAAACTAACTAAGCTTTAATTAAAAACCACAAGTCAATGTAACAGTGATTAACACTCTCAAAGCCCACTGCTGGCTTTTAAAACTTTGTTTTAAATCACCGTTTGTCATTTGTGGAAACACACAGAACATTTTAACATGTGTTGCATGCATCATCCAAATTAAGAACTTGTCACAAACAGGCACGTCACATGATAAAATCATACAGCCACCTAGCAACAGGTACAGTTTCTGAATGGACACAATTTGACTGTGTTCAGACTCAAAGATTCTATATCAAATTTACAGTTTATACGCACACAATATGCCAAATTTAACAGGTTGATATGACATTACACTCACTGCCATCCAAACATTGTAATGTCGTTCTGATGTCCAATATTCGACAGGTTTCATCAAACAAAATTCCTCCATTCTTGATGCATGCAATATCTTATCATACAAACAGCATGAGATAAAATAATCACATTTACAAACAGTATGGTCACCATGACTGTGGGATCTCCAGACTTGAATTTGACATGACAGCTCAGGAGTGATGATGAGGCTTCTGTGCTGTCATAATTGTTACTGCAACCCAGCATGACACATGGCAGTGACTGACGTTACGTTGCTCGTGTCCATCACAGTAGCAACAGAGGCACCCAGCATACAATTGATCAAATAGATGAGGAGGTGGACTGTTACCAATAACTACAGATCCACAGCTTGAATGACTTTTTTAAAGCCATCCTTGAACATATTTAAAGACTATATGACAGTGGATCAGTGGCTGTGGGCAACATTAACCTCACTGCAAGAATGCCAAGTGAAAGTTAGAACGTAAACGGCTCCCAGCTGTGATCTTTCACCTCTGAACCCACGCTCTGTCCAGTCTTCAGTCGGCGTAGAGGATGAACCCTGAGAAGGTGCTGTATTTGTTGCTGTTGCCACCATGAGCCTTCCCCCCATCCAGTTTTATGAAAACCTCATCGCCTGCATCCAAATGAAGTATGACACTGTTGCTGGCGTAGTCATAACTCTGATCTTGGTCTTGGGCAATGGCGCTGGCTCTGACCTGGAATATGGCAGACACGTGCAAAACCAAGGAGAGACAAAAGAAGAAACAGAAATACTGTTGAAACTATTAACAGATAAAAATTGTTTGGATGCTTTACTAAGATGACAGATGTCAG
Source organism: Telmatherina bonti (assembly GCF_933228915.1). Classification (NCBI taxonomy): domain Eukaryota; kingdom Metazoa; phylum Chordata; class Actinopteri; order Atheriniformes; family Telmatherinidae; genus Telmatherina; species Telmatherina bonti. The sequence continues at coordinate 14,157,644 of NC_136630.1, read as the reverse complement.
GAAAATGCCAGTAGTTATTACAGTTAGATGTCAGTGGAGTCATATATCATATAATAATAATAATAATAATAAAAAACATCACTGAGGCCAGAAGGAAACATTTAAGATTACATGACTGGAGTTAATATTTATATTAAAGGTAATACTGAATGCATACGTAATTTTAAAATGACAAAAAAAAAAAACCTTTAGTCATTTCATCTTAACAAAAAAGTAAATATTTGCAAGTGAGAGCTGAATTAGAGAGTTTGACTTTGTATAAGTGTGTCCCCTGTGGTGAATATCTTGTTTTTATCTTATGACTCAGCTGAAAGGGTCGTGCTTGAGTCAGTCTGCCTCTGAGCAAGGATGGCGGTGCACACCATCCTTTTCCTTCATATTTTAATCTTTCATCCACCTTTCTCTGGAAGAGGCACTGAAAATGTCATGTTTTCCCGCATATAAGTGTCATTGTGTCAACACTGGGTAATTAGAGAGGGTGTTCGTTACGGAGCATCACACCCAAATCTCATTGCCAGTCGGAGAGAGTTCATCTGCATGTACAATTATCCACCGGAAGACATATCCTCTCTAAGCTTAAGCTAATGTCTAATAATCTTGGTGGCCATGTTGGTTGTTAAGCTCCAGCTTCAACACGCCGACCACAAAAAAAAAAATCCAAGCTTCATCCAGATTGTGTCAACAAGTTAGTTGAACTAAAATAAGAACGTGGGGCCATAATTAATGCCAGTGGACTTTAAGTGTGTGTGATGAGGCTGTAGGGTTTGAGAGGAAAGGTTAAGGGACAGATGACAGCATGATGAAGGATGTCTGTGGCATTAGAGAATGTAGCCTGAGCGCTCCCTGTTTTCAGCTTCTAATGTAGCAAAACAATGTCCACCAGAGACATGTCAGACAACAAATTTTACAATTATTTCGTAATGTGGATCATGAAGAGTTGAATAGGAAAAAGAAATACAGCTTAACATTAAACTGCCCCTTATTGCAGTGCAATTATAGATATTGTGTATCACTTGAGAGGCAAACATTTCCACTCTTTACCTCTTTATCTCTTTTCTTTTGAGTGGATGTACGTGAGATTAGATGAATTTGCATGATGGCTACAATCAGCTGTTAAAGTTGAGATTAATGTCAAGTTTAGGTTAATGTTACATAACTGAACTTTAAAATCCAGTGACAATTATACAGTTTTATGTCTAAATTTGATTTTAAATAGGGTTGACACGATTTGCATGGACTTTATTTAAATAAATACATGTACATACTATTATATATTATTATATTTACTGAAGTGAAATAATATAATAATAATTTGCCCAGTAATCCTGTTAGTAATGCTTAGATGGTAGGATAGACATCTGCTTACCTGCAATCCTGAATTAGTTTAAGCAAGTACAGAAGATGTTTCAAAAGAATTTTAGCCTGTTAAACTACTCACAGATTGATAACCTCTGTGTGAACATGGTCATTTTTCCCTAAAAAAATTTAATGTAAATTACGAGTCAGTTTTGATATTTCATAGTAGTCAATGCAACACAACCATGACACACCATCAGTATATCACTTGGTGAAAATTTGCCAATAGGCCGAACGCAATCAAGAAACAGAGTATCAACCAATACTAGTGTTATGCCAATATTTTAATGCATCCTTATTTAAAAGATGCACCAAGTCTCTGGTAGCTTTCTTTCTTTCTTTCTTTCTTTCTTTCTTTCTTTTTAAGAGGGGTGGGGGGAAGATATGCAGAGTAGGACATGTTACGGAGGACTTTGAAGAAATTGGTGAAATATGTCAAGTTTCAGCCCTCCTGTCCCTTTGGAGGTGAACATAGCTAAAAAAAAAACCAAAAAAAAAAACCCAATTTGTTCTGACATATCATTTCTTCTGTAGTGGGAGTGGTTTCTTCCAGGATGGCAGTACTGAACCCTTAGAGGTCACTGAATGGCTTGATATGAATAACAGTGAGGTGAATCATATGCTATGACCCTCACAATCACAAGATCGCGGCTTAACTTGAAGATCTGTCAGGGATTCGGGATTGATGTACCTGATGGCACTCTCCATCACCACCATCAAACATCATATGAGGAGAGAATTTGTTAAAATGACATTTTCAACCTTCCAACAAAGTTCTGCAGACCTGTTGAGTCATTGCTGTAGATTTGAGCCCAAAACTGGGATGATGCTTAACATCGTGTTGCCCTTATCTCTTCTTTCTTCCTATGTCTCTTCCTCGCAGTGTCTCATGTGCCAAGGTTCTAAATCTAAACACACATGCATTTCTTTGTAAAATAAATTGATTATTAGTATTTTTTTATGCAATTTCTTTTTCTAGTGTGTAAGTGAATAAAGCATCTCTTCCTGTGGAGGAAAAAGCATCTGTTTGTAGGGGAGCAGCAGGAGTTTTCTTTCAAGAAAACCTTTCCCCATAAAATGTCTGCACACGCATGCAGGTGATGCTGCTCTACAAATATGAAAGCCATCAAGCTTAAAACAACTGTAAATAGTGTTAACAAACCCATATGGCAGTCACAAAATACAACATTTGTGCCATGTGTATGTGCAGAGAAAGATAAAGATATTTTTAGGGTTTGTTCTTGTTGTTTTTCTTTTCTATGTAAGGTATCTTGCTCCTTAGGGAAAGAAATCTGATAAACACCTTGCAACATGATGAAATCTAATGTGACAGTAAACTGTTTTTTTTAGCGCGCTGCATCTTCCTCAGTTGAAATGCATGCAGTGTGTCACATTGCAGTGCCGCATAATAAAACAAAACTATGCAAAGGAGTGTGCCGTTCACTCTAAAACGGAGAATAATTAGCTTCAGATTCATAATATTTTAAATATGGCTGGATTGCATAGGGACATACTGGCGCTTGTGCTATTGTGTCCAGTCTGTGCACCCCGGTGCGGACTGACTGAGACATTTGCTGCAAAATGCTGAGGCTCAGATGTACATGTTGTTTGATCCGTGTCATCGCCTGGAGCATTTAGGTCACTAAAAAAAAAATCATCCACAAATACAGCAAATATCAAAAATCGATATTTAGACGTTTTGGCCTGACAGGCATCCTGATAACATGCTGGCAGATCATGATTCCATAAAGTTTGCTGTATTTCAAAGGGCAACAGCTTTGAACTATTTACAACCCCGGGCTGTATTTCGATGTGTGCAGAGCAGAGATAGTGCTGCACTCATTCCACTCACATCAACGTATAATATCTCTGGATGTGTAATATGCACAGATACTCAAACTGGCAGTATGCCACTGTGAATTGTCATTATACCAGACTATAACACCAGCCCAAGTTCGAGCTAAAATATGTGAATAATCATTTTAAACTTCCTGCATACTGTTACACTGCTCCTGAACATTTTAACGTAACATGAACTCATCCCACTGTGCCATTCAGAAATCCATCATTGTTTTCTGCTTCACAGTAAAATACACAAATACGTCTTTCTTTGATACCGCATTAAGTTATTAAAGCCAAAGGTTGTTGCTGTTCAGAAGATAAAGGGATGTGTCTTCTCTTGAAACATTGTTGATTTAATCTTCAACTTCTTGGCTCTCATGTTGAAGTACCCTTGAGACACATACTAAAAATCATTCACTTTGCCAGCTTATGTGTTAGTCTGTCTTAGATCTGCCATTCAAATGTAATTTAAACATCTCTATATAGAAAAAGGAAATGAATGTGCAAAGAAAGTGTCACCCACCAGCCCATTTTTGATCAGGTCAGCCCACATGCTGGTGCCATCGCCTCCTCTCATCAGTACATTGTAGATGAAAAAGTAGGTGCCAGGGATCTTACAGGTGAATTTGCCAGTTGCGCCCTCATAGTTACCACCAATATTAGTTACTACATCATCAAAGCGTAGTATATCGTAACCTTCTTGAGGGTTTCGTAGTCCTGCATAAAATGCCACCCGAGGTGTGGTGTTGTAGGTTGTTGTACTAACAGCCCCTAAAATCCCTGTCCGAACAATGTCCACACCGTCTCCTGGTGGTCCCCTTGGTCCTGGTGGACCTGGCTCTCCAGGGGGTCCTGGGGGTCCAGGCTTGCCCGGGCGTCCGGGTTTACCTTGTGGACCATGAACACTGTATGTAGGCAGGGGTGGTCCGATGCTGTGATCACTCAGGTCTTCCTCGTTGTCCACCAGAAAGCCTGTGGTTGCTGTATCAGTGCCTGGGTGCACACCTGTGCCCACGGTACCTGTGCTGGGGAAGGGGTCACACACCATGCGGCAGGTGCCCAGCATCTCGTAGTGGCTCCCGCTGTCATCTGTGCTGCCTGTGCCAACAGAGCTGACCAGCACAGGGATGAGAACCACCAGAACCAGGACCAGCATGACCCCCACAGCAGCTGCCACCAGGGTCTTCCGCCCGATGCTCAGCCTGGGAAGGGGCTGCGCTGCCAGCGTGGAGCTCTCCGGGGTGGAAATGGTGACTGTGGGGAGTGCGTCCACCTGGCAAAACGCAGATATGATGAAGATCTCGAAAAGTGGAGATGATGCCCAAGAGAGCTGGTGTGAGTCTGTGAGTGACAGAGCCGTGTAGGAGTAAGAGAGAGGGAGAGGAGGAAGGGACCAAAGTGATGAAAATGAAGGGAATTGAGAGAATGAGGAGAGAGTAAGGGTATAGGAGGAGGGAGAGTAAGAGAGCATGAGAGGGAAAAAAAGGAAAAGAAGAAAGGGGAGGAGAGAGTGAGCAACATTCACTCACTAACTGTATGAGTCAGGGCTGAGGAGGGCACTTTCCTGCTGGCTGATGTGTAAATCCAGGCAAGATGAAGCGATGGAGAAGGATATATAAAGCTAACAGGAATATCACTGGTGAAGTTGTGATATTTGAAATATGAAGGTGAAAAACGGATCAAATGTTGTAAGGAAGTTTTCTTTGGATAAAAAGAACTTTATATCTTAAAGCTATGGTACAAAAATGTAATTATTGCATGAATATTTAAACACTTGTAGTTTTGTGCTCTAAAGTAAGATATTTTTTAATTTGAGTGCACAAAGACATCCTTAACCTACAAAGTTAGCTATTATTTTAGCTGGATATGGTTTTCTGACCTAATGACATATTATAAAGCTTGGGTTTTTATCAAAAACAGGATATGCATGTTTTCATTTCTATGTACCTGTGTATGTGTGTGTGAGACGGTGTGTGTGTGTGTGAGAGTGAGAGAGAGCAGTGGGAATTTCAGGCATATGTAGACAGTTAATGAATTTCACAGACCTGACAAACTTTTCAAAGAAGCAAGTTCAGACAGTGCGAATAAATAACTTAATTAGTTTTCTAAAGGTTTTGTCATTTAATGTTTAGGCTTAGGGGGTTTGGAGTGGTGGTGGGGGGGTGGAGGTGAAACCTTTAAAATGTCTTCACTGTGACAGTTTAAGGCAGCAGCAAAGCAGGTCTTCAGTCTTTAATAATTGAGCCATACCTCTGTAATATATGCTCACTGTATTCTTGTGACACGTTTTTGCTGAAATAAGGCCTAAACAGAGGCGTCATCTAGACAGAAGAAAATATTGTTTAAATACTTGTTTATGTTTTTATCATTAATATTGATAAATCACTATAGTTGTGTTGGCCAATGCTCCTCCTTACAACAGATGTGTTTTGTTTTGTTTTACTTAGTACAAGAAGCAGGAAACTCCATTTCTTCTAGTTTGTTTGTTTGTGTTGAAAAAAAATGATGAGTTGTCAAACCAGGGGACATTTCTCCATGTCACCTTCGTCTATTAAGCATCTAATATGAGTTGATTTTTCTGGATATTTAATAACCCTTTTATTCTTTTTTCTTTTCACTGCACGGAAATTTAACTCATACGTTTGCATGCAGTGAAGAACTGTACTCGCTGATAGTGGTTTTTAGGGTCCGAGCCATACAAAGTATGGCAGGGCCCTATTGTTGTTGAAATGTTTATTTTTACTTTAGATTTGTTCTTCTTCTGCAGGGATTTATTGATGCTTCAAATCCTCCAACTGTGTCACAATAATTGTTGATAATAAAATGCCCACATTCTTAAATATTTAGATTTCTTACATAACCAAGAAATTCATAGACTCAGGCTCTGTTGTTTTTTTGTTTTTTTTTTTGCATTTTTTTGTTATTTACTATGACATTTACTGACATGTTTCAGAATTTTATTATCCATAAATTGTTAACCAAAGTATTTAATTTCATGTTACCTTCAACCCAACATCTTAAAACAAATTAAAAGCAATATATTCAAACTAAGCCTTTTTTCTTTACTGAAAACCAAAGAATGTCTCAATTTTAAATTTCATGCTGTCATTTTGATATTATGTACAATTACATGTAAGATTCGATCGTTAAAATTCAGCATTTTAACATTGTTTTCTGCAACTGATTTGGAATATTTCTATGTATAGTGGATCTCCATGTCTCCATCCAGAAGACATGGTGAACATGACTCATGCAAATCCGATATTCAAACTCTCTAAACCACGATCAGTAAACTAACTCTTATGGGGTTTAGCTACTAAACCTTCAGTATGTTCACCTTGTCTGCTTGCCATCGATCACTTGACACAGTGTTATGATGAGAATATTTTTAGAGCCGCTTTGAATACGCAGGTAGGCCATGGTGGTGTTCCTGGATTCATTAGGGAAAATCCTGGAACTGGATCACTTCAACAGAATGCAGCTGCTATAAATATCATTAATTAGCCTGCACTTGGTGCCAACATGACAGCTGTGAAAACTTCCTATTGAAATATCACCTGCACCAACTTGGACTTAGACAAGCAAAATATGAAAAGGCAACATAAAGAATAGGAAAGGTAAAATTTAATCTGTTTTCTCCTGCAGCCAGCTCTGTCATGCTCCTGTAAAGTTGTTCAAATATATCTGCTGCAGACATTATGATTCAAAAGAGCACAAACATTATTAGAAGTATTTTTAAAAATGAAAAAGAAAAACATATTCTTCTCTAGTGGAGTTCTAGCCATTGGTTTTAAGAACATACCTAAGATGTACTGGAAAATCTTGAGTGGAATGGGCGACTCCTCACGTAAACAGCTTGGTTAAATCTCAGGGTAAAAACAGGAAATATATAGTTCCATGTGAACTGTACTGTCTTGGTGCATCTGAATTTTCCAACGCAAAGCACATATGCAAAGTCCAAATATCAAATTAAATCAATGTTTATTCATAGAGCACTTTATCAAACATAAAATGCAACTCAAAGTGAGATTAGAAACATTAAAAACATTAAAAACACTCTTTTTCCATCATTTTCCATTAAATCTACATGATCATAAATTTATCATTTTAACATATCCATAAACATAGTTATATTAACACATATGGACATAAATATAGCTGCACAAACGCACCAGACAGACACACACACACCCATATATGACCATGAACATAAAACAATGTCTCAGCGTGCTGTTTATATAAGATCCTAAAATAGTCAGTACTTAAGAAATCTAGACTTTTTCCTATTAATTATGTGATATCCACATTACATTGTCTTGAGTTTTGCCACAACAGCTTGCTGGAACATCAGTGAAATACTGAACATGATGTCTGTGGGTTTGGTTGCACTATGGTCACCAGTGTCTCATACAAAGTAAACCATTCATTCATTCATTCATTCATTATCCTGACCGCTTAGTCCAAACAAAGTAAACCATAACATCACAAAACAAACCAGTTCACAAGCTACACAAACATATTGCATGAATAAACTTGATAAAGTCATCAAGTGACATTACTTTTTTTTTTTTAAGAGAAAAAACTCTGCTTGTGAGCCCCCTTTGTGTTTTTGATGCTGTTGTCAAAGGACATGACAATGGTACTGAGTCAGGCACCTCAGGCAGTGCTGTCTTGTTAAGTCTTTCAAGCTTATAAAATAGCCCACTAAAACAGAGAGATGAGCCCTATAACACATAGACAAACAGAAACAAAAGGTTCTCACTCTTCAATTTTTTATTATGAACCTATTTAACTTATAATACAATGCACACAATTTCAATCAGGTATGAAAACTTGACAAACTGCATCACAGTGAATCAAAACTATAAGTTTTGTTGTAACCCGCTAAATGGTTACAAAAATCACTTTGCATCAAACAGAACTGAAGGCTGATTGTGTAACTACAGCGGGCATTACAGTGCAAGCACCTGCCTGAGGTCCTCAATCTAATCAAATCAAATCATATCAATCAAATATACTTGATTGTCCCTGCAGGAATGCTTTTTGAAGGCCAAAGCGCTACAATAGCAGCACGACTGAATACTGTGCAACAGCCCACAAGAAGCAATTGACCAGGATAAGGAGAGGCTGTTTTAATATGAGTTACATAAAAAAAACAAAAAAACAATCAAACCTCAGTCAATGAAAATGCAATGAGTCAAGTTGATTACTTTGAGAAAATACACATACTTTTCAAAATGAGAAACTCTATTAAATATAATAAATTGGACAGTGATGTGATGATCCACTATACTGAAGGCTTTAGTGCCCTCGTGTGTTGTTTTTATAAAAAAGCAGGGACATAAAACTGTGGTCGGTGAGGGCCACTGTCCTGCAGGTTTCAAAGACTTACCTATTTCAGCAAGCCTGACTCAGATTGATGGGTCATTGTGCAGAACTTGGCGATCAGTAGGATCCATTAAATCAGGTGGTTTACAAGAGGAACGTATCTAAAAACCTGCAGGACAGGGACTGTTGAGGGCCAGAGTATGTTGACATGCTTCATTTTCTTTAATTCCTTCCTTAATTTTCCTCCAACCTAATATGTTCTGATGCACATATCTGGGTTTTTTTTTGTTTTTTTTAAATTCAGCTTGTCTTTAAACTGCATGCAGATATGGACATGTGCACTTCCAATGACAACAAGCCAATGCTCAACAATTGATGTTTAGGTTAATATGTTTAGAATGTCATGCATACTTTTGCTTGTCAGTACTTGTCAGTACTTTTTTATTTATTTATTTTTTTTATAAAGGAAGCAAACAGCAAAGCAGCAAACAAAATGTTTTACCAAATGATTGCATTTGGGGAAAGGTTTATTAGAGTTTTGACAAGTGATCCTTAGTTGAATATGCAATATATGGCAGATTTGGTCACCTGGAATTTTTTTCCTTGTGGAATTACCTCAGGACTCACAAAAATGTAGTGTTCCTGGATACGTCCCCAGCCATCAAGGGTCAACATAGACAAGCTAAGTTGAACCACTTTCTCCAGGGAAATTAATCCAACAGGCATATTTTGGATCGCAAACATGCATGCAAGGGGAGAACATGCAAACTCCATTCACAAAGGTCTCATTGAGGATTGAACCAGGAACTTTCTCACTGTGAGGTAATAGTGTTAGTTAATATTACTAATATTTCATGTGATGCACTTTAAACTGCAGCCTATAAGGTGTCTGCATCCATCCTCAAAGAAATGTATCCAAATAATAATAGGCCAATAATTGAAATCCTATTAGGATTTTTTTTTCTTGACAGCTGTAGTTTAAGTTAAATAAATCAGTTAGTTCATTTTTTTCCTTTTGCTGATTTGCCTAATGGGGAAAAAGTAAATAAAATAATTAGGGTTGGTCCTTAATATTTTGCATCAAATTTGAATGTTTTTACTTAAATGTTCCACTGATTGTATTTACTCATTTGAACCACAAGGTGGCGACACCTTCCTGCATCGACTGACAAAAGAAGGAACAGGGATCCACTGCAAATCTGCAGGATTATGGCCTTCAGAACAGGACACCCATGCAGGAAAACATAGCTATTGTTTAGGTTGGAACAATTCACTGGCAATGTTATCCATAATTAATGCATTTCTTTCATTTGCAACTAATATTAGATGTAATAATTCTGTAAATGTTTTTTTTTTTCCTTGAGTAAGGTTGTTGTCCTTTGTCTGAAAATCATATCTAGATTTGAAAATATTTGAAACAAAAACATTTGTCAAGAGTATGTTAAGTTGAACTATATATAAGAATGGATATTGCCTTAAACAGAAAATCCACGAAACAACTCTTTCTCGGGTTATATTTTGCACTTCCTGCAACTCCTTTCTGCAGCAGCAGGAACCTGTCACATTGTCTTATCAATAAGGGAGTAAGACAGTAGGGAAGTTGTAGCCCACCCATCTTGAATAGCGCTCCACATTCCAATGTGGACACATGGGATGACCTTGTCAGTAACTGGAGAGCTAAGAAAACAGCAAGCCATCTTTGATGTCTATATTCAGGATGGACTCTGCAAGACAGTGCATTTAAATTACTTTGGGATCTGCAGCATGCAGTGTGTTTGCTGATATTGCCAATCTGTCTAGATTTAAATGATCTAAAAACAGCAACAAAAACAACAATGGCAATTAAAGGAAAAGTTATTGAAATCTGTGTGAGTGTAAGTCAACACATAGCAAAAAAAATGTTGAAATCTCACAGTTATCCTTTGACATTTAGTATGATAGCTGCCTTACAGAAAATGAAACCTTGTCACTCTCATATGTTTACACAAGGGTTCAGACTGAGTAACTTCCTTGATTCTTTCTTTTTCAACCCTTCCTTTTTAGGCAATGGGCTGCAGCCTGGAAGACTCTCTTGGGATTCTGTGGGAATTCCTTAGCTGGCTTGCTTGGCATTTGGTTTTCAGTCCTCAAATGTTTTTATTTCAGGAGGTTGGAAAAGAAAAGGAATTGAAAAAAATTCCACAAACATTGTGGAAAATGTATGTTTTTTTCTATTGGATGATTAAGTTATGAATAATGACTAGAGTCGTGCCTTTTTCTGTAACTTCATTCCTCGTGAGTCAACTTCCATGTTGCGTAGGAAGTCCTAAAAGAAGAACTTTACTCATTATTTCATTTACAGCGACTGGAATTCCTGACTTCTCGATCAGTAGACATGCATTTCCCTTTTTAGGACATGTGGATCTATTACGTAATTTAGGGAGCACTCGAATCTCTAGCAAGCTCACCAGTGTCGAAGCGGGAGGTGCCGATGCTGAGTGGCACTCCAACTAACCAATTAGATGCGACAATTCTTATCTTCTCGCTCGCTGATTGGTCACAGGGTGACCCAAGTTGTTTGACGTTTAGGTTGCTCGCGCTCGCTCTCTGGGAGTTTTTCACGTTGATGGTTTCACGGGACGCTTTGAAATCTTCATACTGTCCCTGCAAGAAGAGTTGTTGGGATTGTTTGTTTGTTTTTTTTTAGCTCTTCTAGTGGGAGTTTTTGGATAAACTTCCTTAGGTGGTTGATTTTTTTCCCTTGGATAGCAATCTTAAACTGTTACAATGCCGGTTTTTCACACGAAGACGATAGAAAGTATCCTGGAGCCGGTGGCTCAGCAAATATCCCATCTGGTGATAATGCACGAAGAAGGTGAAGTTGACGGGAAAGCTATACCAGATCTCTCGGCACCGGTAGCTGCGGTACAGGCGGCTGTTAGCAACCTTGTTCGGGTGAGTAACTTCCCCCCCTTGTGAAACTGTCTGGTCCAGTCCGGCTAACCTCGGTGGGTGTTGTAGCCTACCTGTCGCTTTGTCCCACATTGTTCACTCTCGAATAAACACACTTGCACGTAAAGACACAAAACTCCACTTCTCATTATCCAATTTAAATGTCTCTTTGTGGTGTATTTAATGGCAGATAAGATGCGTGTATGATATCAAAGTTTCTTGAAGTAGATCGTCTTGGGGCAAAGGGCAGTTACGCCCTTTTCCCCTTGAAAGTATGCCCTGCCTCCTATGAGGAAGGCTGCCATAGCCTGACGTAGGCACTGCTGCATTGTGTGGGGTACAGGGGCAGTCTACAGTGAAATAAGATGAGTTTATAAAAGTAAAACTTTCACACAACAGGAAAACCATCAGTTATTGTCTCCAAACAGATGTTTGAATGAGTTTGGAAATTTGCCAGGTAATTGTGGTAATTATGAACATAATTATAGGCTATGTATGAATTGGCTTGAAATGATGTGTATGTTGATTCGTGTATGTAAAGTGCCCTGTGACAACATTGTTGTGAAGTGGCGCTATACAAATAAATTGAATTGAATTTAAGCTGCCACAGAACAGTATGGTACCCTAATATAAATGATTTTAATCATAGTAAACCACAAAGCCTGCACCAAATAGAAATCCTGAGGTATTCTTTGAACATTGTATCACTATCAACTTCCAATACTGTTCATGTAATTCAAAAGGACTTATGCACAGAGACTGTATAATGTTGGTTTCACTATGGATGTATGGTTATATTTAATTACATATCCTATTTTGATTGATTGGTCATTTCATCAGATCTGTATATTTTCTCACCTTGAGAAATGTGGTTTGAATTTTTTAGTACTTTTGTCATTTTGACATTGAATCAGATGTAGCAAATGCAGATCACTGATCTAAATTAGCTCATTGATCACGGGGAAACATTTCTGTTTTTTTTTTTTTTTTCATTAAAGGATATCCACTGCTCAGTTTCAGTTAGAGTAATGCTCTATAAATTATTTCTTTTTTTAAAAAAAACCCATATTGTTCCTTTTTTTCCCTCTTTTACTTCTGCTAGTAAACCAAGAACCATCTATTTTAACATTAACATTTTCAGATCCTTTTTGGGAATCTGCAAACAAGCAATCAAGTAAATTGACCCAAAACTTGAATCTCCTTTACAGATGTGATGTTGTAATGTCCTTTACTGTATCTTAAAGCACAAAATATATTATTAGAACTAGTTTAGTGCCCATGATATTTCTTTTACCCACCCTGCAATTAAAATGTCTGAGAGCCTATTAATTATAAATTTCCATGCAATTTTTTCAAAACAAAATTTACACACACCCCTTTGTCAAGAGGAACTGTGGTTTAGAGTATATTTAGAGCCTAAAATAATCTGGCCACAATGGTATTCTCCAGAAGCGTGCTGTGGTTATCATAGCAATGTTAGGAAATGACAATGCATTTCAGCAAGTTTTATCTGGGAGCACAAACCAATGCATAACAGTTTTCTTAAAAGAAAGACATGAGATATGGACAAATTGTCAAATACTCTTGCATGCGAAGAAAGGAAAATGGCACATACTTAATAAAGTTATACATGCTGATGGTGTTGTTCACTGAGTCAGTGTTGTCGAGCCTGGATCCCCTTGGCAGTTGTTGGGTGATAAATTTGGACAATTACTCTGGCGACAGCAAAGGAATGTTTCATTTAGAAGGACTGCCTACCATTTGCTTGCACTTCAAGCTTGTTTGCGATATTCTGTGGCTTTGTTTTTCTTTCAGTGCCCACTCTCAGACTTCAGGTCTTCACTCTATATTGTCCTTTAACTATATCTGCTCCCACTAGACTTCCTTCCTCTGTTGGGCATTAAAGGGAGATACTTAAATGGTATGCGCTGTTTATTTTTGACATCATGTTTTAACTGAGAACTTTCTCTGCTAGTTTCAGATCAGAAAACTCCCAATTCACCTCCTAAAAGTAAAGTTACAGTACCCGTTAAAAGGTCACACTTTTCCATCTATAATCTAACAGTAAAATTTGTCTGAACTTTTGACTGTTAGTGTACATAAAATTAAAAATAATGATGACTAAACGACATTAAATTTAAAACATGTGTAAATGGGTGAAAACTGATTTTTCTTTTTTCTTTTTTTGTATTCTAAATATCAATGTTTACTATGCAGCCACCGAGTGGGTCACTAGTTGTGACATTTAAATAGGAAATGTTACATTTTATCTGTTTAATTTAGCATAAATACAGTTTCTGCCAGGATGTCCTCACACATGAAAGAGTTTTCAACTGGGGATGAAATAATCCAGGCTCTCTGGACATTTAGAATTATAATCAGATGTTTCTTACAGTGGCATGGATAAGAAGACAAGCCTGTAATTATTTCCAGTTACTATAGAAACATTACAACATGGATGGTGTTATGAGATCATTGCCGTTAAGAATCAGATGTAATTTATTCTGGTTTCAGTCCCATGAGTCATACATTGCAGTGCTTAAGCATGAGAACAAATGCACTACATGGCTTTAATCTTTCATTTATCCTGTAACTAAAGATTGATGTCAAGATGTTGTCATTTTTCCACATGCAAGTTTTAATTGTTTCCATAAACTTTGTGGTCTACTTTGTCAATTTTTCCTGTTGTAAGCAAGTTAAAATGTGTGTGTTGCTTATAGTAAAAAATCTTTTAAAATTCTTTTTTTTTTTTTTTTTTACATTAACTACATTTTTTCTAAATGTTTTCTGACAAGAATTTTGTCACAGAAAAGGTTTGAAAAATCTTTGTTTCACAGAAAAGCCACATGTTTTACAGGTTTTCCTGTTTCATGAATTCTGCTGAAGATATGTAAAGCTAGAAGTGTGAATAACGTACATTTGTGATGATCTGAGCAGAAGTGGGCTTCAAATTACCTGCCAAATTACACACTTGAACATGTCAGATGTTTGCAAAAGGTTTTTATCTATATCCAGACGTAGAAGGAACATGACGTACCAGGATTTTCTCAGATGCATGAAGCTGTCTCAGAACATCAACTGCAACTGTGCAGATCTTTTCAGCTATTCACTTGAAATAGCTTAATCTTATTATTCCAGATGCACAGAGATTAAAGTGCAGCCATGACCCAGCACTGAATATGTGTCATGACAACGTAGATGTGTGTTTAACCACGTCCTTTCAGTCTTGCACAGCGTATCTGACTTATTTTTAATTGAGACAATAGGAGAGACCTCAATTAAGGAAGAATGTGAAGAATTCCCAACAAGGCAGAGTGTGCCCCAGCTCAGATGGGGTGGGGGGAGGGCTAAATTTGGGCATTCATTGGCAACAAAAACTGAAAAGATTATCAATTAACAAGCTTATCAGGTTAAAAACTCATGTTAAGCTGACAGGAAGAAGGTCAGATTCTGATGCGTTTGTGATATCTGTGTGTGTTTCTTGAAGGATGTGGTCAGCTATGTGAGAGGTTGCTGTGTGAGAACCTTGTAAATTAAGGAAGACTTATGCCTATTGCTCAAATGCCTTGTGCAGCAACGACATAACGGAAGAGAAACACTATTCAGATAGCTGTTTCAAAAACTTGCAGGGGCACAGACTTTATGCAAATTCAGTTTTTGAGGCGCTTTTGTGGTTTTACGAGATGGCAGTGAAATCCAACCCAGTTATAGCTGAAGTGTTGTTTTTATATGGAGTGATTTTTAAGGTTTAAATGGTTTCCTACTAGAAAAATGATAGAGCAACATTCTTGCCAGTATCAGCAATCAGCCTTTAGAGTTTAGTTTACAGACACTTCTATGTATGAAGAACCTGCACTTACTTGTTTTTCTAGTTCCTATTTTTTCAGCGGGGGATAAAAAGAAGAATTTCATTGATGCTGGACAGGCTGATTTTTCTCTTCAAGTTTTTGCAAGTCACATGACTTGTAGATTCTTAAGTTTGGTTGATTGATTGGCTGTGTTTTATGCAACACCAAAATACGGTGGTTACAACAAAGTGGGCTCAGTTGTAGTCTTGGTGTTAATAGACAAACTTGCTGGTCTAAACATAACATTTTTGGTTTTCTGTTGAGAAAAAAAGAAGATAGAGAAATTATTTTAGTATTTAGTATTTATTTTTTAGTCTCTGTTCAATGAAGTCTTGGAATAGTAATTATAATCAACAAGTTCTGCTGCCCTTTTGCTGAAAGGAAACATATATCCATTAACTTGAGTGCTTTAAAGGCATACAAAAGAAAGTAGTTCCTATGAACTGGTACTCAGGCTTCCTGCCATTCGGCAAGGGAAACCATTTCATGCTGTTTACCATTTCATGATTTCAACTTGGAAGCAATCCAGGGATTACTGAGTGTGAAATGTTTGGGTTGTTTCAAATAGGAGGTCATTTAATCGCCACAGAAATGTATTGCTCTGCTGAGGATTCATACAGTGCCTGTAGTAATTGTTTTTCCCGTTCCATGTGATGAAAATTATTCCGGATAGAAGGATGTAAAGGTAGGAGTTGATGAGAAAACGCAGGAAATGAAGCTGGGAAGATCCGGCAGCTGTCTGCTCTACTTGGAACAAGTGCATGGGTCACAGGAAACCCCTCTGTTTTGGTTATGGGCTGTCGATAGCTGCAGAGTATATCTGAAGACTGTTGTGCAATCAAACATGGCAATACTTTTAAACTAGAAACTTGCATTACATGTGCCAGCAGGATGTCAGGACTTTTCCTGGTTATATTTGAGCTCAACTCCTTCATTGAAGTTTGAAATCAATACTACTGACTGAGAAACACTCTTTCACAATGCTTTTGTTGTGTTATAGCATGTTGGCGTGTTACATCACACCATTTTGACTGCCAAAGTGATGTGTACACACAAAAATTCACAATATTAAGAGGTGGTGAAACCCTAGGGAACCTAGCAGTGGTAACAGCAAGTTCCCAAATTTCAAAAGCAAGAAAGTGGAGTCATAACTACTGATCCTGAAATGCAAGTGCATTTATAAGTTTAGCTACAAATACAGTCCAACAGGTTGTACTTTAGCTAAAAACAAACAGGGAACTCAAAAGTTTTTAGGTCTTTTGAAATGCATCCAAAATTCAGTGTTGGTGAAAAATGTATTGAAAACCTAAGATTTAAAAGGTAGTTAAATAATAATAACCTTAAATAAAAAATAAATATGTTCTTTAGCTGCAGCTCAGACTTCCCCAAGCTGATCTGTACATGTTTGTACTATTATTTATTTTGGATGAAAACTGTACATCATACATACAGAAATGTGATATATATTTGACTATGACCTGTGTTTGCTGTACCTGTTTGTTTTCAGTTTTGAGCTGGAAGTTATCCAGTTTCTGTTTTCTGACAGTGATTTGAAAGTGTAAACTCAGACTGACAGTTTGTGATGGGATAGAAATGTTATTTACTAGTATTGTTTTCTTATTAAGACAATATCCATATAAATAATTTGGTCTGTACAATTATGGCAAAAATAGTCACTCGTACTTCTACCAGTTTTCCTTAATTTCCTTCATCACAGTAGTGCAAAAACTGTACTTGAGGTCTGAGTGAACATAGTAGATAACCAACGTGGTCTCTCTTATATATATTGATGGTGGTCATAATTTAGAGATAATTTCTTTCCACTTTTTTCCCAGTGATTGAATAGTGCTTCTGTTATAATGTTGTAAAACACAAAGTCACAGCCAGACAGAAAACAGGGAGTGAAAAATGTGTGCACATACCCTTTAGCTACGCTGTTCTTGATGGTCTCTTATTGTCTAGCTTAAACTGCATGCTTCCCTACGTGGAAAGTCACAAGTGACTTTATAGCCAGTATTGTATTGATTCACTCTTTTATACAGAGACTGCTGGTGAGTGCTACTCCTCACGAGCATTGCATGAGCTGCTTGGCAACATGATATAGATTCTTGTGTTATATTCTCCCTAGCTGCAGGAGCTGTTTTACCCCCGCCGTTTGATTTGTGTTCTTCATCACCTTGGACACACCAAGTGTAACTACTCCCTGAACCAGATTAATAAATAATGTTTGACACCAGTTGATAGATGCGTTGCAACAGCATTGAGCTTCTTTGCAAAATCTCCTCTGAAGTCAATCGATATTCTATATCATAGAACGCAGAACTTGCTGCTTTTGAGAGCATCAATCACAGCTAGCTATTGGGTAACAGCACCATCATTTGATTGCAATGCAAAGTCACCTATTATGGGAATCAGTGTCCTGTAAGTGTGAGGAAGTACAACTCAGGGGTAGTATAATGCAGTTTATTTTGAGGGCAGACATGTCGGTGCTTTGCCAGACTTTCGCCACCATAGATCTTTGTGGTCACCATGACTATTACATCATTGTGCTAAAACTGCCCAATATGTGAAAGGCAGGCTCTGTCTTGTCAGCCTTGAGGCTTTCAGAGAGGCTTTTCTTCCCCTGGTAGAGGGATGGGTTGCTGCCAACAAAGCTAAGTCTGTTCTAAAGAAGCAACCACTTTATCAAACTACTTCACAACACAGGGTTTGTGCATGGTGCTCTTTGGATGGTAAAAGAACTGTCAGTGTTTCCACTCCAGGCACAAATAGTAAATGAGACTCAGAGCCAACAGGACTGTAAAACAGCTTGGAGGAAGATGACACTGAATCTGTGAAAGATTAAAAAAAAAAAAAAAAAAACTTTAAAAAGAACAGGTGCTTTCCTAATATAGTTGTTCAGACGTTCCTAACAGAGCAAATATTTGTTGTGGTTTTGCTCGCCTCCTCTCTTCCTCTTTTCCCCTCTTCCTGTTTGCCGTCTTCATTATCAGCCAATGATCTGAAATAGCTTTGGTTTGGGTTGTTGGTAATGTGACATATTAAGATGTTCTATGCAATGTTGAAATGTCACCTTGCAGCTGACGCTACAAAGTCTGTTAACGTTGGCATCATTTGCACGTTGTCCCAAAATCAGGACCGGAGCTCAAAATAGTTTAAAAACAGGCAAGGCATCACACACTGCTCGACAACAGCTATAAACTGGGGTCACAGTTCTATTTTTACAGAAAATTACTTGGATTACTTCTGCAGACAACAGGAAGAGGCTCAGCAAGGAAGGAGGAAAAGGAAAATAGCAATGATCTGTTGATTACACCCCCAGCCTCGTATTTACAAGGTTGTAGAGAATCCTGTATGATGCTTAGGGGAAAATTTGATTCACAGCTTGTTAAATGCAGCCTATAAGCAGCGAGAAGCCTCTGGCTTTTCATATAATTTTAGTTCAGCAGTTCTGTTTCTTCTCCTGTGTTTGGTTTTGGTTATGTCTGAACTTGACTTCATCTTGTATAAACATCAGTGTTTTCTCAACAGTCCATTCTGCGTTTACTCAGGCACAAAAGGCAGTTTAGCATGAAGATAAGGTCCTTGATTTCTGAGGTCAAATGGTTATTTCCTCTTGCTTTTAGTTTAATATCACCAATTTCATTTCAGAAGAAATGTAATCTCTTCATATTGCCATTTTATTTATGAAAGTTGGGGGAAAAAGAGAAAATCAGCATCACAAGCTGCAGGATTCAACATCTTAAAACACTTTTTTTTTTTTTGCCACTAACAATATGTAACCCAGACATTATGTAGACCAGTCTGTTCTCAGTACAGACTGGACACCAACAGGTAATTATAATGAGAACTTTTATGTCTGTGTTGAACTTGCTATAGAAAGTGGTCATGTTATGCTGCCTTCATCAAATTAGTGAATCTTGAAGTTGTTTCAGTGAAAGCAACTCTTCTGTCATTTTAATCTTGTTTTATAAGACTGGAATTTCATCCTGAAGGAAATTTACACCCAAATTCCATTAACAGGCAGTTTCCCAAAGAAAGGAAAAGATTCTAAAAATATTCCAACAAAGGGAGGCTGTTTTGGAACCCAAAGTAAAAAGTTCAGTAGGCCAGGACAACTTTAGCTGTTTATGGCTTCCCTTCAGAGCTACTCACTGGGTGGGGAATCAGCGTGGCTTATGCACACCAGCATTTCCCTCTAAATTGGATAACTTTTCCAGCTAAGCTTAAGTTTTAGTTTGGCATAACCTCTGGCCCTTATTTATAACCCTGGTGTTACTTATAGTCCCTTAGGCCCAGTGAAAAGAGAGTGTGAAATGTATGTGTGCTGTGCTCCGTTACTGCACCCACATCGACCAGTTGGAATGGCCGTGCGACTGCATGTATCCTGCCAAGTTAACAAGCTCGCTGGGAATTTCACCCTTGTCAAAACTGCATCTTCAATAACCAAAAAAAACAAGCAGATGGCAAAGCTCTAGATACATAGGTCTATATTTAGTATATGATAGTGTGGTTTTTTCATCAAAATATTTAATATGTAAAAGAACAAAAGTTGTCTCTTTGATAAAATGCAGCCTCAATCATTGTTATCACTGCTCCAGTATGTATGCATGCATGCATGCATGCATGTGATCTGTCAGCCATGGCAGCGCAGTGTGGATGAGTAGTGTCTCCCTAAAAAGCTGAGGTCATGTTGGGGGATGTGAGTCATTTTGGCATGTGAAGGAGACGAGGCGTTCAGCTGCTTTGTGCATTATGACTGTACTGAGGCCTGGCTTCCCCCCAGCAGCTGCCTTGTTGAAATAATGGTTCCCTGCTGCAAGTAACCGGACATCGTCTTGGAAAACTGCATGCTTAAAGGCAAAAGTTCCTTAGAGGACTAATGTAGTGTTTAGTTCTGTATTTTAGATGTTTTAAGTAAATAAAAAGCACTCGCCTGAAGAATATATCAATATTTGAAAGATTACAGTGACAAAACTGTGATCTGTTATCTTAAATATAGTGGAGTGTTGACTGATCAAATCTCTGATTTATGATACAGTCACCAGATTTGAGGGTGTGTCCTGCTTCTTGTTTTCCTTCTCTAGATGCAAATTTCTAAACATGACAACTAGTTGGCTTGTCTTTGATAAAGAAGTAACATGAAACACCTTTCAAAATGATATAAAATGACTTTATTACTTTTGTTATGTCGATATTTAAACAGTTTAGACTACCAAATACTGAAGGTAGTACCAGTTTTCCAGACAGGAATATTATCGGTGGCCTGATTAAAGTTTGCTGGCCAACATGAGTCATCAATATTCTTAGGAATGGAGTGTGCCTGTGAAAGAGCACACTCAGATATCTCCTGAAATTTGCACAATAAAAGGCAAAGGTCATCTCTCTATACTTTTAATTTTAAGTATTGCAGTATGGATGGACTTTATCAAACATATGTCTTGCCACACTTCCCTTTTTCATTTCTCTTTTGACTCTCAATGATGTAAAGCAGTTTAGCTCCATCTGTGTTGAGACAATCAGCTACCAATGACCTGCACAGGGTGTTCAGCCAAACCTTTCATCTCATACCTTGACAGGCTCTGGCCTCATGTGGCACCAGAATAGATCAAGAATACCGAATCATGAGACCGTGATGTCAGCTGTAGAAAACGGTTTATGTGAAATTAACTTGCTATCAAAGTGCAGAGTCGATTATGTGTAGTAAAGAAAAAAAAAAAAAATCATGTACAGGTAGTGGCTATAATCAATAAAGATTAAATTTTCTTGTTCGTAGTGTGCTCCTGTGTTTCTTAATTTAAATGTTGGCTATTTTGTTTTTGATGTACCTAAATGTCATTGAACTGTATTGGCTTTGTGTTGACTAAGGGGAACATCTGTATTTTCCAGGTTGGAAAGGAGACTGTACAAACCACAGAGGACCAGATCATGAAAAGGGATATGCCACCAGCTTTTATCAAGTAAGCAACAGGGTGTCCCCTCAAACACCTCAAATTCATACTATGACAAACATCTTAAACATAACATTAAGTAACCTCATGTCTACAGTGTGGAACCCACTAGTCTCTTTTGGCTCTCTTTCTCTCTTTATCTGTTGCAGTAATGGCTGGTTGTGTCCAGGCAAAGGTCAGACATGGCATGCTAAGTGCCTCAGAGTCTTGCTTCGGTGTAACAGAAATATTTTTTTTTGATCTGGGAGGAGTCCCTCTACACTTTAGGAGCTGAGCTGTCGAAGTCACTGGCTGCTGCTTTTTGCGCTTGTTGGAATAAAAAGTGAAGAAAAAAAAAATCCTGCTTGTATAGAAAAGGGAAACACATTACCTAAATCATTTCCCTTGGTTAAGCTGTTGTCAGTATTAGTCTTTCACTGATTCTGATCACATGAAAGACTGCTGTCAAGGGTTGGTGGGGTGGAGGCCTCAGGGAGCTCCCAAGGTCGGGGATGAAACGCATTGGCAGGCACAGGTCATTAGGCTCGACACATTTGGCGCCTCAAAGTCAGATCGTCACCCTGTCGTCATCCATCAGCACATGAGCTGGAATGCATCTCCTTCACTAAATATAGTGTCTGCCAGGGTCCGGTTATTGCATGGCTGTTTCACTGTAGTGCACGCAGAAGGACGCGACTGACCTCAGTATCATGAGCACACATTAATTTCTCTGTTTTGTCTTTAAAGTAGCATTCATTCTTCAGAAGAATAGAAATTGTGCTCTTTCTGGTTCAATCCTTTACAACCCTTTAAAATTGTATGATGATAATGATTTCTCATTCCAGTAATTAGCCCTTAGCCATAAGTTGGAAGTCTGCATATTGTGGGAACTGGAACACATGTTAGTCCATGGCTTGTTGCCTGTTTCCATGCACAGATTGGCTGTTGATATTCATGCAGGTAGCATGTATGACACTGGCTGAGCCTGCAGATTTAGCTGCTCTTAAGATCATTGAGTGCATCGCACCCAGGAGGCATCCATATCAATCATTTATCTTTCCGTGGAAGCTGGAGTTAAACTGGACTGCAGCTAGTCAGTAGAGCCAACGTGTCCTGCGAAAGAAGACTAACCGTTTCTTTTGTAAAAGGAGGGATAAATGCAGCTGTGAAAAAAGGCTTCAAGTCAGAATCAAGCCAGCTTTATTTATTTGTTGCCCTTACCACAGATTCGCTCCATTCCTCATGATTTTGAAATTAGATCCAGATTGCTTTGTCATTCCCTTCTGTCAAGATACAGTTGGAAAAAAAAAATGAAATAAAGTGGCCCATCCATTTTTAAGTTAATTTCTATTGCATTTTTTTTTTTAAATTGAAAACTCCAGAATAAAATCTCTTTTGATGTGTTTTGGTTTCAAGAGTCCGAAGCAACTTTAGAACAGATTAAAAAGTGTATGTATTAATGTGTTTAGTGATGGCAGACAGCTCTGGATTTATTTTCACATAAAAATAGAAAAACGCTATAAACTTCAGTGTTGTTCATTTGCTAAAAAAATGTTGAGACATGAAATGACTCCTGCCTTGTACATGATCACACAAGCTGTGTGAACGGTGCAAGTTAAATGTTGAGACGTGTTGTAGAGAAAGAAATGTATAGCCAGTAGTCTTAGGAGTGCAAGTTTAGAGTAAGCTGTTTGCATGATAATTGAGCTTTTATCAATTTGAAAGTTTGTAAAGGGATTAGTCAGATGATGATTCTTTAGATTTATATATTTTCAGGTTCTTATTAGCCTCCGATTTACATAAGTGTCAAACCAGATTTACCTTAAAGTGTAAAATTGCTTTGGTAGCCTTTGGCATATTTTGTAGAAATGTTATGAGAGTATAAAATCTGGGATTCATCAGTTTGCTTTGACATAGTGTAATATATGAATAAACACACACGAGAACCAACTAAAGCAAAGTAAAATTTGTGTAACATTTCATCAATCTCAAAGCTTTTCCATACACCTTTGCTGAAAGTAATTTGCTGTTTACCCTTATGTCTACCTTTTGTCTAAAGGGTTATCCATCATCAGTATGACTTTTTATTTTTTTGTTTTCTTTTTCTTAAATTGGTATTCAAACTGATCAGCATCTGCTTTTTACAGAGTGGAGAATGCATGCACGAAGCTAGTGCAGGCTGCCTCCATGCTGAAAGCTGATCCATATTCTGTTCCTGCTCGGGATTACCTCATCGATGGCTCTCGGGGCATCTTGTCTGGGACCTCTGACCTGCTTCTGACCTTTGATGAGGCAGAGGTATTTATTCATTCATTTCTTTTATTTTGTAATCTGTGTTAAACTGCAGAAATATATTTGCTTAATAATGAAGTTTTATTTTGAAAAGAACTTTGTTACAGGAATAAGATATTAATCACTGTTGACAGTGTCCCGTAACACTGAGTGATTTCCTCATTTTTATTGGATGTGCTTCTCTGACACATTTCTGAATTTGATGATGGTGAAATAACCAAGTGAGCTGAGGTCAAAGGGCTTCAGTGACATGTTAATGGATACTTAAGTGTCACAACCTCTTGTGGTAAAAACCAGAATCGATTCCTGCCCTCCTCATCCCCCTGAGCACTGCAGTGCCTAGAAGAAAAATTGAGAGGTATATTTCATGTACAAACACTTCCTAAATCTTCAATCAGTCAGGGGTGTCATCTATCAGACCTATCCTGCTTTGCCGCTCTGGGATAGGAAGAAATTGCAGATCAGCGTTCTGGAAGCACATATCAGGCATCCCGACATGTCTGCAGTGGTCAGCAGGAGTCATCAGTCAGCAGTGCCATCATGTTTTTCAATGCAGCTCAGGGATCTCTCTGTAGTGAAGTGGTGACTCCAGCAGTTTGCATAAAGCACGAGTGAAGCAGGGTGAAGAGGCTGGAATTTCACTTGGCAGCATTATCAATGTGTAATTATAGGGAATGGGGTGGTGGTGGTGGGGTCGTTGTGTAATCACTTCTCAATGGGAATGCATTGTCTTTGAATTAGCTTATGTTGTCATTCTGTCCAATCATTATTGTAGGTCCGCAGAATAATCCGTGTATGCAAAGGCATTCTGGAGTACCTGACTGTAGCTGAGGTGGTGGAGTCAATGGAGGACTTGATCACATACACAAAGAACCTGGGACCAGGTCAGTTTGCTGATACAGCGCTGAGACTGCAGTGGCAAATCCTGACTTGACATTACCTGAGAATATGATTTTGATCAGATTGTTTGCAGAATCAGAAGTTAACCTTTAGTTTTTTTTTTTTGTTTTTTTTTAAAGTGGCTTACATGTAATAAAAATGCTCACAAATAAAAGTGTTGAATATAAAATGCAAACAAATTTTAAAAACAAACATATTTATTGAGTAATGTAAGGTAATATTCATAATCAAACTCCTTTTACAATAAACAAAGAAGTGTGATGAATCGTACTGAAGATTTTGGTTTACATATTTTTGTTGCTTGTTTTCAGGTATGACAAAAATGGCAAAGATGATTGATGAGAGACAGCAGGAGCTCACACATCAGGAGCATCGCGTGATGTTGGTTAACTCAATGAACACAGTCAAAGAACTGCTACCCATCCTCATCTCAGGTAATCACACATCCCCATCATAGTTGGAAGACTCCTTCATGTATCTTTCTTTTATCTGTGAAATTGATTGAATACAGGAGCTGCAGGAGAATTGTAATCTATGTATAAATTATTTTATGGTGAATTTTGTTTTATATTTCAGGTATTAAAATATTTGTAACAACCAAAACATCTGGCAGCCAAGGTGTGGAAGAGGCCTTGAAGAACCGTAACTTCACTTTTGAAAAGATGAGTGCAGAGATAAATGAGATCATCAGAGTGCTGCAGCTTACATCCTGGGATGAAGACGCATGGGCTAACAAGGTGTGTGCAAGAACCCCCTTCCCCCCCATTACAAAGATCAGTTTAAGATTAAACAGGTCAGCATTTAAAACACAACATACATTGCTAAATACTACAGCTAACAAAAAGTCTGATTTGGTTTGGTTTATAGTAGTTCATTCAGTACATATAAGTAGAAATTTTAACTTTAAAAAATTAAAAAAATTCTTGATGTGTAAAATGAACCCCTGGAAGAATAACTGTTTTATGGTTTCTGTCTGAACCAACTTTTTCTTCTGATCATTTTGCTCAACACTGACAGATCTAAAGCTTTTTATCTGGTGTGTAATGGCTACAAAATACTACTTCTTGTCCCATATTAATTGAATCCCAAAGTCCTTTGCTACTTTTGATGCAGCTCCAGTCTTGAAATTTGATGCACTAATAATAATCTCAATTAGTAACCTTTTTGCAGCCTCGATGGGTATGAATAATGTTTTTGCCGTATTTAAGCTAACATGCAGGTGTTCTAAAGTAGACATATCTGAACTTTGTATCTGTGTAGGTGGCCAGTCTGGCCGTCCTCTTTGTTTTTCAGCTTTGCATGGTCCATTTTTCTTTCCTGTCCTTCAGTGATATAAAATATTTCTTGCCTGAGCCACATCTGTTTTTGTTGACACCCTTTTAATCATTCATTCTTTTTTTTTTGTTATTGTTGTAGTTGCTATTAGTTGGTATGTGTCGTTGAATGTTTGTATTTATGTCGTTCTTCCTTTCTTTTTACCCTTTTGTTCTCCCTTCACCCCCTGTAGAAGGTAAGCTTTACTTCTGATGCTCATGATGCTGGTTGGGCAGCAGCATGTCTGAGAGACGAGTGTTTTGCATTGTGCTTTGTTGTGCTGTTGTGTGCTCCTCAGTTTTGAGAGATATTTGAAGTTGAATTGACGGTTAGTAGAGTGTTTACCAGAGGAATGATGCTCATTTATTCTTTTTAAAGCAGGTTGGATTGCTGGCATCCATGATGTGTGTTGTTTTTTGGATTTCTTTTGCTTCATCACATGACATTGTATCAACATCTGTGTGTCCCCCTCCTATGACATTTAATCCTCATTATAACCTTGGCTAGTTGGGTTATTGATCAACCTGACTCATCAGATATTGATTTTGGTGACATTACGGAGAATTCTCTGAAGGTTCATTGTTTGCTTTCATGTGCATCAAGTTTTTTCTGATGGAGGAGAGCACATAGAATTCTGATATGGATTTGGCTGTGTGAATGACTAACGTTCTGTTTTATCCAACAATTGTCTCGTTTTCTCACAAATCACTGTTTTATTGAACACTGAACTGGTCCCACAATTCAACAAATCGCATCATTGCTAGACTTTTCATATCGTTCTGTGTGACTGTAGGCTTTAAATGAATTAAGTGAATGTTTTTAGTTTTGAAGAAATTTTCTTATACTGTCTGTCACGTTACTGGTTTTCTCCACGCTTATACAGGATTTTAACAGAATAGCAGCTGCATGTTGAGTGTGTTTGAGCAGTAAACTACAATTGACGTCACTTCATACCTTTGTCTTCCTGTGTTTTTTCTTTTTTTCCCCCCATCCTTAACTATATAGCAGTCTCACACCACACACACCCACAAAAACCACTTTTTTTTATTCAGGGCTAAACTGTAATGGCTAGAAATATACACTGCTCAAACAAATAAAGGGAAGACCAAACTAACATGTTGTAGATCTTAATGAATGAAATATGTTTAATACTTTGATCTTTCAATAGTTGAATGTGCTGACAACAAAATCACACAAAATTATCAATGAAAATCAAATGTATCAACCCATTGAGGTCTGGATTTAGAGTTATACTAAAAATTAAAGTGGAAAAACACACGACAGGCTGATCCAACATTGATGTAACGTCCTTTAAACAAGTCAAAATGAGGTTCAGTAGTGTGTGTGGCCTCCACGTGCCTGTATGACCTCCCTACAACGCCTGGGCACGCTCCTGATGAGGCGGTGGATGTTCTCCTGAGGGATCTCCTCCCAGACCTGGACTAAAGCATCAGCCAACTCATGGACAGTCTGTGGTGCAAATTGGCATAGGTGGATGGAGCGAGACATGATGTCCCAGATGTGCTCAATTGGATTCAGGTCTGAGGAACGGGCAGGCCAGTCCATAACATCAATGCCTTCGTGTTGCAGGAACTGCTGACACACTCCAGCCACATGAGGTCTAGCATTGTCTTGCATTAGGAGGAACCCAGGGCCAACCGCACCAGCATATGGTCCCACAAAGGGTCTGAGGATCTCATCTCGGTACCTAATGGCAGTCAGGCTACCTCTGGCGAGCACATGGAGGGCTGTGCAGCCCTCCAAAGAAATTCCTACCCACACCATTACTGACCCACTGCCAAACCGGTCATGCTGGAGGATGTTGCCGGCAGAACGTTCTCCACGGCGTCTCCAGACTCTGTCACGTCTGTCACATGTGCTCAGTGTGAACCTGCTTTCATCTGTGAAGAGCACAGGGCGCCAGTGGCGAATTTACCAATCTTGGTGTTCTCTGGCAAATCCCAAACATCCTGCACGGTGTTGGTCTGTAAGCACAACCCCCACCTGTGGACATTGGGTCCTCATGCCACCCTCATGGAGTCTGTTTCTGACTGTTTGAGCAGACCCATGCACATTTGTGGCCCACTGGAGCTTATTTTGCAGAGCTCTGGCCGTTCTCCTACTGTTCCTCCTTGCACAAAGAAGGTGGTAGCCGTCCTGCTGCTGGGTTGTTCCCCTCCCAGGGCCTCCTCTACGTCTCATGTACTGGCCTGTCTCCTGGTAGCGCCTCCATGCACTGGACACTACGCTGACAGACACAGCAAACCTTCTTGCCACAGCTCGCATTGATGTACAATCCTGGATGAGCTGCACTACCTGAGCCACTTGTGTGGGTTGAAGACTCCGTCTCATACTACCACTAGAGCGAAAGCACCGCCAGCATTCAAAAGTGACCAAACCATCAGCCAGAAAGCATCGGAACTGAGAAGTGGTCTGTGGTCACCACCTGCAGAACCATTTCTTTATTGGGTGTGTCTTGCCAGTTGCCTATAATTTTCACCTGTTGTCTATCCCATTTGCACAACAGCATGTGGAACTGATTGTCAATCAGTGTTTCTTGTGGACAGTGGACAGTTCCATTTCACAGAAGTGTGGTTGACTTGGAGTTGCATTGTGTTGTTTAGGTGTTCCCTTTATTTTTTGAGCAGTGTAGTTTATGGCATTCTTAAAAAAAAAAAATCTACAGCTTAATTTGCTTTAAAACTCAGCACTAAAACAAAACAAAAAAAACCACTTGTGCTCTGTGTTTCTGTTTTTGTTCTGTAGGAAATACACAAACTTAACCTTTCATTCCTCTGATCTGTACTTCAGCCTTCTGTTCCATGAGACTTGGGTCACTCTTGGATATGTTGTTGTATTTCCATTTGCTCAGAATGAGATACAATGGAGAGGTGTTTGGCTTTTGCATGACACACTCAGTATTGACCACAATAAAGACTGATGGAAAAAGTGTGCTTTGTGTTTTGGTGCCTAACAGATGTTAGCTGTGCTGCGTATGAATTTGTACACATTTATTGTACTGATATAGCTTAACACTGAGATTTAAGCAGGGTGATAAAAAGAGATAAATGTTTTTTTTTGTTCTCCCCAAAAAATAATAGGTGCATGATAAGTTATGAATGATGGAATAAAAGACACTCTCAAAGCTCAGCTTTAATAAGGTTTTTTTTATTTTATTTTCTTATGAGCAAAGAAGCTGTGTACCAGAAGTATTGACTAGAAATGAAGCTTTCCATGAACAAATGTTTATCGAGGGAAAGAATGTCTGCATGATGTCATAAAATAGTGTTCATCAATCATTTTAATTGTAATGACCCAGTGTAAGCTACAGATTTATTCTGTCCCTTCTAACCCAAAGGACACAGAAGCAATGAAGAGGGCTCTGGGTCTTATTGATTCCAAGATGGCTCAAGCTAAGAACTGGCTGAGGGATCCAAATGCTCAACCAGGTAATGGGGGGGGGGTGCTGCTGTATTAAACTGTTTCTCCTGCTGCTGGTCACGTCCTCTGGTTGACGACTTAATTTAATTGAGAAAAATTACTGGCATTCCTGACTTCAGTCGTTTTACCTCCAGGAGATGCAGGCGAACAGGCCATCCGGCAGATTCTGGATGAAGCTGGTAAAGTTGGTGAACTTTGTGCTGGAAAGGAACGCAGAGATATCCTTGGTACGGCCAAGACTCTGGGCCAGATGACTGACCAGGTGTCTGAAATAAGGGCCAGGTATAACATACACTACTTAATTTTGTCTTATTTAATATCTTTTTTTTTTTAATTATTTTTGGTCAGGACAAGGTCATTTATTTCACACAGTTGATATTTTTTACTACATAGTTGATTAGAAAAACATTTTCATTGGTTGTTTTCTTAATAAATTATCCTTTCATACTGCAGTCTCCTTTTCCATCCCTGTAGGGTTAGTAGGGCCATACAGTAAGTATATTAGAGGGGATTATCATGTGTAAGAGTAGAAGTGTTATTTCTTCTTTATGAAATCTGATTTACTCAAGAGTCCCTGAGTCACACTAGATTAACAGCAGCTGTTTGGTGTATGTATAATCTACTTCCATCCCTTATTTAATGTCTTATTTAGGAACCTGATACTTCTCTAGAGGGGGAGATAATATGTTAGGGAGTGCTGTTCTTAACCAGTAATGTAATGCCTAAACTTTTAAGTATAAAAAAAGCCAAATCAGCAGGTCACAACTTCTAAAGGCACAGTGATGTTGCATTTTAAACTTGTATTATAGTTTTGGGGGCTCTATGGGGGGATTTCGTGTTGGGAAGTAGGGGTTAAAAAGTCCTATGAGAGGTTTTTATCATCTAAAATTCTGCAGTGAAGGTACAAAACAGAAGCAGGGTTTGCTCCAATAGTTAGAAGAACTGTAAAAAATAGTTACAAAACAGTTAAAAACAATGTTAAACGTAAGCTACAAATGCCTTATGGTAACCATATGTTTTCTTTCTTCATACACAGAGGTCAAGGCACATCCCCAGCTGCAATGCAGAAGGCACAGCAGGTTTCCCAGGGGCTCGATGTGCTCACGGGTAAAGTGGAAAATGCTGCTCGCAAACTGGAGGCCATGACTAACTCGAAGCAAGCCATCGCTAAAAAAATTGATGCTGCACAAGTGAGTCCTTTGAGCTTTGTTGACAACTAGAAAGCTTATATTTAAAGTAACATTTTCTAGTGTTTTACTTACTTATGCACCTCTTTGTTCAGCCTTTGTGTACATTTTTGTGCTTCTGCAGAACTGGCTCGCAGATCCAAATGGCGGTCCAGAAGGAGAAGAAAATATTAAGGCTCTGCTCACTGAGGCCAGAAAGATTGCTGACATGTGTGAGGATCCCAAAGAAAGGGAAGACATTTTACGCTCCATTGGAGAGCTGGCTGCCATGACTGCGAAGCTATCTGATCTCAGAAGACAGTAAGTTGATGACTGCTTGTGGTACGAGTCCAAATCATGCTGGGTTTGAGGTCAGATCTTAGATTTATTGCCCACAATCTCAATAAAACCCAGTTGATATGTTTTCACTGTTACATTTGCTTAGGTGACATAACTTAGTTCTTCAGTTTTAGTACTGGTAACGTCAAAGTTCAAGTATTTACCTGTTATAAGGAAACTATAGTTACATATGTGTGGAAAAAAAGAACAAAAAACAAAACTTGTGCAGTCATGCTAGTTTTAACTGAGATTTCTCTTTTCATCAGAGAAGGAAAAAAACCCACAAAAGGTCACAAATGCAGGCATGCCTTGTTTTCAGAGAAAATTTTGAGAGGATTGAAATGAAATGATCTATGGATGAAAAATGGAACTGAAATTGCACTTTTTGCAGATCCTCTGATTCTGAGTAAAATGCCAGCCTGATATTGTGCTGGCTAATAGTTATATAGACCTCATTTCACCTCTTATGTGTGATAAATGAAGTTGTTTTTTATTCCTTATAGGGGTAAAGGTGACACTCCTGAGGCCAGAGCTTTGGCCAAACAGATAGCAACAGCCCTGCAGAACTTACAATCCAAGACCAACAAGGCTGTGGCCAACAGCAGGCCTGCAAAGGCAGCTGTTAACTTAGAGGGGAAGATTGAGCAGGCGCAGCGCTGGATTGACAATCCCACCATGGATGATAGTGGTGTGGGTGAGTCTGGTTTCCATCCTTTCCAAATTCTTTGTCTCTCTGTCGTCTTCTCATAGTCCCTCACATTCCTTCCACTGCTCCTGTGGCTTGATTGCACATACCAGACACTTTAGGAACATGTTGTCCCAGCCTTGTTGTGTTATATTCTCTGGTTTGGCATAACTCCACAACAACCTGGACAGCATCTTGCATGTTTACAGTTGTGCTGGAGGTTGGCTGCTTTAGGGATACCATGTGTGGTTACAGAGAAATATCTACTGTGTATATATGGGGTTTATGCATGACACCACCAAACAAAACTACCAAGTAAACAATGAGAAGATAGTTATTTGCATGATCAGAAACTTTAACCCTGGCCTACTGTTACTTGATTATAAAATAAAGAAGATGATCACTGATGGATGAATTCTGGCAAATCTACAAACAAGTCAATTGGTCAACAGAAATAGCTTTTCTCACTCATTTGGTTTGAAGTTAAATTAAACTGAGTTTAAAATCAGTTTTCAGATCAAGTCATAAACTGGCACCAAAAAGCCAGTTTTTAATTAATTGTACGGTTCCAGCCCTCATGATTATGCATGGCCATAAATAAAAATAAAAAGTAAGAAAAGCAAACAGAATCAGTGAAATTAAAGTAACTATTTTTGACACTGTATACAAAAGCAAAAAAAAATTTTTTTTGCATGAATCCTAATATGTAAGTATATGTGTGTGTTTTTAGGGCAGGCAGCCATCCGTGGCCTGGTGGCAGAGGGCCACAGGCTGGCCAACGCTCTGCCAGGCCCATACAGGCAGGAGCTGCTGGGGAAATGTGAACAGGTGGAGCAGCTCATGGCCCAGCTGGCTGATCTGGCCGCCCGCGGTGAAGGGGACTCCCCTCAGGCACGTGCGATTGCTCAGCAGCTCCAGGAGGCCTTAAAAGTAAGTTTGCACCACTCTGAGATCATTCTCATTGAGGCCTGTAGATTCACTGTTTGGGGTCAGAATCATGGGCCCAATAAAGCAGCCCCCTCTGCTGGTTAGTTGTCGTAAAAGAATTATGCCACAGCTCTATTAGTGTATCCATAACACACAATTATAACAGGTCCTGCTACAAGATGATTTAAAAAAAAAAAAAAAAGATTATCATGGCAAAAATAAAATAAATAATGATAAAAATACAAAGTCCACTATTTCTTCATATATTATTATACAGAATTAAGGTAACAAATTATTTCTGCTGATTAATTTATATGATGGTATTATATGGTTAAATTTGTACTTGAATGTAGAACCTCTTGAGTCTACAATCATTGATATATTCTTACTGCTACGCTGTATGGTATAAGTGTTCATCCTCAACAATGACAATGTATAAAAAGGAAACCTCAACTACCAAGTTTACACACTGGTGACATTGTTAGTTAATGCTCAAAAATTAAACTGTCTGTTGGATTTGATGGGCACAGAACAATTCAACAAAACGAATATGAATGAAAATTAGCTAGCCGGAAATGTATTGTGCTATTTCTTGGAAGCAGATCAAAAAACAGTGACTGCCTTTTTGTTCACAGGGTTATTTATATTTTAAAGATAATGGTAAATATTGGATAGACCTCTAATAATTTTGTTTGCAACCCTGATTATAAACTAACTTTTCCTTTACTAAGGTGTATTAAAGTTTAGTTTTTGTGGAAGCTCTGTAAGGCTCCAGAAGGCTGAAAGCTGCTATTCTTCCTCCTTTTTAGGAACTGAAAGGAAAGATGCAAGAAGCAATGACTCAGGAAGTGTCTGACATATTCAGTGACACAACCACCCCCATAAAGTTACTGGCAGTGGCTGCAACTGCTCCTCTTGATGCTCCCAATAGAGATGAGGTCAGTTGTACAATATCTGCTTCTCGCTGTGATCTCACTACATTCTTCTTTACTATGTGTTGTATTGTTCCAATCAACTCTGTAGGATAATTGCTTTTTCTTGATCATGTGTAGGTATTTGAGGATAGAGCTTCCAACTTTGAAAACCATGCCAATAAGCTTGGCGCCACAGCAGAGAAGGCAGCTGCTGTTGGCACCGCTAACAAAAGCACAGTGGAGGGAATCCAGGCAGCCGTCAAGTCGACAAGAGACTTAACACCGCAAGTACGTTGTAGTTGCAGGTCTCAGTCTGTTTCTGTTTGTGTCTGCACCTCAGACTGTGATTCACTTCTTGAGCCAAGTCTAGCTGTGAGTAGACTAAGACTGGAATTATTTTGTAGGTGGTATCTGCTGCCCGTATCCTGCTGAGAAACCCTGGCAACCAAGCTGCATATGAACATTTTGAGACCATGAAGAATCAGTGGATTGACAATGTGGAGAAAATGACAGGTAAGGGATCACAAAGCTACTGATTAACACTGTTTCAGACCTCGAAGTGTACATCCTGACGGTTTCCTATGGATATTCAGGCTTGGTGGATGAGGCTATTGATACCAAATCCCTGTTGGATGCCTCAGAGGAGGCCATAAAGAAGGACCTGGATAAATGCCGTGTGGCCATGGTGAATCATCAGCCTCAGATGCTGGTAGCTGGTGCCACCAGCATCGCTCGCAGAGCCAATCGTATCCTCCTGGTGGCAAAACGAGAGGTGGAGAATTCTGAGGACCCCAAATTCAGGGAAGTGGTGAAGGCTGCATCTGATGAACTAAGCCAGACCATCTCCCCGATGGTAATGAATGCCAAGGCAGTGGCTGGAAACATCCAGGATCCAAGTAAGTGGATGTTGCCAACAAGATCTAGGATTTGGATTTGTGCGCAGAGCCTCCTAATTAGTGGGCATGCACTTTTTTTTTTTTTTTTTTCATTGCCAGATCTTCAGAAAGGCTTTCTGGACTCAGGTTATAAGATTCTTGGTGCTGTGGCAAAAGTAAGGGAGGCCTTCCAGCCCCAAGAGCCAGACTTCCCGCCACCACCTCCTGAACTCGACCATCTCACTGTAAGTTCTTCATCAAAGTGACTTTGAATATGACAAATCAATCAAGTGTTTTGGTTTTTCATTTTGATTGTCAAAATATTTTGTCTTTTTAGCTTAATGATGAAGCAGCACCTCCGAAGCCACCTCTTCCCGAGGGTGAGGTTCCTCCCCCTCGGCCTCCTCCCCCTGAAGAGAAAGATGAGGAGTTCCCAGAGCAGAAAGCTGGCGACATGGTTAATGAACCCATGATGGTGGCAGCCAGGCAGCTTCACGATGAAGCACGCAAATGGTCCAGCAAAGTAAGTTACACTGAGACACCACTTACATCTGATACTCGTGTGATCTGGTCACGTAAAAATGCATAACAAAAAGATTCTTGTTACCTGAAGTAGACAGGCCACAGTTAGCATGTTAAATGTTAATGATCTTGAAAATACAATTAGAAATCAATTCAACTACTTTTGTTTGAAAGTAATTTCCCTGTTCCTTCTAAAAAAAAAAACAAAAAACCCAAAAACCTTTGGGTGTCAATTCATTAATTTACTTTTCATACACGACTTGCTACACTTCTTTTTCCATATTTCCACATGTTGCATCTCTGTCACTATTTTAACCCATAAGAATCCAGTGTGACATATGATACAGTTTCTTTGACATTTGGGATCACTTTATGGAACAAACTTTGCTCAAAACCCTGTGGGACAAACTATTTACTGTATTTTTGACTTATCACATGATAATAAATGGTAAGTATCCCAAACATACATTCTGTTAAAGGGACTAATAAAGACTTCTTTTTTTTTTTTTTTTTAATTGGACTTTTATTGCAATTTTTATGGGTTACATGCTATTGACTGGTAGGTATTGTGCCTACCATTATCTTGTTTTTGAAGTGTCCATTTTCAGATGTACCTTTTTATAAACTGGGAGGGATGGGCAATTTGATGGATTGTCTTTTTTTTTTTTTTTTCTTTTGTTCATATTGACTATGTTTTGCTTTGCGTTTTAGGGAAATGACATCATTGGTGCCGCCAAACGAATGGCCCTACTCATGGCGGAGATGTCACGTCTGGTGCGTGGAGGCAGTGGAAACAAGCGTGCCCTCATTCAGTGTGCCAAAGATATCGCGAAGGCTTCTGATGAGGTCACTCGGCTGGCTAAGGAGGTTGCCAAGCAGTGTACTGACAAACGTATCCGGACCAACCTGCTCCAGGTCAGCGCAGTCTTCAGCTGATTGTTTTACAGAAGCTTTTAAACTGTAGACAAACTCTGTTATTTCTTTTAACTCCTCTATCTCACCAACCCCATTTCAGGTGTGTGAGCGCATTCCCACCATCAGCACTCAGCTGAAAATCCTGTCCACCGTCAAGGCCACCATGTTGGGCCGTACTAACATCAGCGAAGAGGAGTCAGAGCAGGTGAATGCATTTCTTTTCTTCTTTTGATTTTCTAACAGAAATTAAAAAAAGAGACTTCCAAGTCTCCCTCATTTTTGCAATAATCTTACTTCCTTGTATGGCAGGCAACTGAGATGTTGGTCCACAATGCTCAGAACCTCATGCAGTCCGTGAAGGAGACTGTAAGAGAGGCAGAGGCAGCTTCCATTAAGATCCGGACAGATGCAGGCTTCACCCTCCACTGGGTTAGAAAGACCCCCTGGTACCAGTAAGAGAAGGACTGCTGGTACTCCGCTTCATGCTGGTTCTGTCCAGCTGTCCAAGAGGGCACTGAATGGGCAGACAGATGTTATGTTAGAGCCCCACATCTTTATATGGGCAAAGTTTCTCTTATTATTCCCATGTCCTGTCTGTAGTGGTTGCTGTTGTGGTAGAATGTAAATGAAGGGACTGTGTGTGAGTTATAGGTTAAAATAATACTGGGAAGTATGTAAAAATATATTTTAAAACTTAAAAAGACAAATCCCAGGAGTATATATATTTTGATCAGAGTTTAGATTTTGGATAATTGTTCCTGGTTTTTTTTTTTTTTTTTTTGGGATCCAGATCACATTAAGTTAAACTTAGATTACAACATTTCTTTGAGACATTTTTATATCTTTGTACTGATTATTTTATTATCACAATAATTTTGTTCACCTTTGCTATGAAAAGCACATTAACTTGAGAAGTTGTTACAAATACAGCGACAGCCTTTGCTCAGCACACATAGAATATATACAGTGCTTTTACAGCTGTTTACAATATTCTGTATAAGTGAAAGATAAACACTGTTCTTTAATACTGTAATGCAGTTGTAGCACTCTTTTTTTTTTTTTCTTTAATAAGTTCTGCCAAAGATATTTTACCATTATCTTTGAAGGTTTTGTTGTCTCTTATCAGTTTTTCCTGACAAGTTAAATAGAAACTTGTGAAAATTTCAGTTGCAAGCAGAAAAAGCCTTCAAGTTTGCATTTGATTCTTTCATTCAGTTTAGATATTTTCAACATTGCATTGAGATTAGATGTGAAAAAGGCAGGCTTTTCTGAGACTATTAGGCTAAAAGCACAGTTTTTTGGGTTTTTTTTTGTAATCATCACATACTTTGTTGTGCACAATCATGTTTGTTATGTAAGAATCACACACTCCTTGCTGTCAAGGGAAAAAGCAGAACTTTGAGATGAGATGGTGTTTCCAGCTGATAAACCTTCATTCACATTTGTCTCTACTTGTTTAATACACTAAATGGAAACGACCACCCTTCGTGGCAATGACAGTGGATACTTTATAATATCGAAGACCTTTATGTTAAGTGTCCTTTAGATATCTAATACCAACTCGGTGCCTTGCAAGATAAACAGAGTTTGCAACTGATATTGTACAGAAATTTTCTTTAAAGCTAAACCTAATTCATGACTTTTACTAAAGGTGAAATGATGCTCTATGCAAACCTCTTTAAAATTATGCAACTTGGATGGGTTTAAATGGGTCTGATGATCAGTTTGCTTAAGCATTGTTCGCAATTTTGTAATAAAGCATTTTATAGCACTTGGAAGTGTTTCTTTTATATTTTTAGATAAACCAGCACTTACATTGAAGTTTTTTTCTCTTTTTAAAATCAATTAAACTTTACCAATGACTGGTGTTTATGGTGGACATCATAGAAGAAGAAAACAACTTTTCTACCTATCCTCATGTTTGTCTTGTTAGCCTCTGAGATCAAAATGTAATCTAATTTATTTAGCCATCTGTTCTTCATTGTCTTGGCACACACCAGTGCCCAATGTGCCTAGTCAAGTATTGGCTGTAAAAGAACAACCTTTGTATGATTATTGCGTAAGCTAACAGACTGGAAGTAAGGTCATAAGGCAGGTATTAGTACATAATGTATAGTAGGGCTCTGACAAAGGAAAATTGTTTGAAGTAACTATTTTATCCCTGTCAGTTTATGTTAATGACTACAGTATCAATTATACTAGCTATTCAATCATTTAGATATATATATATATATATATATATATATATATATATATATATATATATATATATATATACACATATACATATACATATACATACACACACACACACACACACACACACAACTATTTCAACATAAGCTGATAACCACACCAAACACGGTTTTAATGGTCTTTGAGTACCTCGGTGACGCATTGTCAACTGGGAGTCACTGGTACCACTAAGGAACCTATACGCCTAGTAGATTTAGTTTCTATATGTTCGCATGTCTATATAGATATATAATGCAGCATGTCTCATCGGTTTGCAATGGCCTGCCTGTGAAGTGGAACTTCTTGTAACTAAGGCAAAGGGGGGGGGAAATCCGCCATAACGTAAGGCATTTCTCTAATTTATGGAAGCATACTGAACATTGGCTCGGTCAGGTGAAAACAGTAAGCTAACAGGGATCCTTGCCCAAACATATTTAGCTATATTTCTCTTTAGGTTGCAGGCGCTGAACCAATCCCATCATCATCATCATTTGAAGGAAAGGACGCTGCTGCCTCTCGCTTCTCTTCTTCCCTGTCAAGGAACAGAGGCTTTAAAGACTCCACCTTATTTACAGACACGTTACCGAATTTAAGAAAAATGTCTCACGGAGGAACAAAAGCACCGACGGGAAAGATCACGACGTTACGGTAAAGAACCGAATGTGATTTTGTGTGAAGCTGTGTGATAACGCGGAGCTGCGCGCGGCTAGCCGTTGTAGCTAGCTGTTAATTTGAGCTAACCTCCTTGGTGTTGTGTTAACTGTCAGCTGGACGCGCAGTTGCAGGCAGTGATTAGGCGCCAGGGTCTTTGAACGTAACATAACCTCGAATAATATAAATTAGTCTGGTAGTATTTACATGTTTCGTCAGACCTATGCAAATAAGAGCTAGCAAGTCGAGTTGGGTTTATAACATGACATGACTGCAGAAAAAATTGTGACTGCAATGATCTAACCTCTGATTGATTTGGGCTTTTTTATGGAAAAAAAAGTCCCTAAAGGGGGATTTCATGTTACTCATGATGAAAAGCGATTCATATATTCATTTTGAATAGCTCGACTGGTGATAAAGATAAGCATAAAACAAACTTTTCCCCTCCTTTTAAGTTAAACATTAAAGTGGACATTTCTTTAAGTGTAATCATGAATGTATTTGGTCATTTTTACAAAATGGACCAAATGTCTAAAATAGATGGTGCATTAACTTTTAATAGCGGGAATCAATTAAGTTATATATGATATGAAAAGGGAAAGCCAAATATTCAGAAAATGTCTTGCAACGCACATATCAAACTATTGTTTTACCCGTTTCCTTTGGTAGGCGCCCTTACAGTACATAATGTTACCAAATGCAATGTTCTGACCGGCGGTCAGTGTTTTGTTGACATTAGGGAAAAAAGTTGAAGTCAGCTGTGAGGCGTTCAATTGACCAGGGAAATCCAGGAAATTCACGAGGGAGAGAACATATTTTATTACACTAGACTGGGGGCTTTTAAGGTGGATCAGTTGAAGGTGAAATAGTGACTGATGTCTGAACCTGTAATTCTGTATTTACATGTGGATTTATGCTGTGTAGTTAGTGTGATTATATGATGTACAACATTGACGATCAGAAAAAGGGGTAGGATTTAATAAGATTTATATATATATATATATATATATATATATATATATATATATATATATATATATATATATATATATATATATATATACATATATATATATATATATATATATATACATATATATATATACATATATATATATATATATATATATATATACATATATATATATATATATATATACATATATATATATACATATATATATATATATATATATATATATACATATATATATATATATATATATATACATATATATATATATATATATATATATATATATACATATATATATATACATATATATATATATATATATATATATATATATACATATATATATATATATATATATACATATATATATATATATATATATACATATATATATATATATATATATACATATATATATATATATATATATATATATATATATATATATATGTTTGTTTTTGTTTTTTTTTGCGTGTGACCTCTTAATTTTGTTTACTTTGTGTTTTATATTCATGTTGCGTTATCATCTAATTACTGTTCGAGATAAACAATAAACAACATAATATAAATATAATGAAAACTAGTCTCAATTAAGTTCAGAAAGAAAAAAAAGATTAAATAAGTGGATAAGTGCATATACAAAGTAGGGGAAATTAGCATTAATCTTATTTTAGATATTTATTTAAAAACCAAAAGATTGCCTAAAGGTTTTCAGACGCTGCACAGTAGTAGTTAAATTTTTGTTCCACTGATTAATAATTAAATAAGTACAATGTTTCTCAATAAATATATGGGCTTACACGATAATGCAAAAATACACGTGGCCTGCTGTTAGTAGTGTTGATGGTGTAACAGGAGTCTACTTTCTTTCCCTCCTTCTTCTTTTTTTTTTTTTTTTAACCTTCCCATTGGCCCTAAACGCAGCATAGAAATCTTTCCAATAATTGGAACATGTGCAGCCAATGATATGCCTAAGAGCTACTAAGACCCTCCCACTTCCTCCATTAACGTGCCAGGGTTGGCCAAAGTGCTGCCACAGTTCCTGGAGTCAGAAAGCACGGTTGCTTTGACAGTGAGGAGGAAGCTGTTGATCATTAAATGATCTGTGGAATGTTTGACATCATGCCAACAACAAGGTGAGCTCTAATGACGACAAACAAAAGCGTTTCAACAGGGAGCAGTGCTACTTTTTTAATGAATGTTTTGGAACAATCTGCTTACATCACTGTCTTTTAAAAAAAATACTTGGTGGAAGACATTGTTTTGGCATCTTTTATACAAGCTGATATAAGCAAACTTTCAGCTTAAATGGTCAATTTGTGTATATAGTGGGAACCAGGCGTGCTAAGTTAGTGTAGTTTGTTATATGTGAGTTGGTTGCAACTGTTAAAACCAGTCTAGAGGAGTAGAGTTTGACCATTATTGCAGAATTTCTAGATGAAAGGTTAGTATGAACAGAACAGTATAATTTTCTGTCTTTGAAAAGCACTTTTAGTGAAATATTTTATCATTGTAAACCTTTTGACACATGAACAACAAATGCATGTATTTTTGTCTATCTTTTTAATGTGCCAAACTGCCTGCTTTACATTTAAATAATAATTATGCATGTTTATGTTTTTGCAGTTTTATTTTCTTGTGTGTTGTTGACATAATACCCAGGATGTCTGGTAACAGAGATGCCAATGAAATATGGTTTTTATTCCTGCTCAAGTTTCATCAACTGAAGTCAACTAATTACAAACAGATGATTTCCCATATCGCTCTGTTCGTGCTGGGGAACTTAGTGGGATTCAACATCATACAATGCGTTTTTGTCTCCTCACAGTGAGAACATACTTTTTGGGATGGGAAATCCCTTGCTTGACATCTCAGCTGTTGTGGACAAAGATTTCCTTGACAAGTAAGTTAAAATGCTCCGTTTGTTTTCACTTATTTATTTCATTTTTGTGTCCAAACCGGCCAAGTTACAACAAGATGATTAATGATTAAATTTTTTCCTTTTTTTCCTTCAGGTTTGGACTCAAGCCAAATGACCAGATCCTTGCTGAAGACAAACACAAAGCTTTGTAAGTTGTTTATATTGGGAAACTACACTTCAGTCAGTAGTGTAATGCATAGTGTTAAAATTACATGAAACCAAATTAGGGATACACTGGTCATTCATACCCTGCTACGACCATCTTGGCACCTTTAACTGTGCTCAAAATAGCCAAGCCATAAATCAGTGCTGGGTAAGTATGAGCTTAAGAACTTCATGCTCATTCATTGTTTAGATAATGAAACTGCAGTAAACTATACTCAACAGATTCTAAATTGTTAACATAAAAGTTAGATTTACTGTTTGTTTTTCTACCTCCACCATGCTCCACATTCATAACTATTATTTATTTATTCAAGAGAGCTTTTTCCAAACACGTGGGCTCCTTTTCCAGACCCACCGACAGTAATACTATACGCTTCCTCAAAACGTGCATGCTTGTTCCTGAATGTAGCCCTTCACACTTTTAAAAAGGAAGGTAAACACCAACACCAAGATGAAGAAATTTACTAAGCTTTAATTATTGGCTGACCTAACGGCATCCTTCTTGCTGTTTGATCTAAAGCAGATGGTTCCTGTGCGAGATTTTTTTTTTTCTAGTTAATTGTTAGTGTACCATCTGCGAGTAAAAAAGTGGTGAAAGGAAAGTGTTTGACTTTCATTGAAGTTTGGAAAATTAAATAACTTCTTATTGATAAGTAAAGCACACATATTACATAAAGGATGCATGAATATTTAACTTTTATAACATTTTACAAATTGTTTAAGAATGT
Organism: Telmatherina bonti; assembly: GCF_933228915.1. Classification (NCBI taxonomy): domain Eukaryota; kingdom Metazoa; phylum Chordata; class Actinopteri; order Atheriniformes; family Telmatherinidae; genus Telmatherina; species Telmatherina bonti. Next base: position 14,115,443 of record NC_136630.1, on the reverse strand, counting down.
TTGATTTGGTGAAAGGTGGAGATTTAGTAATTTCAGAACCTTAAAAGCATTCAAAAGGTTCAACTCATAACTCTTTCTGAGGTTCTTTAAACCAATCTTTCACCACATTTCTTTGCCAAATGACAAACACTGCTAATAATTGGAGTTAGTAACTTCCTCTGTGAATCTTTCATGCCATTGGAGCCTTTTCATTTACAGCATAATGAGTCTTCAGGCAATTCAGCTGCTGCAGCCTCTATAGCGTCTTCACTAATAAAAACTCTGGCCAATTTTCTCAGGATGGAGCCACAGCTCTCTCTTTTATGCTGTTATAAAGCAAGTGTCAGCTTAGTGAGCGGAATTGTGAGCTGATCCTTTCCCATGTCACTGCTGTCCAGTTGTATCTTGGATTTGATAACCACTATCTTATCTGCCAAGTGACTGCACCTTTAAGTATCTGAGTGTTTAAAGTGGTGTGTGGAGTTTTCCTGTGCACAAACATTGATTATGTCTGCATTCATTAACACATTGTACATTGTACTAACCAATATTTTTGAGACATTTATATAAAAAAATAAAAAGGCAGACCTGGATTGTGCACTCGTTTAGTTATAATTCTTCTGGTTTTTTTTTTTTTTTTTTTTTTTTGCTCGTGTGTTGTAACTAGTTTCAGATCGTTTACCTTTGAGAATGTTGTTCAAGAACACCTAAGGGTTGGTAATAATGGGATGCTGCTTTTACACTTTCTAAACTCAAATTCCACTTGTTACACTGCTGTGAACTTCAGTCATCACAGTGAAGTGGTCTTTTAAATGTTGTGTCATCAATGATGGCAGAAGAACTTGTTCATCCTGTTCCACTGTAAATTTGATCCAGATATTACTATTTTGGACAGGATTAAAATGGTCGATTGGCATTTGGTCCTGTTATAGTAGTTTTTATATGACGGTTTTAAAGCTGATGTTTTATTTTTTCTTAATTTTTCCAGGAAGTTTTGAAAAAAAAAAAATAGGAGGTGCACACAATGGTGCATATTGCATGAGAAATCGTGTATAAACCAAATGTAAATCAATCTAGTCAGCAATTGCATAACTAATGTTCACCAAAGTCTTATACATACAGTTGGAGGAGAGATTGGGATATCAGATCGCCCATACCTTACAATAGGCTACCTTGTCAGGTCTTGTTACTCTACAAAAGGGCACATGTGACCTTGGGCGGCGACTGTGATGGCGACACAAAGCAGCATCATCAGCAGTGTTGTTCTCCTTCAACACAAAGGCTGCGGTGTTATCTTTAGCCCCACAGACACTGTTCTCTCCACATTCTGCACAAGGTCAGGGCAGGATTAACATACAGCTTTGGTGGTTAAGTCCCAACACAATGCATTTCAATGCATGTCCTCTCCAGTAAAACACCAAAAAACGTGCTCGCCATCATGTTGGTCAGTTTATATCAGAAGCAACATGCATTGCTTCTAGGTTTTAAAAAAATGATTAGATGCTGTGATATGAGCAACGTTGTTCCTACTGATGAATCCGTATTTATTCTGCGTAATGAGTAATGAGATCATTGGTGGACTTGCAGGTCTGTGGAAGAAGAACTTGGCTGAAAAGTTCTGGTGACAAATAACTTCATTACAGAAAAGGCCTCAATAGACTTATGAAACCAGTCAACTAACACTATTGTTGCACGACTGAATCTCATGTAACACGATTCATTTTTTTTTCCTCCCATCACCCTGGTGGGAGAGAGATCATTGGATGCAGTGCACTGTGGCCGTTCCTAGATTCAATTATCTAGTCACAGCAGAGCCCATATAATCCTGTTGTGGCTGAGAAATTGCCTGCTGTACAGTAGAAACCATCTACGTCCGTGTTAGTGCTGGCTAGGGAGTTAATGCTTTTTTAGAGTGCGTGTGCGTGGTTGTGTTCTATATAAGCCACAGCTGTATTGTCTTTGTGTTTTTGATACGTGATTAGTTGTTTGCAAAAAGTGCTGGTTGTAGCCTTTTAAATCTGAAAGTTTGCAGCTTTTTCTCTGTTTTCTTCTTGTTCTGCTATGTGATAGAAAACATTTTTACTTTTTTGTGCATACAATTCCTTACAAAATAGAATATTATTAGATGAATAAAATGTTAGCCTTAGACTAAAAATATTTTGATTATAATTTATAATCAAGAAATCCAAATGTACTTTTTTTTATTTTTTATAAACGTTTCACTTATTTCTAAATGGGAAAATGTATATAATACAATACAACACAATACAATATAATTAGGGCTGTGACAATATGCTTTTGTCCCGATTCGATTCAGATTTTTGTGGGCGCCGATTCGATTTAAATTGGGATTCTCAAAATTCTTCAATATTGCCGATTTTTGTAGATTACAAACCAAAAAAAAATGTACAAAACTATTTTTGCTTGTCATTTTTCTTGATTTCAATTAGGAAAAAAACAACACAGCAGCCAGACCATCATTCTGCTGCTATAACACCCAAGAAGATAAGTAAAAAGATCAATAAAAACAATAAAAATGACAAAGAATTATAGTGGATTAATTTTATTTTTTTGGAAAAGAAAACTGATTTTTTTAAACAAAAATAAAAGATTTTCCCACTCCTAAATATATAATATAATATAATATATCAATTTTTCTTGGCCCTTTATGTATCTGTTACAGTCTGTTTATAAATCCTGCTCAGTCCTCTGTAGTACTCTTCCTGTCTCATATCACTCTGTTCTCTCTGTATGTCAGCTGTTGCGTCTCAGTATTTAAATTTCATCCATGATTTACATTCTGGTGGTTAGTGAGTCATGTTGCAGTAACTGCATGGGATGTGTACAGTCAGAGTTTTCACTTGGAGGATATTTCCACTGTGGTTTGTAAACTGCCGTCGAGGAAGATGTTTTCAACAGATGCTGGTTTTTCAGAGGAGGCTTTGTATGTTTTGAATTTGCGGTACGAGAGGAAACCAAGTAACCAAAGCATTGTTTGCGACTTCCTGTGCCTGCTTTAATTTCTGTATTTCAGTGGGTGACATTGTTAGATGTAGCGTTATACTTCCCCCTTGTTTTAAACTGACTGGTGTCATGGTTTAAATTTCTGTATTGTTCCTAGAAGGTAGGGGCTTTTCTTAGTTCTGTTACTCAGTAAGACTGAATATTTGCCAAACTACTGTCTGGTAAATATTCATTTTTAACCTGGAGCCATTTTCAAAATGAAGTCCCTTGTTGAAGTAGAGAGAGCATGAACCTGGCATGTCCAGCAGGTGGCAACAACAGTCTGTTGTTTCCACCCCAAGGAGCCTCCATAGGAAGTATGTCAACGTAATAAAAGCACGCCTCTTTGGGCTGGAGAATATTATAATGTGGTCAAATAGACATTTTATTTCTGTATAACTAGGTATTACAAGTTGTTACGAACACACAGCATTTCATAATATTCCATGCACCCAAACCCGCCTGGGATTGTTAACCATGCCACATTAGAGCTAATAATTATTAGTGTGTCAAATTAGTGAATCATTGTTACAATGAGTGTTTTTTTTTCCCCTCACAGGGAGGAGGGGAAATCATCTGGCTCCTGAATATTAGTGCTGTTCAAACATTTGTTTTATGACTCCCTCTGTCCAATGATAATTAATTGTTTACTTTCTCATCTCTGGATGATGGCGTGACTCTTTTCAGAGGTTGTTTGCTCACAGCAATTAAGTTCATCAGCGCTCATCTTCTCTCTCTCCACCCCCCCCCAGCTCTCTTTTTCTCTGTTTCTCCGTGCTAAATGCAGATTAGCAGCGTCACAATCACATCCAGAATGAGAGTAAACTCCTCATTATGCTGTGTGACCCTCTGCTGCATGAATAATTCAGGGCTGCAGCGTTAGTGGCTGGCTGTTATTAGCATTCCGGATGGCAAAGAAAAAGAGTGAAAAAAGGGAGGGAGAAGGTGGGAGGCTCATATCACTGACAGGGCTGACTCAGGGGGATCAGCACTGGATTGAGACACACATCACACACACATCATCACATGACACAGGAGATCAGTGGAGGTGCCTCTCCACTCACACACCCTGCTGTCTGTGTACATCTTACACACCCCTGCTGCTGCTGTGCAGCTCAATCTGCTTACTGGGAAGAAAACAACAAAGGCCTCTCTCACTGAGTACATGCTAAACACTCTGGCTCCTGGGTTCGTGTGTGTGATAGATTCTGCTCTGTAAACACACTTGACTCTACTCCTTTCTTTATTTTTATGTTTTTAATAAATAATGAAGCGAATCAAGAGTGCTAGAAACCCCCAGTGGAGCTATCCCAGTGTGTCATGAGCAGAAACAATCCTCCTTGTGTGGCGTGTGTGCGTGTCAGTGTGTGTGTTTGTGAGTACAGGCATGCAGGCATGCATGCGGAAGCTGCATGTGCTTGCCATGGTGCCACTTCACTGGATGCACTCATGCTTGACTGACTGTGTAGACACATTACAGCACCCCACCACCACCGCCACCTTTTATTTCCCAGATCTCTTGTCTGTTGCTAAGGCAGAGTGCTGTAGTACAGTATTTAAACACACCTCTTGCCGGCCGCTGGAGGGGGTCAGTGCGTCGGACTCCCCCCTGCCTCTCAGGACAAAGGTCATGGGCTTGTATCCATAAGCCATCCTCTGAGCCAGAGAGCAGAGATTAATGGCACTCAACTGGTAATTGAGACATCAGAAACATGTTCAGCTGCCAGCCGTGCTGCTCTTTATGTTTTATTGATAAGCATCAATCTGACAATTTGGGGCGCTTGCGTAAATCTGACGTGCACACCAGAGCTGTAGTCATTGGTAAGAAATGTGGATCTGTACCGGGGATCCCCAAATCTGGTCCTGTTGGGCCAGTGTCCTGCAGGTTTCTCACGGTGTCCCTGATCCAATACGCCTGACTCAAACTAAATGGATCCAACAGACTATGAGGTTCTGTACAATGACTCTTTACTTTGAGTCAGGTGTGTTTGAGCAGAGACACATTGAAAAACTGCAGGACACTGTAGCCCAAGAAGTCTGGATTTGGCCCTCCCTGATCTAGATCTTTTTAAATTCTAGAAATAATATCTAGAAAATGATAGAAATGGATTCAGTCTTCTTGTTCTTCTGTTTGTATTTGTGAAATGAATTGATGATTGTGGTGTGTTGCAGGGTGATTTTCCTGCATTTGAAACATGCACGCTGCATGATGAGAGATGGCTGATGCAATCATAATTAAGGCTTGTCCTTGCCGGAGCTGCAGATGCGTCTCTTTTGTTGATGGCAGCTGCCAGCAGGTGGTGCCAGAAGGAAACGTCACAAGTCAAAGGGGGTGTAACAAACACAATCTACATCTCTGTGCATGTGAGCTCTTCCTCCGCCTCCTCCTTCCTTTCCTCCTTCTCCTCCCTCCTCCTCTCCCTCCAATTCCCCCTTTTAAAGAGCGTTTTATAATTAAAATGTGGGCGTCTCAGCCAGTACATACAGCATGTTCAGTTCAAAAAAGCATGCTCAGGGCTATTTTTAGTCATCTTTGATCCCTCAGCAGTCACACAGGAAAAGCCACTGATGGCAGCAGCCCTTATACATGTAGGCTAGTTGATATACTATCTGTGCCGATCATTTCTTTACACCTAACCTGTGCGGGGGTAGAATTGGGAGGCCTGACTGGTGAGCAGAAACACTCCCTGTGTGTTTAAAGTTCACACTGGGCCATATGGTCCCCACAGTAGGGGGTGTTGGTGGAATTATTCACATGGAGCACTCTGAATCACCAAGATCCTGGTATCAACCTCCAAGATAAGGAGAATGTCTCAAAGGCTTTGTGCTCCGGCTTCAAATCTCAATCCTCAAGAGAACGCCAGAAGCCCCATCCATGCTTACACGCTCCTTCTTCCCCCTCTTCTGCGTCAACGTGTCCCTCTTTTTCTCTTTCATATCCTCAAACACACACATTCTCCCACATCCGCACTGTGCAGTGTGACAAACAACGCCACCTTCTGCAGCGTGAAGCCAAAAAACCTGACATTTTAGAGGAAATAATATGAACTCATCCTCCATGACCAGATTTTACCCCCACCATCTAATCCTTGAGTGCAGCCTAATTAAGTACAAACAGCAGTCCTCAGCTCATGCCAACAAATGTGCTGTTGCTTCTGCTGGATTGGCTGTTTATTAAAGGGATGCACATTTGTTGTTTCTGCATTCTAATGCAATTACTCACCCATTATGACCATGTAATTGTGCAGTCATTAATTGTGCATCCAGTCCATAATGTGGCTAAAATCATAGCTATTTTTTTTCTTTTTTTTTTTTGCACATTGAGACTCAAGATTGATTTTCTCTGCTAAATTTGCCCAAATGGACTGAGATACCTGAATGGCATCACGATGCTTTTGTGCAAATCAACGTTCCCTCCGACTGTAGTCTATTAGAGGATGTCAGAGGACAAGGAACAAGGCCTCAGTTGCTGTTTGAATCATGACTCATTTGTGTTCAGCACTTTTATGTGCCTCATTCTTTGCCATCTATTCCCATCCTGCTCTAATGTTCCAGTGATAAGAATTCTATTCATTCTGCGTTTCTCACCGGTTGCTTCAAAGAGAGAGACTCTACAGGCATTGAATGACAAGCACATCTATTTCTGAGAGGAGCACAAGCATGGTAGAAGATAATTATTGATTTAAAATAAGAAAAGAGAAGACTCAACCTTGAGCAGCCCAGTGATAGCATACAGCAGAGAATAATTAATGGGGCTGTCTTGTGTAGGGACAAGCTTTCACACTGAGACGAGCGTATTGATTTTAAACAGATAAACTGCGTAACCCTTTGTGAAGGGTTTGACAAACAATTTAATTGGGGAGGGGGGGCGGCAACAATATTCTTCACCCTTTCCATCTCCCTTTCATCACGTCCCTGAGCTGTTTTTCCTCTGCCTGACCTATGGAAACAATTACTGTGCATCAGGCTTCCTACTGCCTCCAGACTACCAAGGAAGGCTGCTGTAGGATGCATGTACTGATTGGGGAATCTAATCAATGGTGGAACTTGTCTCCACTCCAGATGCTTTTGTTGAAACTGGGATTACCAAAGCCTTTTAGCTGCATTGCTCCCTCTCTGCCTCTCAGATAGAGAGAAGATGGATCTGCCTGTTTAAATGTACCTGCCTGCTATAGTTGGAGGAGAGGTAATTTACTGTTCCTCTACAACCCACCTCCATCCTAATCCCCTAAGGAGAGCAGCAAAGATGCCCCAGTCCTCTAACTGCTTCGCTTGCCCCCTCCTGATTAGCGATAGGGTCCGTTTGATCATGTTTCCCTGCCTGTCCTTGTGATTTGTAAGCTGTTTAAACGTGAATGAGGCAATTAAATAAGAACGAACGGCATGTAGGAGAGTGGGTGCCATGGTGATCATTAACGATAAATTACCCTGGTGTGCACTCAAACACTCGGGAGGACTTTTCAGGCAGACCACTCCGGAGGATCCAGATCCAATCTAGCCATTGATTAACAGAGACTTGTTCTTCCTGTGAAATCACTCGACAGGGATTTTAGGGCACTCATCTGGTCTTATCGAGATAGGCTAACATCAAAGGCGAATGAAGAGGGATTGGGTAAATGGGCTCCCCTTGCCCTCCATGTAAGAGAGTTAGAGGAGCAAATCTTGAATTATTGCCTCATGTAAATAATCTACTTTGCTTGTTTTTTTTGGTGAGGTGAAAGAGGAACTTGTGAGTCACCCGGGGTAAAGAACACTCACAGTACTTTGGAAGCTCTCATATTTCCCTTGATGGGAAACAACGGTGGGGGCTCCATCCCCAGGAATGTAAACAACACAGTGTTCCTGACTTGTGTGATCTGCCCCAACAATTTGAATGTGTTAAGCCGAGGAGCTGTAGAGGTATTTGTTTTCAAGGAGGACTCTCATTTCCTGAGAGTACAAATATTGTATTCAGCAGCTTGATTAATCTAATTTGGATATGATTTGATTAAAGCTGAATAAATAAGTGTCATGATTAGTTTCAATTGGAAGGTATAAAATTGAAAAATGGCACATTGACTTCAGTTGGAGAGTGATATCTGGTCATCTATCAGAATGTCACAGGCAGTCTCTTGTAAATTACGTGTAACATAGCACAGTCTTCCCATACATTAGGGGAATACATAGCATCGCTGAAATTGCTCTTCCATTGAACAACACCAGCAGGTTTTAAAAGCCGAGAACATTCTGTTCAAAACAATTTCTTTTCCTCTGCTCCCTCCCATCATAGAGTGAGCTTAGACTGCAGTGGATGGAAAGGGATTTTCTATCCCTAAATGGCCATGGGGGCCGTTTACGGTGTCACTACTATGGGATCACATGATGTTTGAGGGTCTAAAGGTCTCGAGGCAGCTGCTCCTTTTCGGATGGGATTTTTTGAGGCGTCCAAGAGCAGGGCCCCATGCTGTCTGCACTGAAAGGTGGAGCAAATACTTCTAGTGAGAGAGGAAGAAAAAAAAAAAAAAGCTCAAATCCTCAGAAGCTGTGTGTCTATTTGAAATGGGTCTGGAGTCACTCGGCTGCCTTCATGTTATAAACACCCACAGTGCTCAAATTCTTCTTTTGTCAAGGAGTCATAACAGGTGTCTAAGGAAGGATTTTTTTCCCCCCGGTTAGCATATTTTCCACTTGCATGGAAACTTTTTTTCTTTATTAAGAACATTCTGCCCTTGGTAGACCCCTTGCCTTGAGACATATGTACACTCTCTTTGAAGCAGTTAAGGTTACTTTCACACAAGCTCAAAATTTGGCCATGCCTAGTTAAGCCAGGTTACGTTGAAGTATTGAACTCGTCTTGCTCACACGTTAGTAAGCAGTGATGCACTTTGCATGCAGTGTTTGCGTCAGGGTGTATTGCACCTATCTATAATAGATATCACACATTTCTCATTAAACATCAAAATTCAAGCTCGCTCCTTCATAACAGGCGACCCTGAAAATGGTTTTTTAAATCCTTACAGGCATTAGAACATGACATAACCCGACCTCTTTGGGATTGCACTTTCGCATTTTCACAACTCCTTTCGCTCTGTTAATTCAAGTTGAATTTGCACACAGGGCCAGTGGGAATGGTATGGTCCAACTTGAGCTTTATACCATGTCATTTGATTTCTTTTTCCCTCCCTGATATAAACACATATACAAGTGGACAGTCTTCATTGTACAGCTGAAGGAAAAAAAAAACTGGCACCTCTTAATATGCTATATCATCTTGACTGCAGTTGGGTCAATTACCTTGGCAGGGTGGACACATTTATACAGCTAGTCCCATGGGAGGCTGTTTATGTGAAAGATGTGGCAAATACACATTATTCATGTTCCCAGCTTCTGAGATAAAGCCTTTATCTAGGAGCGAAGCAGAGCTTTGCATCACGTTACGCCTTAACATCGAAGCTATTGATGTCTGAAATGGCAGTATGATGGGAAAATACAGAAAGGAAAGAACTGCTTTCCATATTTCTCTGTGGACTTGCTGAGTTCCTGTGGCTACGCTCAAAAACTCTGCAATTGTTTACTCCCCATTCCCTAGTGCAATGCTTGTTTTCTTAACTCATTGTGTTTAGTCTGTAACATTCATTTCTAAACTTTGCAGTATGGTTCATACAGCAGATATTTAATCAGAAGTGGTCTTTCCCTAAATAAATTGCCTGACTTTCAGGCTTTTATACAAAAGGAAATAGGTAAAACTTGTTTTCCTAATAGCCCTGAAAACATGGGCTATGAAATGCAAAATAGTTGCTCATTTCTGCCACGCTAAAGATGAATCGTTTCTTTTATTTCGTGCATCCCTTTGAGGAAGCAGTTCAAATTCCTTAGTTACAGCTTTTGGTTCTCGTGTTGCTTTGATACTGTATGGCTAACTATAACCATGTGTGCCTCTTTTGTTTTTATCAAGCTAGCATTAAGACCCCAACTGTCTTTTTTTTCAGCTCTGGCAACAGTTATGGTCAAGCATCCGTTTTAACTAAAGTCAGCATTTTTTGGAGTTACTATTTTTCTTCTTTGGTAGTTTCTTTAAACAACCTGCACTTGGAGTGTCTGTTCAAAGAGGGCAATTTTATGTGTCCGAGTTTACATACTGTTGTTTCCTATATTGCCAGGAAAAGAAATGAAATATATGGATAATTTAACTTGAAATGGATCAGTAAAAGCTTGACTAATTTCAAACAATTTACCCCTTTATGTGTTTAGGGTCACGTGGTGGTATTGGTAATAGCACCCGACTAAAATGCTTTTAAACAATGTTAGGTTGCTGGTGTTCTTAATCTGGCAGTGCAAAAAATATGTCCAAAAATAGTTGTTTGCCACTGTATTATTCTTACAATAAACTTTTAAGCTGCTAAGAATGGACCCCACCTCTTGCTTCATGTCAAGCGGGATTCTCCAGTGTTACTAACAAAGGTTTAAGCTGGTGCAAGTCCAGAAGAATTTATTGTTTTTCATTTGTGTAGGGTAACTCAGTTCAGTAGATGGTTCTTCTGTGCTGCACAGAGACTGCTTAAAAAAGTGTAGTCAAATTTAGCACAAATCTAGTCTTAATGTGGTCATTTTCCAGTACATTCTGACTTGAACTGAGAAATTTCCACCTTTGGTCTAATTGGCAAAGTGTTAATGCCAGCTCTGAACAGCATCTGCAGTTGGGAGGACGTTTTTCTGCAAGTAAATTGAGAGGGTGGAGCAGTCGCTAGAATTTAGTGTACACATGTTCTAAATAGCGACACATCAAAACCTGTAATGATTAACTAAGCATGGTAGTTGGCCATATAGTCAAAATAGGTTATTTAAAGTAACAAAGTAGTTAATATCTACATGTATGGAATAATTGGTTAAGGTTGTTAGCCATCAAACAGTCTCTTAAAACTGAAGTACAACATTGGCTCTCAAATACACTTAAATGGTTTGAAAATAATTAACTAAATAACTAATTACATGTCATTTTTCATTAAATGACAAGTTTGCTACTGTGTAGCCATGCTATGAAGTAATATGTCAAAGAAAATGCTGACTCAAACGCAGAGGTTGCTGCTGCCAGTCTAAATGGTAGCAACAATAACTAGCATGTTAGCTTGCTAGTATGAAAGCTAGCTCTCAAACATCAAAATAAGTAATAATATATCCCCTCTTAGTTCTTTCAGACTTTAGAATACAGTAATTCATGAAAGGAATGTTGTTTTGTAGGGTTAGTGTTAAGGTTGTAAAACAACAACTCAGGGAAAAAAAGCAGGGGGATTCGACAATCTGACATTACATATAAGTGAATAAACAATCGGCAGTACTAGTGAAAAGGTGGGACACACTTTCCCATTACATTTAATTGGTAAATGTGTCTGAACCTTTATGCTGGCTTGGTGGATAAATCTTTCTATCTTAACTTCTGTCATACTTTCATACTCCCTGCGGTTGTCACATCTGCTCTTCATTTATACCTGTACATCCTCTACCTTTGGAATTTTTATTGACTAATTTGTGGTGCTAATGAAGTGCAATTTCTCCTCACTCTTACACATCTTGTAATATGCCAAGCGTGGAGAAACCTGTTGTATACCCATGTTGCAGGTGTTTAGAGTCATGGCTGGAGGCATCTTGTCTCTGTCTTACTGCTTTGTTCTCATGAATATGTTGTCTTACATTTCGTCTGATACAAACCTTTTGAACTCCAGCGAGAATTCATTAAAATTTGCAAGTTACAAAAAAATATTCTGATTGCTGTACATATCCTTCATGCTAATAATATGACAATGTGCACAGTTCAACCCAAGTGGCAAATTCTGGCGGTTAAAAGTGAAGTATATGCGGACATGCATGAAACTGCAGTTCCCTCCTCATCTGCTAGGGGCTCCAAAACTGAGAGAATCTCCATAGACTCCCATGTTAAAAAGGCCAACTTCATAGCAGAAATAAACATGTTTACAGCCTGGTTCAAAAATCCATTTTTGGTCTAATAGGTCAGGTTTACCTTCATGACAACTGTGAGGGGAATACATTTTTTTCTAATTCACCCGTTTTTTAAAAGTAATTTAATCTTGAAATTACGCATATTTAGGGACGTGTTATTTTGATTGACAGGTACCCCATGTCCCACTTCACGCATGAAGAACGTAGAACAACTGTGGTTTTTAACCAGTTAACAACGTGACTTAGTTTTAGCCCGCTTATCTCTGTTAGCTGGTTAGCTTCTGGTATTTCCGGGTTAGCTCGATAAGCTCTTAGCTACAGGCAGCTCGGAGTTTGCTCGATGTGAGCCCCCCTCTCAGCTCTACTTCTTTGCCCTTATATGTATTTTCCAGGCGAGACGACACGCATGCCCCTGCCAAGATGGCAATGGTAGGAACTGAGCTTTCAATTCAGCTCTTCAGAAACCTATGGGTGACGTCACAGAGGCTCCATCCATCTTTTTATATACAGTCAATGGTTCTACCATAGATTATGTTTCTTTGCAGAGACATTCATATTTAGCTGTTGTCAACTGCAGTGGCATAAACTTTAATAATAAAGCCAGGACGACACAAACATAAATACACTGCATGCTTTTTAAATTATTTTTTAAAGCTTTAATCTGTCAATAATAATTGTAAAGATGACAAACTGCAACTTGATGGAAACTTCTTCAACTTTTTTTGTTTCAGGTTTGCAGAAATCATCAAGAGGAACAAAGTTGAATACCATGCTGGGGGTTCTACCCAGAACTCAGTAAAAATTGCTCAGGTTAGTCTTCTCTGGCCTTCTGAAGTGTGTCTGAATGTGTTTTTTGAATATACAATCATATACTTGTAACCTTAGATTTGTCAATCTGGCAGCCCTGGGAATACAAGAACATAACTGCACAATACTTTGACACATTCTAGTATTAGATGCTGTGAGTTCATCAGACCTGCCACAGAAAGAGAAAGGCGGGGAGGATTAATAATATTTACACTGTTATCTGGTTGGCCTAATTTCCTGAGACATATCAAGCTTTAATTAGGGAGAATTACAAGTAGATGCAATTAACATGTCAACACAAATTATATCAAACAAATGCTGATCTTCTCTCTAGCTGTTAGACACATTCAAGCATCTAAAAGAAATTGGTGATTGTCCAAATTTAAAATGACAATCTGAACTCCAAAAGATTATTTCATGAATCACTTTTTCTTTTTTTTTATTTTAAATGACTGCAGCACGTCTGAATTTGACATGTGGTGATTAGTTGCTGATAAGGCTTTGGTCGGCTTGCAGTAAACAAAGAAAAAGCATCCAGCTGAAAAATAATTCTCTTCCAAGGAGGAGAAATGAGTGCAGAAGCTAATTGAGAAGCTGATGTCTGAAAGCAGAGTCTTTCTTGACTGTGGGTTTTTGTTTTTCTGTTAGTGTGGTGTGCAGATTGCATGTATACCCATGTGCTTGTGTGTGTTTGTGTATTTAGCAAAAGATAGATTCAGAGCGAGGGAAAAGAAAGCAGGCAGGCCCTCAGGCTGCCACCATCTCTGAGCTTTGGAGACAGTAAACATCCTTTAAAAAGAGATGTGGAGCTGTGCACCTCCGTACAAACACTCTTTAATTATAAAGATCACAAGCGTTTGCATAAAACCGAATCGCTCACAGACATTAACTGTCAACTGGGTTTTATTCTCTGGGCAACAATTTCTCCTTTTTAAAAATTATTCTGTGTGCTTTAACCAGTGCTGAGCTCACTTTTCTCCTCATGTGAATTACAAGCTTAAAAATGTTACCACTAAATTTTCAGCAAGCTATTTCCTCCACCTGTCACAAGTCAAGCTACAGCAAGAAGGACAAGTATTCAGTTTGGTCTATTCCTCAGTTAAGACATTGGCATTGACAATCATTTCTCATGTTTCAATTAAGAGGACGCTGTAGGAATTGCCCCAAGCTCCAAAACACCTCCAATGTGAAATCAGATGGAGAAAGACTTTTAATGCTGGCCTTAACTCAAGGAGAAGCCGTCATGGCCTCTGTGCCCTGCGAGAAGCGTTTAGTCACCTAAATTGGCCTCTTAATGGCATAGCAGGCCCTAGTCAAATGTTATTCTAATGTGTTTATTTGGATATTTACCCCCTTCTGAGGAAAGATGTAGGGTTGATTCTGAAATGCTTCAGATAACAAGAGTGTTTTCGTCCCACACCCTTAAGTCTGAAGAAACGGTTTTCGTCAATATATGCCTTGAAGCGCAGACTTTTCCACATTTCACTTTCAGTTGATGGTGTTCTTTTATGAAAAATGTATAATGCATAACCAGCTTCCAGATTATCACATTGTAGCACCTGCAATATGTGAAACTTCAAACCCAGTTGTATTGTGGAAGCTGAACCTTCAAACACGAATGATATGCGCTGCAGCCCTGAATCCACATCAAAGGGGCCCAGTGACTAAATGAGATGCTCGATCCAGGGCAGGTTTGCTCAGGAGCACATTTGCCGCTGGAGGAGGGAGAGGAGTGTTCAGAGGCTTTGCACAGGAATCGCTACACATGCTGGGAAAAACCCAGGGTGTGGGAGGATCAATGTCTTCGCTGGCAGAACTAGCACTTCCCTCCAAAACTCAACCGCTTCATCTGAGGCTGTAATAGGTTAAATACTGCCTCTTCATCCGAGTTCAGATTTCTGTACTATCAAGGAAAACGTAAACCTCAGCTTTGGGAAGATGCAGAATCGATGGTAATTGGATTTAGTCAAATGAGGATTGACCAAGAAGAAGCTTAGATGGATAAGCGTTGTTTCCCTCTAAGCACTGTCACTGCCCGGCTCTTTGATTTTTGGCAATGTTTGCTATTTATCAATGGCTGACAGTCAATGCTATCTTTGCTTTTTCAATTTTAGTGCCATTGTTCATATGAGCATTACGACAAACTAGAAAACTCACAATAATTATATTAAAACATTTGTGCTTCTGTAAAATTGCGCCTGACGGGGTCAAGTCTGTGAGCTACTAAGTATGTATGCAGAGCACTCTGGCTCTGGTTCTTTTAAGAAAAAAGGTTTAAGGTTCTTGCCTTTGCCCAGACTCTAACAAACACCATGCCCTGAAGGCGCATCCAGCAGAAAGGCTTACCTACTGGATGTTGCAGGTCTGTAAGGTAACAAAAACCAGCCCAGTGTTGCCTGCTCACATACAGCCTCACACATCAAAGGGGCTTCGGCTCGGATAGGGCACGGCGGGAAACAACAATCATCTTCTTTTTCTTTTATTTATTTGCAAAGTTGAAGGGGGGGGAAATGTGGCTTTTCTTAGCATCTGATCCAGAATTTGGTACTGCCAAGCACTCATGGTGTTTATCACAGGTGACAGAATTGGTCGGGGGAGTCAGTTGACTGGGGGGGCTGTATCAAGAAGCACAGTCAATTCATTTAGACAGAACATCAAAGTCCTCCAACAGCTCCTAGGGGCCCAGAGATTGAAGTCTGAGCAGAGACAGGCTCATAGGGAGTTATTGCTGCTGTGAGGGAAGTAGATCCTACTCTGACTGCCTTGTGTAAACCGTGCACTCTCATTAGCTTCCCCACAAATCAACACCATTGACATATTGTATTCCTGTGCATTATAAGCAGACTTTGTAGTCATTCACGAAACAGACAAATGACTTTCTCTAAGTGCCTTAGCTGTAAATGTGTCACAAAAAGTTATGATTAATTATGTTCCCTTTTCTTTATTTAGATTGTGCGCAATTTTTGCAATCTACATCATCAATTCACTGTGATGTCTTAATTATTGTTTAGAGAGGAAAGGCTTTTGAAAAATCTGCTGCCTCTGTCATGGTTATGATGCCTGTTTAACATTTCCTGAGACTTGGTCAATCGCGGACCGGGTGAATGGGGCCCAGCCTCGGTTGTTGGCTCTGAGCTCCTAATTGAAAACGCATGTGCGCCACACTGTTGAAAGTTGTATTTAAATAACAGAAGAAAAAAAAAAATCCCACAGCACTACTTGACTTCGAGAAAGTTCCTTACCAGCTCATATTTTGCTACAGAATACTTAAACTGGTTTTGATGTCTCATTGAAGGCTGTGACTTATTTCTCTGGGTGAAAATATTCCATGACCTAATGTTTGGCTTTTACCGCTCGTTTTGTTAGATAAATAAAGAATGGCAACTTGCCTCCATTTGAATGGGCTAAATGAAGGAATGCCTATGTCTGGTACCACTTAGAGCAAAGAGGACAGTTAAAGAGAAAGAGTAGAGCTTTTGTATTCAAACTATGTGGGTGAACTTTCAGGAGGATGTGCTTATATACTCTAATGGGGGCATTTGTAATTTTTCCGTCACTTTCTGTTTTTACTTTTTCTCCCCGCACTTAATTATCGCCATTAAAACAAATGTGCTTTGTCTGTAAAGAGACTTAGAGGGGGTTTGAAATATTTGATGTTGGCTCATATACTTGAGTTTTTGGGGTTTTTGATCAAATTAAGAAAGCTTGTGCTTGCATAGATCGCAGCACAGCTGTGCTAAAATGAGCACACTAATGACCGATTTAAACCCAAACCCTGGTGGGCCTTTGAGTTTCACGCCGCAGAAATCAGCCCTCTCAAGTATGTGCCTGTTGTTAAAGCAAAACCCTCATGTTTGTTTTAAGACAGGTTAATTGCAGAACCACTGTTGGCACCCACTCTAAGCCGTTTTATGGCACCGGGGTCTTGTCGTTTCCTTCCCATTACGAAGCAGAGAAAGGTCACAGTCTGTTAAGCTTCTCGTGAGAGATGCATGAATCCAAATGGATTTTTTTTTCCCTTTTTCATTCCCATCTCCACTCAGTCTAGGCATTCCAGGTGTGCAAGTATACACTTGAGAAGTTGGAGGGTGGGGAGTGGGAGGGTGCCATTGTTTTTCTCGGCACAAACAGTGGAAGCAACGAACGCCTCATTCGCTTTGATGAGCGATGTGTTCATGCGTGGGCTTCAATGTCACCCGCCATGAGGCAGCTGTGAAGTCGCAGCTCATGTCTGTGGTGCCATTTACTCAATGATGAAGTGGGGAGATCTCTGTTGGTTCCACATTCACCTCCCCTCTACACACTTGTACACACACTGTTTGAGCATGTGTTCCTCCCACCTTAACTGTATTATGACTGCAAGTCACAGCCAATACTAGCATTTATTAAATCTCAAGCTCTCTGATCACAATGACAAAGGTTGAGTGGGTGATTATGCAAGGTTTTGTCATCAGTAAGTGTTAAAGAGATGATGTCCCCAGCTTGGCACTACTTTTTTTTCTCGTTCTGAAATGTGACTTTGCCACAAAAAACAATTAGTTAGATTCAATTTTCCTCTCAGAATCTCAGTATTATTGCCCAAGCATAAATTGGCATATTTTTACCATATAGGTGACATATCAACATCCTTTTTGAAGTTAATTTGCCATCAAATTCACAACTTAATTCAGGCTGCCAAAGGGAAGACGTGGGGAGTAGATTGTAACTCATAAGTATGCATTGGAAAAGAGTGTTGATTAACATTGAGGGCTCGAGAGACAGACACACTCAATGTGTATCATCTACCCTCACAGGCTGGCAGTGGAATTGAATGTGATATCTTGCATAACGTGTCCTTGCTTTAAGTCCTTGGTTCCAGGCTCAGAAAGAAAAACCACACTATTGGTTCGCTTGCTTTTTGCTTGGCTGCTGTACAGCTGCCCAGGCTCCAGGCAAACTCTGACTGACTGAAATCTGAAAGGACTTGTGAAGTAGACAGTAGTCCACATATCTGGCAGCGTTCTCATGTCAAATTACAGGAAGATGTTTTGTGCAAGACACTTGATATGCTAGAAATGCAGTTGAAATGGCCTCCTGAAAGCAGACATTTTTTGTGTATGTTGCACAGGGGACGAGAGGGGAGGGGGGGGGGGGGGGGGTATGCCCTCAAAAGATTGTGAGAACATTTCAGACTGTAAACAACGGTTCATTAAACCAACAATTGTCATAATTATCTTTTGACACAGGTCAAATAACTGGCGAATGAATGGATGATTGTGCATTTTACACAACTGTTCCACATTTTTGTACCAGTATTGAGCGATGCCCCTCGCTCATATTTCCCCACTGAATGCCTGTGGCAGTAGTATTTATTTGGCAGATTCTCAGCATGCTCCCACTCTTGCGGTTGAAGTGTTGCATAGCAACTGAGAAAAACAGCTTTAAATATTTTGGTTAAAAAGGTTTTAAGAAAATAAAGAACAGCCTGCAATTACTGTTCATTTCTCCCGAGTTCATAAGTTTAAGGAGCTGCAGAATTGCGCCAAGTAATAAATGAAATACGGAATTTGGCTTTGTGTTTGCCTGGAAAAAAAAAAAAAGAAAGACGGTACATCTAGAATATTGCCTCCTCTCATGCCAGTTCATCTTTTTCTGTTTGGTTTATCGAATAAATGCTGGCAGCTGTCTGCACCTTCACTAATTCACAACTGTTTTGAAACAAAGCTTGCAGTAATTTTCAGAGTGCAGTTTGGCTCAGTTTTCAAGCCAACTGAGTATATCTTTGACAGGATGGAAAATGTGTAGGTGAGTGCAAATTTGAAGTGATGTGCCTCAGGAAAACGGATAGGGATGGAGCGACGGGGATGGCGGCGCATGTGGAGAGAGAGAAGCTGGATGACGCACAGCAGGTGACAGACAGACACTAATAGTAATGGCTCTTATCAGTGCTGCGCTCACTCCCTCTTTTCACATGGGCTCTGACATCCTCCTCCTACTCCACCCCCTCCATCTAGCAGGGGGTGTTGGGAGCTCGCTGGGTTGTGCAGCCCGTTCAGACGGAAAGAGCCTGCCAAACACCGGTTCCCTCACATATAAATTGCATCATTAACATCGCCTAGATTATTCCAGGCTCTCCCACCGGGTTTATGGCAGCACTGGCTCAACTTAACTATTTGACTCGCTGAAGACATTCAGGTTTCCTGAGTGAGCTGTGCTTAGATCTGCTTTTGAAATGCGCCGGTTCTGTTCTCTCTTAAGGTTTTAAACAAATCCAGAGGAAATTAGTCTGTTTTTTTTTTTTTCTTTACATGCTTTACATTTTTCATTGAGTTGTCAGGGGTTGATTTATAGGTTGTGATGTACACCAAAAGACACAGGTTTTTATCAGAGTTTGACTATATGGTGAAAATTAGAGCTTAGCGTGGAGCCTGAACGCAGTATTCCAAAGTCTAATGCTTTCAGTATGTCTCTGTTTATTTACCAGAACATGGTGTGTTCAGAATCAGCAATAAATATTACGGTTGGCTCCATATAAGTGGGTTTTTTCAGTGATTTATATGTTTTTAGAATGACAATAAACAGTTTAAAGTGCAGCACAGTCTTAAATAACCAGTCACAAATTACTTTGTCAATAAGGAGGTTTATCTGAAGAAGAAATATAAGCATATATAATACATACAAATCACGACTGCCACTCTGGTGTGATTACTTGTTCCATGAATATGTGTAATAAATACGCATCACATTGGCAAATAACCAATTACAATAACTTTTGATGAGATTTTTTAGTTTCTTTTTGTTCTGTGTTTCTGCATAAATATTTCCAAAAAGATTACAGGTATTAAATGTTCAGTAAAAACATACCAGTTCAAGAGATGAGTCAAAAAAGCTCTAGTTGGTTCTTTCCATGTGGAAGAGCCATTCCTGCACTCATACATGTTGGTTAGTTGTAAAAGCATCTTCTTAAGGCCCATTTATCATCCCTTACGTATGTGAATGGCTTAATCTGTTTCAGATTCTGTCATACATCGTAGCCCTCTTACTTTCATGTATCTTTTACATCACCGTAGTTGTTAAGGCAGCTCATCCACTACTGGGCAGTGCTGCGTTCAGTTAATTTCCATGTTTTGACATTGGTTGGTAGTGGAAATGAGCTGCCATAAAGTTGCCTCCAACTGTCCAAAAATGCCAGAAGAAGTAGAAAAATAAACCACAGAGGTTTTTGCCTTCTCCTCAACCTCTGCTGTGTCTTCTTTTTATTTGGTATGAACTTCTTTTTTTCTTTTTCATCTTAATTTTTCTTCTCTGGTACATTTCTTTCGCTGGGTGTGTGTCAGTCATGCAACTCAATACTGCTTCCGCAATTTCCGATGGTATTACTCTGTTTTCTGTGTTAACTGACTGCTAGTTAAACACCTTAAAAATGGACCAAATTATGCACGTAACCAACGCAGGAGATGAACAAAACTGTCCATCTGTCTGTGTATTCATTTTCTTGCGTCAAGTATAAATGTACCTTAAATGAAATTCAGTCTCATTGATACATTGAGACTAAAGGCAGGTCCGTTGTATTTATATGCGTGACAAAAGTATGTGAACCTTGTTGTCTGTTGTGACACTGCTCTCCTGCAAATAAATATACCTGGTCCTGCTCATCAGCTTGGAAATTTTCAACTTAATCTTATGTAACACATGCAATTCTCAGATGCTGGTGGGTTTTCACAAATGAACTGCTTATTTCTTGCACTGCATGTGACTTGGCTGATTTATCAGACTGTGAGTCTTTATAAGTTTTTTAAGTGGAACTACTCAGATGTTAAGAGCTGTCTTGCTGAATAGCTCATTAAGTGTGATTCATACAAACATTCTGACATTTTCTTTTCAATTTCAGTGGTATAAATTGGTCTCCGTTGTGTAAAATGTAAATAAAATCAGAAAAAAATTATAAGCAAATCTCATAAGCCCCTAATTTATTCCCAAATGAAACATAACCTTCAGACACTTTATGGAAAATGGCTATTTTGGTCCTTTATGTTCACCAAAACATTTTTCCTCTAAATCTTTCGCAATCATTAGATGGACTCATGAAGATTAATGAAAGCTAATGTGAAAGTACTTTTAATGTCTTCAAAATTACCTTTGGTTCATTTGAGGCCTCAGGCTGTTGCATTTAAAATAATCTTTGTTGGTTTACTACTCCAGTGGAGGTTAATTATAATTTCATTCTTTTGTGTATGTTTTGTTTGACTGGATGGCTTAAAACTAAAGTTTTTATATGCTTTTGTATTGTCATAAACTTCAGTAATGTGTGATGAAGACCAGATTTTCATACATCCTTTCATGAAAATGAAAATGCATTCCTTGCTATTATAACATTGACTGAAGCACCATTAACTTTATAAGACCCTAAACTTTTGCCATATCAGTAAGTGGTAAAATGAGGTGGTTGAGGCTCAGTGATCTTGCTTATATGAGAAAATTTCTTGTTCAGTCATCAACTTTCAAATGTAGTTGTTGCAGTATACCTGTGCAGTATACCTGTGCAGTATATCTGTGCAGTGTACCTGTAAGTTCTTCAGATAAAATTGTGGTTTGATTACAGGATGTAATGTAAAAACTATCTTTTCCTTCAGTAAATAGATGACAATTTTATTTGTGTCATTTGTTTGACTATCTTTTCTTTATATGCCTTTAGTATTTGTGCAAAAAAATAGTTTCAAGTCAGATTTATGTGGACATTTATAAACTTTCAAGCACCATGGTAAGATGTCCACATTAGCAGCGACGCCTGTTTCATTAATCATCAACAAGACAATTAAATCCACTCATTAGACAACCTTTTATTTTCTGAAATTCAACGATAAATTCATTTTTTGGTAATCTTTAAATAAAATTTGCTTTTTGAAAACTTGTTCCCATAATATTGGCAATTTTAAGATATCTTATATAATATACTATTTTTATAAATGGCCCAATTTAGAGAGACTATGTGATCCATTGCTACACTCTTAAGTACAGTTGACATCTGCAGTAGCGCTGAATGGGCCTTCCTCTTCAGATCAGTCGGCAATTAACTCTGTAATTACTATCTGGGGTCAGGGTTAAGCCCAGAGTGAAAGGTTGGAGCTGCAAACATTTTTATATGATCCTCTTACTCTATTATCCTTTCTCACTGCTACAAGGTTTTACCTCATGGGGAGAATACATTACATAAAGCCCCTTGGTAATTACTCCTCAATGAATATCTGCATGGTGTATAGTCCTATGATTAATCTGGAATCCCCTCTGCCCCTGTCCGACTGCAGGCCTAGCTCTGCTTACCATGCAAGTTTAATTTTCACCTGAACAAATGGCTCCTTTAGACAAAAAGTGCCAACCTTTTACTTTTACTCGCTGCTTGGCCAAAAGAGAAAAGAAAAACAAGAGAAGAAGGGAGGGCACAACCTCCTGCAGCAATAACAGATATCCCAACAAGGAGAAATGGTAAGGGTGGGGTGAGAGTGGCTGGTGGTGGGGAGTTTTTTTTCCAAGGGAGAGACGCTAAATACTGTTGAATAAAGGAACACTTATTTTTGTGCTTCGGCCTATAACAGCCTCAGGAAATAGCTCAGTCTCTTGATCGCGAGCAAATCCTATTAACTTACAGTGCTCTCACTCAAGGTAATGGGCTCCACCTTGAGACTTGGGAGAACATTGACACACTGATACTGGTGTCTGGAGGGTTTGGCGTTGGGTAGACTAACACTTGGGCAGAGACTAATCAAGTCAAACAATCTGCTGGGCTGGAGAAACACAGAGTGGGGATGTTGATATCCAGCGAGCTCATTCAACAGGCCCCTTCACACGTTCCTAACCCAATACCAAAGGATCAGTGCACGGGATCAGTTCAAGATCAGGTTATTCAAGCCCCTGAGAATTGTAAAGTGATCCCTGAACAGCTTTTGCTTTCTCAGGAGTGATCAGAGCTGTCGGTTCTGTTAGACTGGTGGGGCCAGGGCCAAAGGGAACTCCGGGGGTCTCCATTTATTCCTGTCCAGCAAGCGCAGGCATGTGTGTCTGTGAAAGTGTTTGCACTGTGTGCGAGGAGAAAGTGAGAAAGAGGTACTCAATTTACAGTATGCGGGTAACCACCTTAATAACCCCAATTGGTAGAGTAACTAGCTACCGTATATTTTAGTAAAAAAAAACCTGTGGTTTAATATTTTCTGTTTGAAATCTGATGGTTCAGAAATGGCTAGTTAGTTTAACGCTGACACATACTGTGATTAACTTAAAGTGAGAATCTCTGGAGAAATAGATTCCCTCTATAAAAGCATAACTGCTCCAATTAAAAGACTGCACTCAATTGAAAATCACCTTTGATCCTTTTCCTTTGCAAAAAAAAGCTTTCAACTGCTCATTCTGCACACATTACACATTAGTGTAGTTAACTTTGAAACCCCTCTAAAGCCTCATTTAAACGCGTCTCAAACAATACTGATGCCATGCGACTCCACTGATGGATTGCCTCAGCCTGGGTCCCCTCATAAATCCATGTAGAATGGCATGTTCTTCCCCTGTCACCATTACCCCTTGTGCCTGTCGTCATCTGGCTGTCTTATGTCTGCAAAGTTACAGTGTGCACCTGTCAGATACAATTTATAGCATGCAATTTGTTGTGTACCCTGGGAGTTGTAGCTTCTTGACAAGTTTTTTTTTTTTCCCTTGTATTTGATATACATTATACTAGATATGTCTGTTGAAGCATTTCTGGCCAAGGTTTTGAGATTTGTATTGTCCTCAGATATCTTGACATCTTAATTATCATCAAGCCTCATTAAACCATTTCAGAAACTTTTACAAGTGATTTAAATTGCACTGTTGTAACACCATGTTAAGGAAAACGATTCTTGATTCCTGAAGCAGAAATATTGTAGAAGTATTTTTCCTCCTCTGGACAACAGCATTAGCTGCCTCATGATGAGCTGTCACCAGCTTTGTTTGATACAATAAGACAAAATGAATGCGCCGCAATTAGATGTTTGTTCTTTGTCTTTGTTGCACGACTGCGCCGCTGCTGCTTGCGCTCTCTGCAAGGATTATCGCCCCAAAGAGGGGGGAAGCATTACAAAATGACAGCCTCTCATGTCGAACAAGTCAAGCTGATTCTGTGAATATTGAAGAGGTTCCCACCACATGTTCTCCTGCATGTTAAGGGAGCAGCTTTAACCTTGTTTTGATTTGCATCTCCTTAGCAATTAAGATAATATGTCGTAATTAGAATTTTAATGTACCGCTGTGAGATTTTTGATAATTACACAGAATTCTCTGCGGTGATTTTCTCTTTGCCTGCTCGTCTTCACAGATGAATTCATGGCTGATTAGATCACTGCTCTAATCAGATTTGAGTTACATTGTAAAATATCGTCCCACATGTCTGCCAAGATGAATTTCTTAGTGTAACTGCGAAGCACTTAACTTGGCTGCACATGTTTGAAAAGAAGTTTGCAAATTGGACTTTCACTAAAAGCAGGTTGCTGTGTAACGGATAGAAAGCTGACATGGAATTGAACCAGTTGAGTGTTAAAGAAGAGTTAGTTTTACACAGGGTTGAAGTGATGTTGTACAATATGTCTGAATCATACCGTCCTTCAGTTCTCCACTGCTCTTTACACAACAAACAGTTTGTTCTTATTATAAGCAGAGATTTGGGACACCAGACATACACGGTGTCCTTTAAGGAGTTTTTATCTTTTCTTTTGTTTCTGAAGCATCTATAAATATTTTACACCAGCCATTTCAACAGCAGAAAAAAAGATGACATCCCAGATGGCTTACTGAATTCTGATCGGACATGTCTTGGTTAGCCACACACATGAACATGAGCCACTGACTTTTCAGCCATGGCAACTGCATAGATTTTAAGACAGTTCTGGCAGTTTGTCAGCTGAATAGACCCAGAACAGTTAATGGATAGATAGGCTATATTTAACATAAAGATTAGAGTTTTTACTCTTAAGTTGCCTGATCTGAATTAGATCTGAATTAGTCTGGTTTTAGAATTAGACGCTGAATGAGAGTTGATTTAAAAATGGGTGACACAGATAGGACAATAAAGAGCTGAAGGGTATTAGAGATAGAATGTAGATGCCAGACTCTGCTCTATATGTGCTGGATATTTTTTGTGGCAGTGCTAATAGCAATTATGTAATGCAACTATGCAGTTGGCAATACTTATGTGCTAATATACTAATCTTTTTTCTTAATGACGATTTGACAAAACTTAACTTCTTTTTCAGCTTTGGTTTATTTTCCAAGAAAGGGCAATAAGTGACCCAGTTATAGTCACTGGGGCCCAGCAGAGCAATTTTTATTTTGAGTGAGAAATTCTTCTTAATGTTAAAAAAAACAAATGTTTTGTATTTTTTTTTTCCATTTAGCAAATCTCTTTGGATGACCCAAGCTATGACCAATATTTATGAATGCTGCTCCAAAGTCAATGAAGAAAATACTGTTGTGAGCCAGATCTGTAAGCACCGTTTATCAATATTAAATCACCCGACTTTTCATAAGAGAAAAAAAGTTGATAATAATGTTAAAAAGTCATCATTAAACTCTGAATTGCAGCTCTAGCTCTGTGCAGCACACTTTGCAACATTCACAAACACCAACTTCACATTACACATTAAACAGAAAGAAAATTAGACTTTGTGAGCTTATGTGCTTAACATTTATGCTTCAATTGCACAACCACGTTGGAGCTTAGTATCTAATAGCTATCTAGGATTAGGCAGATTCGATCCTGCACTGGTTGTGTGTGGTCACCTAATTTTGTCTGGTCTGTTTTGTCAGCATGATGCTAATTATCTGTTGCTAATGACTTTTTAAAAAAAAATCTGTGGACCAGCAAACAGTTGGTGCTGCTCTAGTAGTAGTTTCCTTCCTCTGCAGTCATTGTAGTAGTGTTTGGTAGTCAAAACAGCAAGAGCTGGTTTTAATTTATGTGCAGGCTTTAAGCTAGCACTGAAACCACTTTGGTTGAGAAGGAGAGTAATTGATGCATTTTGTGAGCAATGACTGAGGACCTTAGTGTTTTCTGATGTAAACAAGACTTATGTTTCTCCTCTGTGGAGATTCATCTTTCAGTGTATGGAGATACACAGCTGCAAAGCACATGAAGTGCCAATATGGCCACTGGTCTGCTGCTAAAAGTGCCAACAGTGTCCAGTAGACTCTGCAGCAATGGTGAAAAATAGCCTGGTGTTGTCTAGTCGTCTTGTACATAATGTGAACAGCCAGGTGATGCATTATGTGAGTCCTACTTGAGGAAAATATGTTTACAGACAAGGGCTTGGGAAGGATTGGGAATATTTACACACATGTAGGATGAGAGAATATAATTTTATATGCATGTATACAGATTATGTTGAGATAACTTGTTTTGAGTCGGATGTGTTTTCCTTTTTTGCATTTTGAACAACTGCATTTCTGTTATGATCATTAAAAATGTGTTTTTAAAAAAAAAAAAAATTAGGATTCATCATTTGCAGAAAATTAACGCACTAAAGAATTAACACATTTAATCACAGAACATTTGTCAGAGCTCAATATCCTAGTATAATGATTAGAATGATGCAAACACTTTACATTTCTAAGAAGTTAGCACTTTGGCGCTATATTTAGCAATTTTTTTTTTTCAGACTCCATTTGCAACTAATTAAATAAAAAGTGAGTATCAACAAGTTAAGTGACTTTTTCTAGTGTCATTGAAGACTTTTGGTGAGTAACGTAAAAGCTTGTATTGTTTTCTCTTTCCTGCAGTAGCTGTTGTGTAAGAAATCTTTATTTCTTTTTTTTTTTTTTTTCCAAAACTTTCTAAATACTCTAAAGTATAGGAACTATTTTCTGTCGGCCTTGATGTACTTTCTGTGCTAAGCAACTTTTGTCAAGCTACAGTGTGTTTCCCTCATTCACCTGTCAAAAGCCAGCAGATCTGAATCAGTTGATTAACACGGTGCAAGGATGATTGGAGTGATATTACAATGATTTAACTTGTTGGAACTAGTGGACGAAAACATTTAAAAAGTTAAACGTACTTTAACATGTTGTAGAGTAAAGCTGTTCGTTAAATTTCTCATTACTAATTAAATGACATTTTCATTTCAGGTCAGTTCAGTTTTGGCCAGGGATATTTTTATATTTTTAATAGAGCCTTAGTTTACAAAAATAATATGTGTCTATTATTTGATTCATTCATCCACCAAAACCATTTAAATTGAAATATTGTCATGCGATTAAAATGCGATTAATTAATTACAAAGCCTGTAATTAATTCGAGTACATTTTTAATCGAGTCCCACCCTTAATTGATATTTTGGTTTTTATTGCCCAGCCTAATACGTGAAGGAAAACTAGTGCAGCAAATGTTTAATGTACTTGGTTTGAATGTTTTGGCTGACGCGTGTAGATTTTAGCCATATCAGTGAAGTTGCTCAATTAGATTGGATTGACAATAAAAAGCTACAAAGCCACAGCTTGTATAAAATTAATCAGCTTAATTGGTGCTGTTTTTAATGAGTAAAATTGGCATTTTAAAATTGACAAAGGTTTTTCCACTTAGATTAGTTTGCAAAGCCTAAAATGAAGCACTCACATCCTTCCACAGGAGGTTATTTCATCAGTATGCCTAGACTCACAGGACATTAATTGCAGTTGTTTGTTGTGTGTCTGCCTGTGCATTCATGCTACTTGTTTCTGTTCAGCACGAGGCAGCAGCCAATACTCCCCTTGGCCTTTTCACTACAACAGCACAAACCAGTCAATATTGGCAGGAGAATATTTTCCTTCCCCAAGTTGCCACGGTATCAATACTTGAGCATGATAACCATGGCCAGGGTAAATGAAGAGAGATTTGCAAAGAAAAACTAAACCTGAGACCTCTTTGTGGTGCGAAATTGGCCACCACAAAGGAATTAATGACGGATCCTTCCAGCATAATTGTCTAATTATGCCGGGCAGATGGGGCACTGCTTTAACTAGGACACATTGTACTACCTCTCCAGACTCTCCACAACAAAAGGCAAACCAGTGTGACAGCCTCTTCAGCAGTGAGTGGGAGGGAGAGTGAAAGAAAGAAAATGGAGAGAGAGAGAGTGAAGCAGAGAAGGGGCGGGGAGGGGGGTACTGGGTCTGTCACCAAGCCATTCCTCCACTCGATATGTTACCACAGAAACAAATGTATGGTGTAAACAGTGCGTGGATCATAGCTTCTGGGAGGTGAATCACTGCAGTGTAATGAGGTTGGTTTACATGCTGCTTCTCAGCTTCCCACCCAAGCTCAATTCAATACTTAAACCCTCTAATTAAAGAGAATCGACCACTCGATAATTGATCACATTGGCTGCCTCTGCATACGCCTTCACTGTAGGCTTCATGCCACTGTTTATTAGAGCTGTCTGCCTTCTTTGTCTCTTGGGAAGGAGGGGAAAAGGAAAATGCTGCAAGGGAGGGGCAGGTAAGGATGAGGAAAAGGTAAAATGTAAAGAAATTGAATCTTTGCTCTTAACAAGTGCGGTTAAAGTAGAAGTGGCATAAATTGGAGAATATCGCGTAACAGTTTACATCTAAGGAGCCTTTCAGGAACTTAAGTTGGATGTCACTTGGGGGTAATGCAGGGATTTCAACAACACCACAGAGATAGTCTACCAATTTTAAGATTTCCTTTTCTGGAGATGTTATACAGACTTTTGCCCAAAGTTGGCATTGGTGTGTAAGAAAATACAGAAGCTGGTTGGATGAGGGTCAGATGTGCCTCCTACTGTGTAGTTTATTATGTCAAATGATGTATTTTAACCCAACTACTAAATGACACAACGTAGTTTTGGTGCAATAAACGAACCAAACAAAAAATATTACTTCATTTTAAAAAAAGAAAGTTAACCATAATACTGAGATTTTGTATTCCAGTAACTATTATTAAACTCTTGCTTTGTAGGGTTCTGTGTTTGTCCATCATATTTCATACAGCAATATGTTGTTGTTGACCTCAACCCTGGATACTGATATATAATGCTGAACGGGTACCCAGTATGTCTAAGAAGTAACCAAGAGGTCTTCTTACAAGACATCAGCAAGCACAGATTTAGAATAGTGTTGAATTATTACAGTTTTGTCAAACAGTATTCACAGTTATTTTCTTTTCAGATCCTCACATTTGGACTGTTTTTGTGTTTAAAGAGAATCCAAAAGCACAAATGTTTTATTTACACGTTCCCTGGTGAAAGTCTTAAAGGTTGAATGGCTCAGAAATGAGAAATTTACATCATTTTAATTCATAAGTATGTTAACCTATAACATCTAATGTGCGCTTACTTTAGAACGCTGCAAAAAAACAAAACAAAAAAAAAAAACTTTTTTCCCCCTTGTTTATTTGTCTGTATGTTTGTGAGCAGGTTTACTCAAAGTCATTTGCATGAAAGCCTTAGTTGAGATGAAGCACGGCCCAGCCTGGATTTTTGTTTGATGTCTTCCTTGGCTGTACCAAAGATTTTTTTAATTCAGTCTTGGCTGGGTATCGAGTCTCAAACTGCTCCTGTTCATTATTTTATGTTGCCACCTAACTCCTCTGTTACTCTTGAGTTTTATTCTGCTGGCTATCATTGACGCACGTTATTCTTCCTGCTGAGGTTTGTTGTCACGTTTGGAGGCAAACAGGCAGGAAGTGGTGGGACTGGCTATTGAACCTCTACAGGATCTCTGACTTATAGATTTCCTCTGACTCCCTGTGTCATGGGGTAATTGCTGAGTTTCAGAAATTGATCTATTGAAAGTAAATGTATCATCAAGGTTGGTGCTGAGAGGAGAGTGGATTGACCGTGTTATGAGGCGACAGAAGAGGAAATAGAGCTGCGGAGACACAGATAGTTGCATGTGTTCGTGGTAAGTAGGTCTTATGGTACACCTGCAGAGGAGAAAGCATTTTATTACAGATGGGCCTGAGCAGGTGTGGCGGAGTTGAGGAAGATGTATGGCTGCAGCCACTCTTTTGAGCTAAGTTTTCCTTTCTTTGGCTCTTTTTTTTTCCCCATAAATCAAAATACACATGCATCACAGACAGAGAAGTGCAAACTCAACGTTCTTCTTAATTGTGCGGTTATTGAATATTAGCTCCATTAAGTACAAGCCTTTATTACCTTGTCAAAATGTCTATTAGCCATAGAAAATTTACAAAAACAACAAAAATCGAAGGCTAATTGCTCTGCTTAAAGCTTATTTATTCAAGTGACATTATCAGATTAGATCTGGAAGTTACGTTTCATTTGTATTGATCAACTTTACAGGAACTTAACTTCAACCTCAGACATATCATTACAGTTTTCTTTGGCCTGATGTTTTTGTACAAAATGATCTGATCAGTCTGTCATGTCTGCTCCAGCAGGAACCCATTTGGCACCTCACCAAACAGAAACATATTATTACAAAGTGGGTGTAACTTCCTTATGCCAGTCACAAAATGCTGGTTTGGCACTTCTGAATTCCTGTGGCTGGCAGCTGTTAGCCAGCACGCTGTCAACCTTTAAAAAAAAAAAAAAAAAAAGCCTACTGGGGTTTTCCCATCATTAACAGTTATTGAAAGTGACTTCTCAGTGAAATGGGT
This sequence comes from Telmatherina bonti, assembly GCF_933228915.1. Classification (NCBI taxonomy): domain Eukaryota; kingdom Metazoa; phylum Chordata; class Actinopteri; order Atheriniformes; family Telmatherinidae; genus Telmatherina; species Telmatherina bonti. The sequence continues at coordinate 14,085,106 of NC_136630.1, read as the reverse complement.
ACTCCTTTGCATGCAGTAGGGACTGTTACAAACACCTTTGATTTTTGATAACTGGTTACGCAGTCTGTCACATCAGCATGTATGGCCTTTTTAAAACAGACCAGAGATGTAATAATACCAGCAAAAGACACTTGGAATTGGGAAAACAGTTTATTTATGCTTTGCATTATCTTGATATTTTAATATCTTAATATATGTATGCATTAATCAGTAGGTTCTGGTTATTGCTGCACATAATTCTAGTTTTGCATGTTTAAATATTGTTTCTATGTTGCGAAAGAGATGAAAGAAAAAAATAATTGTGACTTATACAAAATGTGCTTTAATTTATTTGAGGTAAATGATTTACATTAAACCAAATTACGTGGGTTAGAAAATAACAGCTTAAAACTGTGTGGTTTAACACTGTTAAACATGGTGTCCATATTCATCAATTATCATTGTGTAAGAGACTCTTAAACTTTGACTGTGTAATAAATAAATTTTAACACTGTGGTGTTGCAAAGACTTATTGGAATTAGAATTATTGGTCCAATTAACTGGCTTTGCAATGTAGTCATGCACCTAATATCTATCCACAAACTGTGTTGTCCTTGTTTGGAGGCCAAAATTTGCTAAATAACTCAGGGTTTTTGTTAAATGAGATGAAGAATTGGAGTAATTTCAAAAGATCCAAGTAAAAACAAGTCGGATATCAGCATTTGAAATAAAGGTAAATGCTCAAAATTAGGGGTGGGACTTTAACAATTAATTAATTATTATGATTAATTAATTATAAAAACATTAATGCATTAAAAAAAAATTAAGCATTTAATGGCAGAATCTTTTTCAGAGCACAATTTCATGGTACTCCAATTACAATTGCTACGTTTACATGGGAGTTTTAATTACTGTTTAGTTCCGAATAAAAGTTAATTCCGCTTTAAACTGATGAAAAATGACCATGTAAACACTTAATTCCTAATGCAAATTTCTATTCAAAATTAAACTTAATTCCGATGTAAGTGCCTGGTTTATTTGCATTTTAATTCCGAACTATTTAATTCCGCTCTCATGTAAGACTTAATTCCGCTCTAAGTTAATTCCGGTTGTTCTGCGCATGCTCGTTACCTTGTCCTGTCCCGATGATGCACGTTGTTTTGCCTCTGGTGTACAGTGGTCTATCCTCCTTCTCCTTCTCAGTTGCTGCAAAAAGTGAAGTAGTATGCTCGTGTTGGCCTGGTACTTCAATATTATAATAAAAATAGCGGCTAAACTTGTACTTATTTTGTTGTTTTTACAAGTTACGACTGAAAAGACGAGAAGCAGGGAGCCAACTTTGTTCATTTCTGGTATACATCATACGTCACGGCACCCTTTGTTCATCAGAACCCTTCCCAACCCGCTGCTCTAAAGAGGAATTAAGTAAGGACGTGTTTCATGTAATTCCTTTGTTCGGAATTATTATCTCCATGTAAATTCGTAGGAGAATACGTTAATTCCGAATTATTAATTCCAAATGAAAAAACATCATGTAACCGTAGCCACTGATGCACAAACTACCTCTGCTACTAACTTTGCCACATTGACGCTATATTCAGTGCAGTTTCAGACCCTTCAGTGAATTTATTTTAAGAAAAAAAAAGCATCAACATATCTAGCGTCTTTTTGTGGTGGTATCAGGGACTCGTGTAGTTTTCTTTTCTCTGTTAGCAGTAGCTGCGAAGCCCCCTCTCTTCCTTCCTCTACCCCCCTCCCCGTCCTAAAGAACACACGTAGCTCAGTCCCTTCGCAGCTCCACGCTGCAGTCAGAGCAGGAGGTGATCACCTCTGGTGCATGATCAGACTGAAGTTGACGCTGGTTAATTCACCCTGGTTTACTGTAAGATAATAATGTCTATTAATGAAAAGTGTGGATGAAAACATTCATAAAGTTAAAATTACTGTAACATATTGTAGACTCTTAATGATAGAATAAGTGAAGCTGCAGCTGTTAAAGTATTTGAAATGACACTTGAACTTTGGCTCTGTTCAGTTTTGGCCAGGGATGTTTTCTATTTCTTTTTTAATGTTTCAAAGTTGATTTAATTTATCCAGACATTAATAGAGTTTGAGTTTATAATATTAATCTCTTTTACATTTGATTTAGTAATTGCTTAAAATCCATTTACATCAAAAACCAGTTGCTTTTTGGGGCAAATTTCATTATGTGATTAAAATGCGATTAATTTTCATTTGAAAGAATTACAAAGCTTGTTGTAAATTAGATTAATTTTTTTCAATCGAGTCCCACCCCTACTTAAAATATTTGCAAAGTCACACTGATGAAGACCTGAGGATTACCATCAGCGCCATCTACAAAGTGACCATCTTTCATCAACAACAGTGGTTAACAGATAAGTTGTTAATGGCAATCATAGCCGAGTACTCTCTTTCCACCCGTCACACCAGCATCCAGTGCTGCATTCTTGACTAAGTTGCCTTGATCAAGTTAAATATTGTAGCTCTGTTTACTGCTGGAAAGGTGCTGAAATATTTTCTGTGTACAGCATGTATGATTTCACATCTAATCTGTTTGGTTTGGTTAAAACAAACTCAGCTCCGTTTGCCCGGTTGGTGCAGTTTATTTGAGCTTCAGTGATAACTGCCTTTCAGCTCCCTCAGACTTTAAAAGCATATCTTGTCAACAAATCTCATATAAAGACCGCAAACAACATCTACGTCTATTTAATGTAAAAATCCTGTTATAACGTATTCCTCTGTTTCCATATCGCCTTCATTGTTCTCTAGGGGAAACGTAGAGGAATTGCACCATTGAACTGCTGCTCAATTATAAGCAGAACCACAGTTGTTTATTTCAATGGAGTCAGTCTCTCAGCATTCTGCTTTATTAAATACTCCATAGAAAAATAGAGTATTGTTTCTGTTTCTGAGAGTTTTTAAGAACTGGGTCTGGCAGTTTTGGGAAGTTACTTGGCCTTATTTAGAAAGATGTCTGTGAAGGCTTTCATTTTTCCAGGTCATGGTATCCAGTATGGGTTGAGTCTTGTCAACTGGATTTAGTTGGAAGACATTTTGCTCCTATCCAGAAGAGCTTCGTGAGTTCTGATTTGAGATAGCTGGAGCTTTAACTGGAGTAGTCTGTAAAACCACTGTTGTTTTGGAGTCTCTGTCCAATATTGAGAATTGCAACTCACCTGAGGTCTTGTTGCAGTGACCATTGTCCATAATGTTGTCTTTGTTCTTGGGGAAAGCTGAAATGATGTCTTAGTCATCTTCCTCCTCTGTTAAATGAAGGCTTCTCTACTTAGACTCTCCCTGCTCGAAGCACTTGTCTTCTCTGTCCAAGATTTAAACATTTTGATGCTTAGAATTGTCTTTTAGAGCCACAATCCTCAAGAGATGCTGTCAGGTGTTTCTTTTCTTTCTCTTTGACTTCTGCTTTGGTGGGGATGCTATTTGCTCAAAACTGAGAGGTTCTGAGTTCTCCCAGCCTGTGTTCAGGACATGGGGGGAGTAGAAATGGAAGTTCTTTTACGTAGAGAGCACAATGTAGGAGAGGCAAACTGTTGTTGTTGATTTTCATGTGTGACTTGTCCACTGAGTTGATGGGTGAAAGTGTTTGAAAGGAGGTTAAGACTTTTTCAGAATTTGTGTACATTTTATAAATATAAAGGTGGTAATTGTTGTTTTATTTTAAATGAGAAGAGTTGATATAGCCTTTTATGGGCAGCTGTGTGATCATATTGAAGTTAGCATAAGTAGCATTAGCCTGTGACAATGTTTAGATTTTAAAAAACAACCGTTGAGATACATTAGCATATTCATGAGTCCTTTTCACACCTAAGTGTACAATGCCATAAAAAACTAACATAGCTGTTATTTGTCTACTTGTTTAGTCTTCTGCAGACGCTACAAAGTGAAGCTTATTGAACTTAGTATCATTCTACACTCACTGACTTTTATTTCAGGCGTGTGTGAGAGAGACACAGCACTTCTTCCTGGCTCGGAGCTGATCCCCTGTGCGGTGTTATTGTAGTCCTGACCTTGGTTCTTCCCTAAAAGCTTTCTGTCACTGCAGATTCCTGCAGACACGGAGCCCCGTAGTTTTGACTAAAAACTCATATACTTTGCCAAAGCTAACAGGGCAGAAGGGTGCAGGTGTTGCATTGGAATTAGTTTGCTTTTTGCTTAAAAAGAAAAGTGTGCTTTACCCAGAATGGCTCCCTTCTCCAAATAGGCTCTGTAACCAGAATCTGCTAGTTGAGCTCCACTTTGGGGGTTATGGTTTCACTGAAATTAAAAAGTCTGTTTACACAATGCGAAACAAATGTATGAATTGGATTCTGACACTTGACTGTATATATTTGGGTTATGAAAACTGCCTAGACTGTGATATGTGGTCAGTTCAGTAAATATATGTGTGGGATGGGAGTTGGGTGACTCAGTCTTGGCCTACGCTTACTGGTAGTTTAAATTATTGTGTGACCGTGACTTGAAGGAGAAAACAGACTAAAGATCAAATTTTATTGTTTGGCAGATGGGAAACCTGGTTGGCACGTAACATCCAAACAGAAATAAAATGTTCCACTCAGGTTAGATTTAGCTTGCATAAACCGCCTTCCTGGCCCAGAAACTTTGCTCTGGAAATGTCTAAGTTTTGTTATATTGCAATTATTGGTATGCAGGGTGTTATATCTGGCATAGATGATCCATTCTTGAGAGTTTGAAGTAATGTGTATGTAAAGAGCATCTGCTATAGACTTATGTTTCTCTCAACCTGCAAAGCATTAAATAGGTCAGTAATATTTCCCCTTCTTTTTCAGTGGGGTTTATAAAACTCTTGGAATACAGGACCGAATCATTAGCATGGACGGAATCCAGAGCATTAATGGTAACCAGGCAGAGTCGAATGACATTGTTATTGCAGCCGTTCCCGGGAAAGTGAGGGGAGCTGAAAATTTATATTTGATTTATTGCAGGGTTTGAATTTATGTTCCAACTCTCAATAGGAAAGTAAGTGATCTTCGCCCAGCTTCTCACTAGAGAGGGCCCCACAGCATCTGGTGCTGGAAACATCTCTGTATCAAACAGAGTTCCTTCTAGTTTCTCTTTGCCATGCTTAGCCACCAAGAATTTACACCTGTAGGGGATATAGTATTACTGTGTTTATTGGACTGGATTCAAGTGTAAGCCTTGAGAAATTATCAGACGGGTAAAATAAGCTGGCTTTTGTGGGAAATGTCATGGAAATATGAAGCACGTCTGCAACCCCATTTCCAAAAATGTCAAGATGCTCTCTATGTCTGTTTCTGTATACTTAGCCCTATCTTTATTGATTCTAACTCCTGACCCAATTGTTAGGACAAAAGTACACAGCACAAATTTACCCTGTCAATAAAACTGTCTATTTAATCTCCAATAATGACTAAACTTAGAAGTTTAGAATATTTGTCAACTCCACACAAACAATATAAAGAAAGTGATTCAGATCAATAAACACTTACCACTGTATGTGATGGTCATTATTGCAATGCAGCCACTTTAACAGGAAACTAATTCACCACATGGATGCATAATATCTGGTTTCTGAATGCATTCCAATCACAGTGATTCTCTTACAATTATATTATCACAATGTCTTCCTGCCTTTAGATCTTTCCTTAAGCACATGTTCATACTGCTTCTTTATAAGAGAAAGCTGAACAGGATGATAACAGTTGTTTTATTTACATAGCTTCACATTATTCCTCCTCTCACAATGGTCCCAGAATCTTACAAGTAATATAAAAAAAAAAAAATCACATGAAATTTCATTCATTCATTTCCTAACCGTTTAGTCCTATGAAGGGTTGCAGGGAAGCTGGAGCCAATCCCAGCAGTCTTCTGGCTAAAGGCAGGGTCAACTCAACACCGTGGACAGCTCGCCAGTCCATCGCAGGGCCACACAGATACAAACATAGACATAGAGTAACCAATTGACCTAACACGCATGTCTTTGGATAGTGGGAGGAACCCACGCATACACAGGGAGAACATGCAAAGCCTCGCCAATGAAATTTAACCAGTGAAAGTCAGACAATGCTTTTCAACCATGCTTCAACAGAAATATATAAATAATAAACTCATAAAACAGACTGTTCGTGTGAGCTAATTGGTAAAGCAACAGGCTGCTAATAATTTACAGAGATGCAGCAGGAATATTTTCACAAGTAGAAGGAAAAGTCATAGTTTGTCAGTGATTAACTTTCAGGCATAGAGGAAAAAGCAGGAAGTTATTCCATTAATGTGACTACTGGATTGAATTACAAGAAAGGAAAAAGCAGCTGCACATCAGGGAGACCTCCAAAGACATGGAGCAGAGTATTGAATAAGCAGCAGGCTTCTCTGTGCAAGGATATAGGTCTGTCTTATGACCTGTTACTAGTATTGGTCTTTCCAATACAGACCTTAAAAGTTTATGGCATTGTCGTTCATGACTCTTCATAAAATGTTGTCATCGTCTGGCTTTCCTCTTCCAGCCACCCATGCCGGACATTGTTTATTAATAGTTGGACAACTGGCAAGCAGCTGACACCAACAGAGGCAGTGATGTGCCGAGTTGCATATGGTTCCGAACTTTTGAAAATTCGGACCTTAGTTTGTTTTAAGGATGTAATTGTCACAATAACAACATGCTTGAATGGAAATCAGTATATGACTGCGCAATAATGTGTTTGACAACTATTTTAATTTTAGAGTTTCTTATATAAATGCGACATGTATACATGTATAAACAAGATCCAAACAGCTGCTCTGGGCCCAAGTTCATTCTTTAAGATCTTTTTCCAAGAAATGCTTTGCTTATTTCAGCAATGTGATCCAATGCCCCCTGCGATGGACTGGTGAGCTGTCCAGGGTGTACCCTGCCTGTCGCCCAAAGCCGGCTGGGATAGGCTCCAGCTTCCCCGCGACCCTGAATTGGAATAAGTGGTTCAGAAAATGAATGAATGAATGATCCAATGCCATACTCTGCAGGTGTGACAACAGACTGGGGATGTAACAGAACTCTGCTAAAACTGGCTGCAGAGTGCTCTGCAGATGTACCACTACCTAATTAAAAAAATGCTTCCTTAATCAAAAATAAAGAAGACAAATAAATCTTTGAATTTTTTGGCTGAAACAAAATGGAAAACATAATGCAATGTGTCACTATTATCCCCTAGTAATTTTGTTAAGTTTTGCATCAAATTAACAATGTATGAGTTTTTTTTTTTGTTTTTTTTTTAATCAAAAACAACTACTGAAAATTGGTTATGTTGTCTTTGCTCTTTTTAATCAAGTACAGTGTTTCAGTGATGCAAGTCATTACACTCTAATGTAATCCACATTTAGTCTTTCACCTTTTGTGAAGCAGATTTGTGGATGCATTTGTTTTTATCATACTCTAAGTCGTTGCCTGCTGTTTGCTGCTGTGCAATTCAGGATGAAAAGTTATTATTGACTTTGGTGTAATATTTATGTAACGTATTTGATAGCTGTGGGGTCTGCTTGGAATTGCAAGCAGAATGACAAAAAACATAAAAATCTTTGAATTGCTCAGTTTGAGTATGGTTGTGTTTTGATTTTTTTTTTTTTTTTTATTCAGCGACACACTGACAAGATCACAAATATACTGCTTTCTGTTGCTGTTAGTGCACTGTTGAATTCTTGAAACATCACATCCTCACCATATTATCTGCTGGAAGTGATGAGACAAATACCTTCTTTATGGTTTAGTAATAACAGCCTTATTTTTCATAGGGACACAGAGCATTATTTATCACTGGCAGTGTTCATGGGGATTAATGATGCATTACTCTGTTGGAGTTGTCTGGCGTACAGCACCAGGCGAACGAATCTGGAAGGTTATCAGAGCAATAAATCCCAAGTTTTTCTCAGTTGTTTGTCACGACGCACTGCAGCAGCCAGTAGTTATGATGGTTCCAGCTTGTTCTATTACTTTCCCTCTCTTTTGGAGCCTTCAAGAGGAAAGCACAACTTCTTTAAGCTGCGAATAGATAAGGTGGGATTTGATCGGGCAACCCAAAGTTCAAAGCCAGAAAACCGCTTTTAAAATCTCTTCCTTGAAACTGTGTCTGTCTCCAGCTGGATGATTGGTTGTAGATAGGGAACTACACACTTACTGATTTTCAGTCTTTGCAATGAGAACTGTCTGTTCAGTCTTGCATTTTAACTGTTTTGTCGATTGCCATCATCCAATTCCGTCTGTCTATAAACGGGAAATTAAATTAGGTGTGCAGACTGTTACACAAGTTCAATCTATACCCCGACAGCAGCACATTTCTTTCATCATGGATTATTTTCCCTGTTTAATTTCATTGAATAAATTGCCCCTTTAACTTGTCAAGCAAGAGGAAGTCATCCATGCATTGTCTATGATCTGGGCAGAGAGGAAGATCCAGTCTATTAGTGCAATGATAGGGCCTTTACTGCAGTGAGCTCACTGATTGAATGGCATCCTTGTCAAGGTCAGGCTGAGGCTAAGAGCTATTTTCTGCTTACCTGTGCAGCCGGTCGGCCACAGAATCTGCACACAAACTGCCTTTGCACGAGCAAGCTTAGTAAGCGGAGAAGAAGCTCATCGCTGATATTTCCAGCTGGTAACACAAAGAGAAACCTCTGCGCCTGCAGAAAAGGACACAAAGGCATGAGTAATATGATAAGAGGGATCTTGCTACAGTGTGTGAAGACATTAGGAATGTTGTTTTTCGATCTGTGCCAGGAGCCTAATCATTTCCTCCCATTGTGTTCCTGTCAAAGAAAACTAGCATGTTAAGTGTGAATCAGTTTGGTTGGATTGTGTGGACTGGATCAGAGGTGAAGCTGGGAGGACTGTTGTTTTGTCTGGTTGTTTCTGATAATTGTGAAGTGTCAGCTCTTCTGAGGTTAATTTCCTCAAAAATACAAGCTTAAATTTAAATTAACAGCAAGACTCTAGTGAGCTATTCAGATAGTCTTTCCTTTTCTTTTTGAATATATTTTCTTGCATATGTACATTGACAGTGTTGATGATGATGATGATGGCCATTATAATGGTTGGATGTCTATTTAGATCAAATGTACCACTGTATATATTCTGTTGTCTTTTTCTCGATTTTAGCTTGTGTGATTGCTCTATTTTCTTTATGTAGTTTTTCTACTTTTAAACCTATTTATTGACATTTCTTTTGTACCTTTCTTTTAATGTTTTATGCAAAGCACTTTTTACTTTAGATTCTCCTTTTGACATCTGTTTCCACTCTGGTCAATATGCAATTTCTACTTCTACCAGGGAGCAAAAGGAAAGATGAGCGAACACATGCTTGTTATGGTTTGCAGTCCTTTGACTTTTAGTTCACGCATCTGCGATATGTAGCTTTAAACTTTGTGACTTTAAATAAATTCAATTATCATGGTGGAACTAAGGCATTGCTTAAGTGTGAACTGATTTGTTGTCAGTCGTAAGGGCAGTAATAAAATTATTAGCAGAATCTGGAATCACAGTGGCGGCCATGTTGTGTAATTATTTTAGATCAGGAATTCTGGGTTCAGACAATCCAGATAAGGAACAGAAACAACATGTGTGTTTGTAAAACATTAGAAGGCCCAGTTAGAGGGGTTTTTTTTTTTATACAGAGTGAAACTTTTGCTGAGACTGAAGAATCTTATGTTTTTATTTTATTTCTCTCTTTCATCATCAGTGTCTTTAAATAATGGTCTGAGACATTTTTTCTAAAAGCATAAATTACTTTTTTTTTTTTTATAAGTGATTCAGTTATTGGTTTTTAGATAAATGAAAAATGACCTATGCCATTATGCATATGCCATGTAGAACCCACGTGACATATATGATACACACAGTTTCTGAGACATTTGGCATCGCTTTATGGGAGAAACTTTGCTCAAAATCCTGTGAAACATAAGAAGATTTTTGTCAATTGCCCCTTGAGCAGAAGATAACACTATAACATTTTTTTAAATATTGCTTGGTAATAAATGGTGAGTGCCCCTAAAAAATTGTAAGTACTTTCAAAATCTACATTATGTTAAAGGGACAAATAAAGATCTCACATTCAAATAATGAGACTTATATGATTATTTTTTCATGGATTGGGTCTTTATGCGTGAAAGAAAGCACTTTAAGTTGTCTTGTACATGAAATATTCTGAACAAACAAATGTGCCTTGCCTTGTGTAATGCTAAGGGATCAACTTTATGTATTGTATGTCGATTACAGTTAAACCCAATGATGCTGAATATGGGATCTGGTTTTGGATCCAGTGAAGGGAGTGAACTAGTACGTTGTTTCTGTTTAATGATCTCCCTCATCAGTTTACAGTTAATAAATTGTATCACTAAAAACAAAGCTAATACTAATTATAATCCACTTTTTCTAGTAGCAGCAGTTTTGATGTGAATCTTCTGTGCTGCCACATTGAATTTAGCCAGGCCTGACCTGAGCTAAGCCCTCTACGGGGGTTGTCATTTAGCGTATGTTTAGGAAGAAAAAAAAAATCTCTTCGATAACATGGATCACCCGCACTGGCTGCCACCGATGTGAGATCAAAGCACCGTGGAAATCCACCATACTGCTCACAGGGGAGTTGTGGAAGCAGGAGCCAGAACGGATTCACCTGCGCAGGGGCCAAGCACAGCGGTATTCCTACCAGCTGGAGCCCGCTGACCGCAGACAGGATTAGAGGCTTTAGCTGCAAAGGTCCCTCATCATCTCTCTGCCTGAACCTTGTATGGCAACAACCCCTGCAAACACAAATGCCATTTTATGATCACTTAATAACACCTCCATCCTCAGTTTATGCGCACTCACACTCAGTAAATCAGCTCCTGTGCTTTTATAGCCACAATTGTCTCCGCAGATAAAGAGGACAACCCAGCAGTCTGGGACTCCCAGCCCATGAATCTGTTGTGAAGGCATTGCGCACCCCCCTCCCGCCCAATCCATCAGATAACTATCGCTATACAGCCTGCTATTGTGAAACCGTTCGTCTTCTGTATACGAGCTCAGGCCCTCATGCCTGCCAGGTAAACCCGTCTGCCTCTCTGTTACTGCGATTGGGGGGGGGGGGGGGGGGGGAGTTTGGCTCTGACTGACTGAAACAACATCACCTTGTTTATCCTGTAAATAATTCACCCCTTCCGGGCAATAGAAACAAAATCAAGGTTGTGTGTTTAACAAGGGAGTCGAGGAATGAGAGGAGCCAGAGAAGAAGAAAAAAAAAAATCAGGTGTTGCCTTTTTAGATAAACTTGGCGCCTGGAGACAGCGACACATCCTGATTCCTATGCAGCGCGAAGATACTGCAGTGAGATGTGTTAGGTGTGTGTGTGCAGCGTTGAGGGGTGTGGAGTTTTTCTTTTTTGTAAGTGTGTGTATGTGTGTGTGTGCTCACTGAACTTGCCCTTTGATAGCTCTTTGAAGAGGGTGCAGAGATATGTTGGGGACATTCTTGTCGTGTTTAACATCACAACCTATGGAGTGTGTCGGGGCATCACTGAGTTTGATGTTTATCAATGGGGGTGGGGGGGGGGGTTTGGCTGTTCCTGGGAGCTATTGCATGCCCACCCCCATTCACTACCCAACCCCTCTGTGACACATACATGTACGTGGACACGCGAGCTGCCTTGGTTTGTTTTGGTGTTTTGTGTTGTCTGACATCACTCCCCTGAGGTAGTGTACTACTGTCTAGAATAGACATACTGTTTATTTCCCCTTCACTTGCAGCACAGGGACACCTTCCTTCTACCTGTTTTGATTCAGCGTGTGAACAAAAAAAAGACATTTGTAAAGTCGCACCAGAAATGCAAGGAAAAATGGTGATCAGTTAAAAAAAAAAAACAGATGCAAAAAAAAAATGCATATTAATATTACAAAGCACAATTACACTATTAGCAGCTAGCAGAGATAATCTAGATTGGCGGTATATCATGCATACTTAGACCTTTAAGCATTAGAATAACACTGAATCTGACATAGGTGGAAATCAGCAATGATAATACTCCATCTCTATTAATTAGGTAATATTGAAGTGGCCTCAAGTGCATTCACATCAGAGTAGCTTATTCAAATTGATTTAGCATTTTTACAGCATTTTAATGCAAAGGAGCATCCCCCTGCTCATCCTGGAGCACATACTTAAGAATAGAGATGGGGACTATAAAGCCTCTGTTAAAATGTGTTATTACTTCCTCAGTATGTTTCAGTTCCCATAGTAACAGGTTACTCCAGTGGGTCACACCGAGTGCAGTGATGAAACGGAGTGTGAATCGATTGCATAGTAAGAAGCATACGATTGTTGACCACCAGTGTATCCTTACATTTTCTACTCACCATCCAGGTCCAGGTCTCCGCAGGCAGTCGCTGAAGCACTGACCTCTCTCTCTAAAGCCACCTCCTCCAACTCATATGCTTGGATATGCATGCATTTTCAAGTCAGCTGAGAGATATTAACACCTTTCACACAGCTTTTTCAAAGTGGGAATGTTGCACCTTCATTGCACCTTGTTAAGAGAGCCAAATCATGTGTGTACAAGCCTCACTGAATCCTATTGTCATGTCTGTTTTTTTGTTAAGCAGCCTATAGGAGCCAATTCACCTTGTTGCTGTTATAGGGGTGCTGCATTGTTTCCAGGGTAGGTAACATGTTATTGCAGATAAGAGGAAGACGTCACAGGGTCATTAGATGTTTGGCCTGGAAGGGCAAAGGGTTTTTGACCACAATGGTGCAAGTTGACGTTGTTTTGATTGCCACAAAGATGATTTAATAGACGATCAAATGGATGAATAATAACTGAACCTGCAACTAAAAGAATCAGAGTGGAAAATCAGTTATTATACACAGTGAGCGGCAATGCAGCGCGTCAACCTACTCCTGGGTCAAGCAATCTCAGTAGCTTCGTATAGACTCAGCTCCTTCATATGCATAAATGTGGCGCGATGCAGCCATGTTTGATCAGCGTCAATGAGGAAAGAACATAACATGGGACTCTTTGTTTTCAACATTATTTTGCAATCTTTGTGTGAAAAATACTTTAATTTCTCTAGCTGCCTTCTCTTGGGTGTCGTCCTTATAGATAGGTCTAAATTCTGTATGTTTTTCAGTGCAGAGGTGCAACAGCTGTAGTTTGAGCTCCTTTCAGAAGACTCAATCAAAAGACCCAAAAAATCCTCAATAGGAACTTTCACCAACTTCCCTCTAGGATTATTTCGAGCAACATACTGCTTTTCAAGTAAAACTCCTGATTAATGGGATGCTTTTTCAGCTCATTCTCAGCTATTTAACTGATGTTGTATTTTTGTATCAGAACAATAGGAAGTGATTCAGTGTCCAAATACTTGCACAGATTGCATCAGTAGACCATCAGTCAGCTTTATGTTGTCTTGCAGCCTAAAGCTGCATGACAACTGTGAAACATCCATTACAAAAGCAGTCTTGAGCAGTGATGCACAAGCCTCCCCACCATGCTGGTGTGTCAGCAAGGGATGAAGCTGGCACCGAACAGAAAACAACGAGGATCTTGATATTTGAAGCTGTAATGGGGCCGGTTTCCCATTGGGCTACATGCTATGCCTCCCCTTTGAGTGTTGATTGCAAACATAAGAATATGGTTGACTGATCTGAAAGGAAGTTACTGGAGAGGGAGCTTATCCATGCCTTTGACTGATAATCAGCTCATTAACGTGTTGATCATTTACAGCTCTCCCTCCCCGCCTGCTCTTTATTCTTTTTAGCTGTGTCACCAAAGCAGAGCACAGAGACTTTTAATGGTTTGGCAAGGAGCCTGCTGCATTCAGGCAGAGTTAAAACGACCACGCTAGCCCTGGCTATTCTCCACTTTTGCACAGTGCAGGTCTCCACCCCACTTATCAACCCTCTGAGGGTAGAGAAAAAATTCAATACAAACAACAACAATAACAGCGACAAGAACATATGCAACCTCGACGCGAGCAGCGCCTTAGCGCCCCAACATGACTAACTGTGCATGAAATTGAACTGATTGGAGTTATTGACCACAAGGCTCTAACCCCTGAGGGGGTGTGAGGAGTGAGGAGGCGGGCCTTCTGTGTTACCTGATTGAGTGAAAAATCCTTGGCCGGTTGCTTTGATGCCAGGCACTTTACAGGGAAGAGTGATTTAATGGAAGCTGCCAGACCTCATCAATGTCAGCGCTCATGGTGAGGGCCCTCTGCTCCACTAGTGTTTTTATATAAAAGCGCTTGCGATGACAACTCCTGATAGACAGATGTGTTCTGGTTGTTTTAACTGCACAGTGAAAAGAAACACTGATTTCGCTCCCTGCATCTGACTCTGACAGAGAGCCGGTGAACCAAAGGAGGCTGCTGTAGGGCATTCTAGCATTCAGCACCCCTCACCCTCTCCTTTTTTTAGGCTTCTATAAATAGCCCTATTGAATTTTAGCTGAGGTTGATAAGCCTATAATTAATGTGACTATCATTAGACACAGGCAGTTCCTCTCAAGAGGACCCAGCTGGAGAGGTGAGGCTGGAAAAATGGAGACTTTTAAGGGTGATTTGAGCTGTGTGAGAGGGTGAAAAGGAGTGACGGCCAACTAGCTTCCCTGTGATGTGCAGAAGGCACCGTTTTGTTTTCAAGCTGCAGGATAACACCCAGCATCATCTATCAACTTGCTGCGAATACCCACTGTGTTGCGTCTTCAGTAGATCTGAATTGCATTGGAATTGCATCATTAATAGAGCAGAAATGATTCCCAGCAACTCTGAGAGAATACATTGACCCCTGAGGGAGACTAGAAACAAGACAATGTTTTTACAGGAGGAATATCTAACTAGAGGTCCCATTACTACTTCATCAATATACAGCAGCAAGTGAGGAAGAGTATGGGAGGAAGGAAGATAAGCAAAGGGGGGGTGTAATAGCTTATGGAGCTAATGGCAGTCTGAGCACTCAAGTCCCAAACATTCAGCTGCCTCATCTCATCTGGGCTGTGTAATTGCCCTCCTGGAAGCTGCCACGCGGAGCGGCTGCCTCCGTACTGAAGAGTGGCAGCTGTTGGATGTTGAAGAGCAGGTCTGGGTCAGGTCCCCAAGTGGGGCTCCTTACAACTATGAGATGTCATAATTAATAGCTATCTGGGGGCCAGTTTTGGGTGGCTGCATTGTGTGGCGGGAATATCTGGTTAAATAGAAGCCAATTGGAGAGCGCCGCCAGACTTATTCTCCACTTAAGTTAATGTATACTTATCATCACTTTGCCTGTAGCAAGCAAGTCTGTGCAGCATCACACTCACATCTTTTTCGGGGATTATTTTTTCCACTTGTTTGTATTCGGTTTCACTTCTGAATTGAAATGCACTCGGAGATATGCCGCTTTGGCATACCAAGGGAACTTATTAATCTTTGGGGACAAGCGTTCTCCCTAGTTAAGTAAATAGAACATGCGCTGCTGTAGAAGATACAAGCTCC
>NC_136630.1:13925208-14066944 GCF_933228915.1 Telmatherina bonti | reverse complement strand
CATTTTTGGATTCTGGTGGGTTTCCAGGCTGTAGCCCATATTGCTTTACCAGCATGCTGTGTCTTTTTCCTTCTACACCCACATTACCTTGTAAAAGCAGTTTTTCTTCTGCAGCAGGGAAAACACCAAGTCCTTTCACCCCAGATTACTGTGTGCATCTGCTCCACCAGCAACAACTCTGTTTTCTGCCAGATGAAATAGTTTGCACTTAATGATATTTCTGCTTGCCATCACCTTGTCCCCACGCTCCCGCTGCTTCAAAGCCATCGGCATATCTGTGCTTGTTTTTATTCATGAGACCAAGTTGTAAAGCATTGAAGAATGTTTCTGTGCTACACTCTTATGTTGTGGCCATTTGTGTGAATTCCACATCTTAATTGAATAGCTTGAGTAATTATTTGTCAAGTAATGCTGGGCAGAAAATAAATAGCCACTTTGCGGCTGTGAATTGTGCCTGATAGCCATGTGTTGATACTCTCACCAGGGAGGGTAAAAACCTGCTCTACTGGCTAAGTATCTGATTAAGATTCACATGATGGAACCGCAGACGCTTTAGGATAGCGTGTCTCCTGGGCAAAGATGGTGAGTAGAGTTAAGTGTCAGACAGTATTACATGATCACACTGGAGCATAAAGCTTGGACATAATAAATATTGCTGGAATATTCTCACCGCAAACCATCCGCAGCACTCGGGTCAGCTTGCCAGATTTTTAAAGCTGCCCAGAAGAACCAGCACAGATGTACTTTTCTCTATGGCAGATGCTGGACAGTGCTCTTTGAGAATTGTGTCGTTTTGCAAGGTTTCATTTTTCCCTTTATTCTCTTGTAATTTGTTTATGGTCTGTTTTAAGCCAGCTCATACCTTCCTTCTGCCAGTTTGGCCTTGATCCATTACAAACAGCCAGTAATTTTTTTTAGTCTTCCTGTTTAAAGGAGAATAATGAACTATCTTGTTAAAGTTATAATTCTAATGATATTAAACACTTTTGCGCCTGTAGTAGTAGTTGTAGTTGTTTTTGGTTGAGGGATAATCAATCACTGACTTTTTATTCCATAATCATGTCCGTGTACATATCTCCAGTGCTACAAGCACATATTTCCTCAGAAGAGGTGAAGTTGTCCCAATAAACTATTAAATGATGTCATCGTAGTTATTTGAGATATTTATTATTTGCAATCATAGTTGCATAATCAGAATTTTCTTTATTCGCCTACTGGAAAACAGCTGGGTGAAAATAAAAATGTCTTATTTTAATAAAGTCCAGAACTTCCCTCAAAATATGCAATATTGATTCATTAAACCTGAATCTTCTCAGTATTTCCTAAATGAGTTTAAACTGAGAAAAAGTAGCAGGTGTTTTGTCAGCGTATCAGCCCTTTTCATGGTGTGGCAGATTGTTTTCCTCTCCCTGAAACCCTCTGGGGTTTTCAGATTCGTCTCTGTTGTAGGAAGCCTGTTAACGTTACCTGTTCAATCATTTCCAAAGGTTAGAAAAAGGATCTGTTCGTTAAATTTAATGTTATATATGGGATTATGTCTTGGCTGGATGCAGTGATATATTCGAGCCTTCACCGATAATCTGTCATTCATCGATTAAACCTCCAAATGGTCATTGCTCATGGTTTAGGTACCATATCTATACAGAGGTCTGTATTTATAGATGCTGTGGCCACTGTTAGACCTTGTTGGCATAGGGTTGTGAGTTGGCTGAACACATAAATAGAGGACCCGAATTATACCCAATAACTATTGTTTAGACGCACCATCAAAGTGAGTTAGCATTACATTGAGTGAATTTACATTAGCTAAACAAAGGCATTGGATTGAGCTCGTCACTTATTGTGAAATTGTGAAAAATGGGTAAACTACTGGTTTGTCACAGTTTACAGCATTTTTTCTTCAATGAATTTAATTAATGTCAAATTGGTCGTACTTTTTCTAATAAATAAGAAAGTAGATTTTATGCAATGCTATTGCTGTTTGTGTAAACACTGCATAGTCTAAGATAAACACTTCAAAACATAAGAAAGCCTCTTTCACAATAAATTGCACAATGAATATGTGCACATTTGACTTACGTTTGACTTGACTTGCAATGCAAACAAATGTTAGAGCACTGTTCGGCCAGGCTGAGCAGTAAGAAGCTTTAGAAGATTTATCAGTCAACATGGGATTGGGGGTGTGCCAGTGTGTGTGTGTGTGTGTGTGTGTGTGTGTGTGTGTGAATGATGATGTGTCTATTTGTTTTACTTGTTGTTTTAATATATGTAAAGCACTTTGAGCTGCTTCATGTGTGAAAGGTGCTATACAAATAAATTTGGATTTGATTTGATTAAGTGTTTCATTAAACCTACTTATACTTTTTTCTTCACTTTACCCATTTTTCCTGGATTCTCAGGCAGTTTTTTTCCACATTCAGTGGGAATAAATGTGGATGATCATAATTACTGCTTAAAAAAATCTTTATCTGATTCTAAAGTAAAGTCTGAGAATATTAACAACATAACATTTTGGCTATTTTATCAAACTGATGCTGCACACAGTCCTTCTCTCCTCTGCTTTTTCAGATTGTAGTTTTTTAAACAATTAGTTAATGGTATACACAGCATTAGTACAAATTCCTTTGTGTCTCATATTTATTTAGCGTGTTTCTACATGAGTACAGGCAGAGCAAAAGTCGTTATTTTTCATACATGGTCCCAATCAAACATAGGCTACTACTCTGACCTTATCTATTGTTTCTCAAGTGTATATTGTAAGCAGCTTTGGAGGCTTTATAGAGACTTAGCCGGCAGGGCTGCCATTGCTCTGGTGGAACATTTAGACCTCTGGCAAGTGTCAGATTTTCAGCTGCACATTAAATCTCTTAACCCAGTTCTTCCCCCCCTTCCCCATCTCCCTTTCCTCTTTCTGTCTGTCTTTCTCTTCCTCTTTCCTTTTCCTTCTCTTTCTGCCATGCTAACAAGCTGGCTGTGATTTATTTTTTATGTGTGGTATTGGTAACCCCCCCCTCGCTCCCTCCTTAATTCTCCAGCCTTTAAATTCTTGTGCCAGTGGTTAGCCTGGTGCCCAGCCCCTGAGGGGGCAGAGTGGAAATGCAGCCAGAGCAGCTGCACATCACCCCAACTGGGCAAAGTCCTCTAGACGCACTGTCATGGGGAAGCTAGAGACGCTTTGATTAGCATGTCTGTCGTTATTGGCCAGCTTGAATGTCATGCACCTCGAGCCCAGTTGTCTAATGCTTTGGCTGGCCAATGGGGCCACTCCTCGCAATTACTGATAGGGCCGCTTGTTCCAGTCTGGAGGTGAAGCCAGAGAGAGCACCAAAGTGCCAAAGGATTGTCCTCGGTAAATAAAAAGCAGACATTTTCCTTTTTTGATGTTCTTCATGTGCATGCTTTATTTCAGATGCTGTGGCGCAATCACATTTGAAAGCATTTTGCGCTCCAAACATAAGAAGGGGGGGACCAATCAAAACAATAAATGTGGTTCCTTTTGACAAAGCCCTTGGCTCGCAGTTGTCAGAAGATGTAAGCTGACTCATCCACACAAGAAGGGCATGTATCCCTGGGAGCGAGGGGCAAAAAGCTATGATGAATCCTCCCCTCTGTGCTTGCCTCTTTCCACTGAGCCTGCATGGATTAATTACCAGACTAGAAGCTAGTTTAGTCCCATTATTTATTTTTTCTTATGAATAATTTCACTCTCCTTTTCTGGCTCTATTTTATTCTGCTCAGGACTTTCAGCTTCACCCTGTGGAAATAAGAACGCATTGATTATTTTCCATCTAGCAAATATCCCACCAACTGAGGAATAACATACCTTCCCCCTAATTGGTTTGTTTATCTTGAGCAACAGACTCTGGGTTTGTTTGGACTCTGGCTGGCATCCACACACTACATCGCTCCTCAGCATGATTACTCACCTTGGGAGGAGGCTGCTGTGGCAAGGTTGATGTTCCCCACATAGACATCAGGCTGTCATTCTCCCCACTTATGTGACATCATTTGCCAAGACAGATTTGTTACAGGAGGAATAAATTCAGGCCTAAAAAAGGGATTGATTTAAGGACAGGCTGCAAGTGGAAAAAAGGCGACAGGAGGGAT
This sequence comes from Telmatherina bonti, assembly GCF_933228915.1. Classification (NCBI taxonomy): domain Eukaryota; kingdom Metazoa; phylum Chordata; class Actinopteri; order Atheriniformes; family Telmatherinidae; genus Telmatherina; species Telmatherina bonti. The sequence goes on along the minus strand of NC_136630.1, from coordinate 14,062,837 downwards.
GGGGGCTCCGAGACACATTTCACCACTCAGAGGGCTCGGGCCAGATCCAAACAAGCTGCCAACAGAAAGATGGATTCTGGCTTCATGTATAATTGATAAACTGTATGTTCTAGGTGTCAGCTTTAAAGAGGGAGCTAGGACTATATCAGGAAGCTATTTTTCCTCTCTGAGGCGAGCATCATTTTTATTTTGTCCTCCCCCGTTCTCTGGCTTATCTTCGCAGTTCAGAAAGCCCCGTTGAAAATTATCGTTTTCTTTGAAGGCGACATTTCGGAAGTGCAGCATTAAAAGCACATCCTGTTCCTGTGCCTATTAGGAGAGCTAGTGTAGGGCAGATAGCCATCTGCAAAGTTGACTGAACATCCTGAGTTATCAGGATTAGCCATCTCACTCTTGACACCTAGCACATTAATATTAGCTATGGGAGAGTCTATCCTGCTGAAAGCAGCATAAAAGGATTAATGCAGCTCTTATCCTTTTGGAAATAATGCCCTTTATTGAGCGGATCTGACACTGTAGAGGCTAATGATGACATTGAATGGAGCCAGAATAAGTAATGGTGCATCATCCCATGTCATGCAGCCAGAACAGTCGCTATTTGCATTCTAACGGCTCAGACTGTATTGATTGTGCTGAAGGCTTTCAGTTGTTTTTCCTCTTCAGCAGTGAGAGGGTGTTACTCAATCATCAGCGTCCTGTAGATAATGACAGTCCTCTCCCTGTGGGCCCAATGACATGTTTCGTTCATCGTCATACTGTATGCCACGATTTCACCTCTGAGCACTTTAAGCTGCCGCAATTACTGTACGGGGAACACAATATGCCAGCATGCCACCCTCCTTGTCTTTGACACAGAGTGTGTCGGGTTAATGTGGCTATGAACACTCACTTTTATAGAGATACGTTTTTATCCTGCCATTCAGACCGTTTGGATTTTTGTACATTCTGTCCCACAAAGGTGGAAGTGGACCAAGAGAGGGTGAAATACCAAATTTATACCCTGTCATTTCCTTTAGGCACAATAGCTGTGAAAAGTAGTTTCCAATTGTGTGTGTGTGTGTGTGTGGTCTAAACAGGACTTGAAGTGCAAAAAATGGTATGATTCATATTACTTCTTAATACCCCCCTGTGCACTTGACTCAAAATGACGCTGGATGTAAACAGGAAATGTGCCTGTTTGGGGATAACTGCGACCAGCCCCATAGTGAGAATTTGAAATGATTGTGATTCACGGCGAGCGAGTCTCCTTGAACCCCGAACATGATTTCATTATAAAGAGGTTTAACAGCTGTAATAATAAATCTGTCAAATTTTTAATACAATGTACCATTTTGTCCTGGGCATTATCAAACTGAGGGGCAGACAAGTGGCCATCAGGGCCACCTGAGAACATTTGCTCTGTTCTTTCTGCTAAATTGCTGCTTCCCCTTGGTGTTATATATATTTTTGTAGCTGACATCAAAGTAACCTTATCAATCAAAACAGCTTTCTCCTCCCTCCCAAGGACCTATGTTGATAGTTCTTAAGTGTGCTCCGTTTTAGTGGATTTTAATGGGAACGTTGCATGCTCATTTCAGCAATGCCTCCTTGTTTCTTGATGAGCTGATACAGCCCCAATTATCGAGGCAAATCCTGGTGTCTGATTTGCATTACTGACTCTTGTTTCACCACACGCAGCGGAAATGTACATGATTGAGGTCCTGAGATGTTGGCCTGCTTTTCCAGAGACTCTCATGGCTTGTGTGTGTGTGTGTGTGTGTGTGTGTGTGTGTGTGTGTGTGTGTGTGTGTGTGTGTGTGTGTGTGTGTGTGTGTGTGTGTGTATGTGCCTGCATAGAGACATAGGAGATGGACAGATTAGATTAGATACAGTAGAAGCTGTGCAACCTAGGCTGTTTGTGCATAGAATGTGATTTAGTTGTGAGGTTTGAGCCCACTCTAGGCTCTTGTGATGGGTGAAGGGACGGACTGACAGTGACAGTGGGGTGGTAATGTCTCTGAATGAGGAGAAATGGCCCCTGCAAGGCTTCTTCTGCTTGCAACCGAACACGACAGCCTTGTCTAAATACACTGCAAAATTAATTCCTCTCCACACCTGTTTTTTTTTTTTTTCAACCGAACTAGAAACTATAGCTATTTATAGCTTTACCTACAGTAAATGAGTAGAAGTGGTTAAAAATGAATAAATCAATTAAAAATGAAGACATCCAGGATTTGGTTTGATTGCATATCAGCATCTGTAGTTACCCCACTGATGAGGTTGGATGTCGATACATCAGTGGAAGGAAAAAAGATTATAGGATGTTGGATTACATTTATACATTATTTACACGGATTGCCTTAAGATGAACTTGACAAACAGCCTCTGCAAATGGAATCTAAGCAACAAGTCCACCAATTGAAACCGCCATGTAACCAGTTTGGTAAAACCTTCAAATTAAACCAAGAAAATTCTCTAAAGTAATGGAGGCAATGGGAGACTAAATGGCATTCTGTGTTTTGCGCTACGAGTTATGTCTACGTGTCCAAACACGGTATGCACGCTAAACGCAAACATACAAAATCATTTTTAATAACATTTAGTTAGTAACATGACAATTGTTGACTCACACATACATAAAAGTAACTTTTAAAGATCACTTTTAAAGATGGTTTCATATAAACATAGCATGCTATCATAAAACTTTGTCGCTTTCTGGTTGGATTAACAGGCAACTTAATTTTGTCAGGGTTAGATGAAAAAAAGAAATGACTGGATAGTGAGAAAATCACTATAATTTAGGCCAAATTGCATTATTGTTTGACCTACACATACATAAAAGTAACTTTTAAAGATCACTTTTAAAGATGATGCTTTCCGGTTGCCGTGGTTTCATATAAACATAGCATGCTATCATAAAACTTTGTCGCTTTCTGGTTGGATTAACAGGCAACTTAATTTTGTCAGGGTTAGATGAAAAAAAGAAATGACTGGATAGAGTGAGAAAATCACTATAATTTAGGCCAAATTGCATTATTGTTTGACCTACACATACATAAAAGTAACTTTTAAAGATCACTTTTAAAGATGATGCTTTCCGGTTGCCGTGGTTTCATATAAACATAGCATGCTATCATAAAACTTTGTCGCTTTCTGGTTGGATTAACAGGCAACTTAATTTTGTCAGGGTTAGATGAAAAAGAGAAATGCCTGGATAGAGTGAGAAAATCACTATAATTTAGGCCAAATTGCATTATTGTTACAACATAAATGCCATTTGCGGTTTCTGCCACCGCCGCTAGCGGTCGCATTTTCCCCTAAATGTCTTTATCGGCTGTTTGGCTGCATTAGCCCGTGACACATGGGATCGTTTTGGGGTGGAGGACAATCTCAATCAAAAGTGTAGACATATTTTTGTTACGGAAGTTAAATATGAAATCCCAGTTTTCTACACAATCACACACCTGGCTCTGTTGGTCTCCGTGCCCCTTTTTTCATATCTGAAACTAAAACATCATGTCTAGAACTTTGGCTGGGGAACGCTGCAGCTCATGAAAAATGCATTCACTCAGCTCTTTTTCCAACTCTTTGCCTCTGATACTCTTGTCATATCATATCCATGTCATGTCAGTGTGTGTATTAATTATGTAGCAGGCACAGCTGAGGAGACAATATTGATGCATGTGAACCAGACATCTCATGCATGTTCCTCACTAATCGTTGGGCTATTATGTAAACAAGACTTAATCAAGGAAAAGAAGAGATGTTTATCCTTGTGGGTAAATAAATTTTAAGTCCACTTTCTCTATCTGCTTCTCCCTTGGGCTTCTTTTTATTTTTAGCATCTTTTTCAGTTCAACCGTTGTGGTCACTTTTTTCCGGTTCAACTGAGATGTTCGACCTGGTCATCCCACGTGGGATTTAGCCTTTCTTTCAGCTTGCCAGCTTGCAATCTCTCAACATACCTCAGACAAATGGCACCCAGCAGCACCTTTGGGGGTGTCCCAAAATGCAAAGGTAATTTATTTCTTTGCGTGGGGAATTATACAACAGTAAGAGGTCAGTCATATTGTAATATGAAATTGCTCAGCAGCTGCACACATGCCAGATCCTGCTGGGGTTCTGTGTTTGTGTTTGTATTTTTATTAGTCCTCTCTGTGCACGATTCATATGGAGCTGTGATAACACTTGAACATATTCCCTTGCCAAAATGAATATTGGGAGGGAGCGCAGTTCTGGATGGTTCCTCTTGAAATGCAGCTGTTTCCCTCTGGTCATCTTCTTCCTTCTGTAACAAATGGTCTCTTAAGATTAAAACCACAACAAACACTTCAGAGATATTAATCTTCTTCCAGAATCATAAACGAAAGCTTGCATTTAAAAGGAAAAAACAATAACTCCTTACATTTAGATTGATTGATGCGTTCTTCACGTATATCAGCTAAACGGAGGAAGGCTTCATGTTGATAACCCTGCCGTCGCCTAAAACCAAGCCGTCGCTGATCGTGTGTGTTTTGTAATGTTAGAACGAGTGTTTTACAGCATGATGATTGCTGCGGTTTGACAGGAATAATTGAAAGTTCAAAGCATGGATCTGCGAGTGTAGCCTGGGGATAGGTTTCTGGAGAAGCTGACACTTCAGACGTATTATGAAGCTATCACGTCTAATTTGCACAGGCCTCTTTTGTAATTTACCCCCAATTCAGAGGAACTGTCTCTGGCTCCGCAACACAATGCACACTTGGCTTGCATTGTTCACGCTCATTGGAAGAGACACTGAGTGAATGACTCTTGGAGCACAAATAATATGCAGCAGTGTTCCTGTCATATTTGTTGCTGTGTAATAGTTCCTGATTTGCAGTTTCCTGCAGCGCCTATTCGGTTTGGTGCAGAGAGCACAGCGCTGCACTGATTTCTGCAACTGTTTCTCTGTGCATCCAGTCCAAGCAAGTTGTTTACAACTCACTGCTGAAGCAACCGCTTGACAGATAAAGGACCTCAAAACATTGCACAGCCTTTGAGAAGGGGAGAAAACCTCTTCAGACGAAGGACTGGGGTTTTCCACATGCTGCCCAGACATTCTCACACATATTGAGTTTGTCTGTGTGCATCTTTGAAGATGCAAATGTGTCAACCACATGTAACAAACCACCCAGAGAGGAGCTGAGATGCTCAACTGCCTTTCTCACGGCTCCTAAATGGCTGCCAGTGATCTTCAGCAGCTCCGAGTGTCTGTGAAGCCGGCAGTTCCATTTTAATGGACAGATTAGTTTTTGTGGGATACTGAATAATTTGTGATCTTATCAGTGAGGAAAAAAAAGTCTCATTTAACCACATGAGGAAGACTTTGGCTGTAAAATTTTATGAGCTCTCATGTAGCAGACGGTTGCAGTGTGGTGGATGTGGAAGTGTTAATCATGATAAGGGCTTAATTAGTCTGTAATGTAAACCAGAAGGTGGTAGAGTGCCTAAATAGTTCTCATTTGTTTAAATTTTTTAAGTAAATTTTCATATAAATGCATATCCACAAACTAAAGATTGTGTCTTCATCGAAAGAATATTTATACCTCACGCTCGCCTGTGGGCTTCGACATCTGGTGTAAAGGGGGGGTGGAAAAATGACAGCACATCATAGAAAGCCATATTCTGACAGAGAAGACATTCGTAAATTATTAATGTTTTCCCTTGCACTGTCACTGTCACCTATCAGTGCCTTATCCTGCTACTCCTGCATTTTTGAAATGCAAGAGCAGTAGTCCTGCGGTGTGGCAAGTCATGTTTCAGGCTCTCATTTTAATATCTGAAGTGAAAGGTCGGGGTGATATATCCTGATCTGTCGGCGTACCAGCGACTTAACACGCCAACAGTTCAAGTGTAAGTTTACGAGGCCCACCCAGCTTGTCAAGCAAACTGATAATGAATCAATCTTTGTGAAACATTTACAGTGCCCCCACCATCTCACCCAACTTCCCACCCAATCCACCCCCACATTCAGCTCCACCCTTTCCTTGCATGAGGCCAATTAGACTCATCTTCAGTGGCCCCTGCCGTATGAATAAGGGAAGCCCCTCGCATTGTCATGTCAATATTCTTCTGTTGATATCCGGCTGAGGCGAGTCCGGCTGCTCTTTCCGCACATGCTGATTTGCATTCGCCAGCATGTGTTGGATATGACATGCCGGTTGCCTCTCCCCTCTTGTTCCTAGACCTACGGTTGCCTCCTTCTCTCAGTATTTTCCTACTTTTTTCTTCTATTTCTTCCTTTTGAGAGGGAAAGGTTTCTTGATTCCTGGCATGCCAGAGAAGGGTCCTCTGAGGATTACATTGGCTAAGCCCTTATCACTCCAGGAAATTCAGTGCCTGCTTAAAAAAGTGGTAGGAGTAGAAAATCAAGGGGAAGTGTTATTCTTTTTAAGTTTCTCCCTATTCCCATGGAAAGTTATTACGGGTTTGAAGAAAACTCCTTTTTTTGGCACTCAAGTTTTCTCATAACTGCATTTCATATTTCACCCTTCTTCTTCTTTTTTTTTTTTCTTTTTTTTAAGGCGGCTGGTGGAATTTTAGAAGTGGAAAATGTGAAGGCAGGTGCTTGAGAGAGAGGGGGAGAGAGAGAGGGAGAGAAGGGAGGTTTAGGGAGGGCTGTGCTCACTGGGAAGCAATGTTAAACATCCAGGGGAAATGTTTGTTATTCTAATGGGATACCACCATGGTAACAGCTTTTAGAGACTCCCAAGGCTTTGTGTGGAGTGTATGCACGCATTCATCAATCTCGCCTAATTTCTTTGGGGATTAGCAAATATAATCAGTCTTTTCTCCAAGTCCGTCACCTGTTTATCGACATGAATATTATAGTAAAATTGAACAGAACACAGCTTTGTTGGGTATGGGGAGGCAATGCTCAGACTATTAAAATAAATCACAAACTGAAGTGTATTGCTGAATAGATTCAAAAGTCATTAGTTTTCCGTTTGAACTGAATGACATCCTAGACAGAATAGCTTACATTTTGCACATACCTACTTCTTTTTCCTTTTTTTTTTTTCTTTTTCTATATCTTTTTTCAAAAAATCCTTGGAACCAAGACCAAAGCACTTTGGCTCATATTACATCTTCAAGTCAAACATGTTTCAGAGGTAATGAATTATGTTATTTTGAGACCTAATACCTTTACAAGGGTTTAAAAGCAATGGACTGAACCCATTTACATGGCTTGTTGGGGGGGGAAAGGAAAAAAAAAAAAACCCTGCCTGATGACGAGTGTGTGTTTTAAAAGGCTTCAGTAACTGGTAAGCCTCTCTGAGTTCTACACCTTTTTCTCTTCCTCTGCAGATTTCCTTAAGTGGCTTATGTGAATTGCAATTGCCACATTGAAGCTGGGGAGTACACGGAATACATTTCTCCCCGGCCGTGACCGGCTAACAGTGCGTTGAACTTGTGCATGTGGTGATGGAGAGGTTTCACACACAGCACTGTAGCGCCGTGGGAGTATAGCCTAACCTAAAGCTAAGCCTCCAGCCGGAACAGCCTTCCATCAAACTCACAACACTGCTCTCTTATCTACTGGCATTTCTGTCTGATACAAATAGCCAAGACATGATATAGTTGGCTACATGTCATCTCTGGCATTGTACAATGCTCTGTCTACCCCGACCCCCTCTTCCCCCACCTTTGTGAAATATAATGCTTTTAACTCGCCAGCTTTTTGCCTTGGCTATTTTTTATCCATCTGTAGCAGAGACAGACCACTGTGTTTGCTCATCTTGGCCAAAGGCCAAAGGCTCTTTCTTGATATAATCCCCACCATCGATCAGACTTTGTTTACTCTAACATGGTTCCTCTCCCCTCCAGCAATTAGAAGGCAACCTTCCACCTCCTGCTCCTCAGACTAGCTTTATACGTTTATTTTTCCCTTAAGTGGTCATTTTTCATGTTGAAGCTCAGCTCTAAGAAGTGTGGGTGTATATTAGGTAATGGATACTCTTCAAGCAGACTGACATGTGAGAAACCAAATTTCTGTTAATGTTTCTTTGTCTTTGAAAAGAAGAAATCTCCAGTCACCAAGAAACTGCTCCACTCGACTACAAGTGCATTACTGAGAGATGATACGCACATTGTCTATATAGCACTCCACATCCTGCGTGTTTCATTTAGGTTGCACCACTTAGAAATCTCAAGTACCTTGAAATTTTAGAAAATAGTTGGGGCTGACTCTCCTGTCCATCTATCTAAGAAAATGAGAAATCAAGCTGGACACTCACTCATATTTTCTCTACCTGAGCCAGAGGTATATTTGAAAGCAGTTCTCCTTATACACAATAATTTGATCATAAATATGCGTTCTTCTGCAGTTCAAACTTAAATGTGTCTGCTTTCATGAAGACATAAACTGCTAATTCTGGTCATTGAGACACCAGGTGACAATTTCATGCGGAGAGCTTTATGATGTGTCTAAAAAATTACCTTCAGTGGAAACAACATATGTGAACTGTCAGTCCATCCTTAAAAGAATAGTTACTAATTTCTCCTCCATTCATCAGACATGGAGCAAACATCTTAAATCTTCAGCAGGAAATACTGTTAGCGTTTATTTAGTGAAAAGTGTATTGTAAATGAGGGGAGAATTTGTCTGTGCATTTACACCCACAGTCATATTCACACTGAGAGTGGAAACTACAGTAATTGAAAGGAGAAAAAAAAGGCAAAATATAGCAAAAAAAAAAAAAAGTTTTCCAGTTTGCTGAGGTGGAAAAGTTGGTGCATTAATAAAAGCAGAATATGAGAATGTGCAGCAGAAACAGACTTGGGGAATAAATCATGACATACATGAAGACTTAAACATTCACTGCACTTCCGCTTCACTGGAAAGATGATAAATTGTGGCAGGAGAAAACATCAGACCTGTACTCAAGTTTCCATCCACATGTAGCTCAAACCAACAAAAGTAAATTTATGTGTATTTCCATCCACCGCTGCTCCTTTTACCACACAAAAATAAACCTTATTTCAGTCAGATTCTGTTCATATGAGGCTGGACTTGCACACAATTTAAAACCACTTTCAATGGAATTCAATCTCCAATCTCCTATCTTAACATGGGTGTTTGGTGTGTATGTATACATATATATATATATATATATATATATATATATATATATATATATATATATATATAAAATATACTGCTCAAAAAAATAAAGGGAACACTAAAATAACATGATGTAGATCTGAATGAATGAAATATTTTTCATTAAATACTTTGATCTTTCCATAGTTGAATGTGTTGACAACAAAATCACACAAAAATTATCAATGAAAATCAAATCTATCAACCAATGGAGGTCTGGATTTGGAGTTATACTCAAAATTAAAGTGGAAAAACACACTACAGGCTGATCCAACTTTGATGTAATGTCCTTTAAACAAGTCAAAATCAGGTTCAGTAGTGTGTGTGGCCTCCGCGTGCCTGTATGACCTCCCTACAATGCCTGGGCATGCTCCTGATGAGGCGGCAGATGTTCTCCTGATGGATCTCCTCCCAGACCTGGACTAAAGCATCCGCTAACTCCTGGACAGTCTGTGGTACAACTTGGCGTTGGTGGATGGAGCGAGACATGATGTCCCAGATGTGCTCAACTGGATTCAGGTCTGAGGAACAGGTGGGCCAGTCCATAACATCAATGCCTTCATGTTGCAGGAACTGCTGACACACTCCAGCCACATGAGGTCTAGCATTGTCTTGCATTAGGAGGAACCCAGGGCCAACCGCACCAGCATATGGTCCCACAAAGGGTCTGAGCATCTCATCTCGGTACCTAATGGCAGTCAGGCTACATCTGGCGAGCACATAGAGGGCGGTGCGACCATCCAAAGAAATGCCACCCCACACCATTACTAATCTACTGCCAAACTGGTCATGCTGGAGGATGTTGCAGGTAGAACGTTCTCCACGGCGTCTCCAGACTCTGTCATGTCTGTCACATGTGCTCAGTGTGAACCTGCTTTCATCTGTGAAGAGCACAGGGCGCCAGTGGCGAATTTACCAATCTTGGTGTTCTCTAGAAAATGCCAAACGCCCTGCACGGTGTTGGGCTGTAAGCACAACCCCCACCTGTGGACGTCAGGCCCTCATGCCACCTCATGGAGTCTGTTTCTGACTGTTTGATCAGACACATGCACATTTGTGTCCTGCTGGAGCTCATTTTGTAGGGCTCTGGCAGTGCTCCTCCTGTTCCTCCTTGCACAAAGAAGGAGGTTGCGGTCCTGCTGCTGGGTTGTTGCCCTCCCACGGCCTCCTCCACGTCTCCTGGTGTACTGGCCTGTCTCCTGGTAGCGCCTCCATGCTCTGGACACTACGCTGACAGACACAGCAAACCTTCTTGCCACAGCTCACATTGATGTGCCATCCTGGATGAGCTGCACTACCTGAGCCACTTGTGTGGGTTGTAGACTCCGTCTCATACTACCACTAGAGCGAAAGCACCGCCAGCATTCAAAAGTGACCAAACCATCAGCCAGAAAGCATCGGAACAGAGAAGTGGTCTGTGGTCACCACCGGCAGATCCATTTCTTTAGTGCACACTTGCCAGTGTGCTTGCTCAGGATGGGAGATTGAGTTGGACCTCCAACTCAATCTGTTGGTTTCCTTATAAAGGCTATTATGAATTGGCTTTCATTATGTTTTCTTCTCTTTCTGTAAAGCGTCTTGAGATGGAATTGCCCTGATTTGACGCTATATAAATAAAGTTGAATTGAATTAAAGTTGAATTATTGGGTGTGTCTTGCCAATTGCCTATAATTTCCACCTGTTGTCTATTCCATTTGCACAACAGCATGTGAAATTGATTTCAATCAGTGTTGCTTCCTAAATGGACAGTTCGGTTTCTCAGCTTTGTCAGCAAAGGCAATGGGGAACAATATTGAACACTAATAAAGTTAGAACCATTTTTCATCTTAGTTAGTCAAAAAAAAAAATGTTTTGGCAGAAATGAGAAATGAATGGCCACTGCCAGGCAGAAAGAAATAATGGCAAAGAATGTGCATAATGACAGATCCACATACCATTTTAAGTAAGGCAAAGGTATGCGAGTCCACCCAAGTCATTTTAAGACTCAATTAATATATATATCTGATACAATGATCCATTTTAATTTAACTAGCTTACTATGTTGGAGTTTAATTAGTGTCTGGAATAGTATTTTATCATATTTTTCAACCCATTATGACTTGTCATGACATTTTTCTTTTCTGATCTATGAAGCATAGAAATATTTCCAGTTTTGTGAGAGGCTGACAAATAAAGTTTTAGTGGATAGGTAAGTTTTCCATAAAACCCTCAGGATTTAGATTAATTAAAAAAAATTTAAAAAAAAAAGCTTTACCTATAAATGGGTTAAACCAAAAAGTAGTGGTGGATCAAATTCTCACTTCGCTCAAAGTAGCTTTAAACAGACCAAGAAGTCCTATTTTTTTGAGGAGACGTTACTGTATGTTGGGTAATAGATATTCTCCTCCTAATGTGTCTGTCTTTGGAAGTTGTCTGGTTCATAGAAAAAAAAGTCAGAGGTGCCTTAAAAGCTGCAAATATTAAAGCTTGAGTTAATGGAAGAGATATAGATGTTCAAAATGCAATTTAAAAAGACGATACGAGAAATAGATGAACAAAATCAAATTTTACCCACCTTACAAGTTTAAAAATGAAATAACTCTGTTCTGACCTCGTATCCTCAAAAAACAAGTCTCTGATGATCTGAATTAGTCATCTTGTCCTGCAGAGAAGTAATATTGAACGCAGCTCACTTGGATTTATCAAAGGCGAGCAGCCTGCAAACGCCTTTGAACTATTTTAATTTAACATCTAACATGTTTCTTCACCGTTACTTTTAGTAGAAGATCCTGACACCCAGCAGCAGCATCTGAACTGAAGGTTTTAAGTTTTGTTTCAGTCAAGAGAAAGACTGACTATCTAACTGTTGTTATTTCCATTATAGCCTAAGATACGTTTCTAAAGAGGGAGAAAGTGCCGGTACACTAAAGTAGTGATATTGCAACACCTTTTTGGAGAAAATTTGACTGCAAATGCAGTAAGTTTGGCAATGACTCAAAGACAGAGTAAGTACAGCGGTGGCCAACTTTTAATGGTATTATCATGCATTTCATTTGATAAGTTAAAAGCTCCTTTTGTGTTTTTTAAATTTCTGCTATTTTATTTTATTTTGCTTTTGATGGCTAAGATTCTACCCCACTGGGGTATTTCTTTCAGCTGTGATTAGCCGTGGGCACATAGCAAAGCACTTCTCACTCCACAGTGAACTGTAAAGGCAGCTTAAACTTTTAGGAGAATCTGACACCCTCTCTTAATCAAAACACTGCAACATGTAAGTCATTCTTCCATTTGCAGCACCGGCAAACTTTCTCAAATGCTTGAGTTTCTGCCTTCGGCTGTGTGCAGTCAATACCTCTCCCTTGTGGGCCTGAATAAAAACAAAGATGATCAGAGTTGACTTGTAGCATCATCACAGCGCTGGGTAGGTAAATACACGCAGAGTAAATAAACATGCTCTGAAGTCTCATAGCCTTGGCGGTATTTCTCACTGGTTGTCATTTTATGTAGTGGTGTCAATTTTTGCATAATTCCACGGCGCATTGGCTCGGCTTGATTTGATTTAGAGCCGCAACTTTCAAGGAAATTGGGCTTAGGGTATGAAAGTTCACACTTCTTGCCTCAAGGCAATTGATTTCTCCTGAGCTTGATTTTAGTTCTGTAGCAATAGCAGTGCCGAGTGTTGGAACCATGTCATGTCACAGAGGTCTAATAATACCGAGACCTTGGTGTAAGCTCAGTGTGATTTTTATCCATTTAAAGTCAGCAGATGCAGAAATTGGAGGAACATTTGTTTTAAATTATTAATATAACAAAAAACAATCAATTCCACCAAAAGATGAATCACTGACAAATTTCCATGCCATTTATCGTGGTGTAATGAAAAACATTCAGTTTGTTTTCCTCAAACTAATTAATTGATAATGAAATTAATAATTACTTGCAGCATTAGTTTGATCCCTTTGATCATAGCAGGTCTGTAAAATGTAACCCCACATTTAAATGCTCTCTTTTTAAGGAGGCTTTCAGCCAAAATGAACAATTTAAATGCAAATAGGCAAAGCAGGTTTATTTGTTAAGCTCATGTCATATGAGACTATTCAAAGTGCTTTACATAAAAAAACATTAAAAGCAATACAGATGGTGCAAAGAGAGCATTTAAAAGTAGTAAAAGGTGGCAACAAATAGCAAAAATCACAATAAAATCATACTAAAATCCTGAATTAAATTAGAACAAATAAAAGCAGGCTATGTCAGAAGTTACTGTGCTGATTTCATGCATAGGTGTATGAGAAAAGAAGACGTTTGCAGCCAACCCATGCTTCTCCATGTTCAGTCTGGATGGTGACCTGGACTAGCTGACATGAGCCTTTGCATCTCAGAGCTTTGATAGGCTTATGTTCTCTGATCGTATCACAGACAAAACACAAATACATGTGATCAGAATTAAAAATGCGTTCCTCAGATCGTTTTTTCTTCCTGTTAACAGCTGTTTCAAAGGCTAAAAAAGTTGAATACAGTGTAGTGTCATTGTCTCTGCTTGCTTCCAAAGACAACAATTGAAAAGAAAGCAAGTTACGCAAAGTGATTCAGTAGACATGAGCATAGGAATTTTCTGGAAAAATATTGGAAAATGCTGAATTCAAGACTTTTAACAGACCTTTCACTGCTGGCCCTCCTGGAAGTTTTACAATACGTGCAATATTTAAGTGGCACTTTACACTTTGCCTCCCCCTAACAAAGGCCAATTCAGCATCCTCTTTAAATCCTCTCTCCTCTCTGACTTCTTTGCAGCCAGTATAAACCAGTGCAATATTGACTTTCTTTTGCCCTGGCACTTTCTATCTTTCGTTTACTGTCTTCATTTGATAATGTCCTCTTGAATTTCTTTGCTGCGTAAGCCATGGCGCATGTCCAAAGCAGCCAGTGTGTTGATATCCAATCACTAGCATGGGATGCAGAGTAAACAGCTGTCACCTGGTGCTCCAGGCTGGAAGACAAAGTTGTGGTTTCTCAGGCTCGGGAAGCTGCAGGTCAATGACCGCCTCAAGAATGTGCACAATGTATGTTAGTGTGCCACCAAAACGAGTCAGAAGGTCAGAAACTTGGTGTGTTGTTTTAAAAGCTTATCGCGTAGGATTTTTCAAACTTGAAGCTGTCAAAACTCAAAGTGATGCAGTTTTCAACCTTGTGATTCAGAAGCAAACCTTTTTTTGTTGTTTATTCCTTCAGTCACATTCAGCAGAAACCCAATTCCAATTACAGATGAAGAATATCCAGTTTCTTGTGGTGTTTTCTTTGACTTGTCTTTCCTTGTTAGACATTTTAAACTGAGTTTCTATTTGCCCTTGAATGCAGCATAATGTTGGCATAATGAGTTTTCAGTGAACATATGCAGTCTGTTATGTTGTGAATAATAGAAATCACAAGTAAATTAAACAATATTAGTTTTTCCAAAAAGCTCACACAAACAAAGCACAAACTTCGAAAAATCAACACAATTCTTTCAAAACCTGCTGTATTAATGGATTTTATATGAAAGTTTATGGGTGTGTTTATATCAGCAATTTGAACAGATCACTGATTATGTATTCCTCACATTTCTCACCCTCTGCCCAAAGTTTGCAGCCAAATAATGTCCGGAACACCAACAACACCAGCACAGATAGGCCAACGTTACCAGCTTTCAAGATATGATTGAGAGGCATTGCTTATTTTCATTAATATTTTCAATGAATGTACTGCAGTGTATTAATGGACACATGGGTAAAATAAGGCTTAAGGGCTGGAGGCAGCCTTTGGATCATCTCATGTGGGCTCGCAACAGCCTTAAATAAAAACCAATTTCCACACAAGCATCAGTTCAAAGGCAGCACTGTATGTTTGATATGCCAAGAGATTATTGTTGTGTTGAAGGAGAACAGCATCAAGAGTTCTTTTTCTTTTAAAGACCAAACACACTTTTCATTTCACAAACTTGTGGATGATGGAAAATAAAGAAAATCCCCTTAATGGTCTTTCAGCCTAATTTTTTTTTAGGCAGCATATTTTTACAAAGCAGTCAACAATCTTCACATCTGCATCAAGATTTAGTTGCATGTCATCATACAAGCTTTGGGATACACAAGACTTTATCTAATGGGGGATTTTTGAAAGGCTGTAAAAGAGAGATCATTGACATTGTGTGTTAATTCAATTCTCTAATGGGTGGTCCTTGCAACTACATCAGTATGGTCCTGAAAAAAAATAAAATAAAATAAATAAAAAATGAAATTTTCCACTACTTTAAATGTACCACAATGAATATGTGCACATTCTGCCAAGAGTTTTATTTTTGTTTGCAGCTGCTGCAACTTTTTATTCTCTCGGCTCATTTTAAATTCAAATTTTGCGATTAGGCAAAAACTGTTCAAAAAGCTGTTGATAGCTGTTGGTGTTTTCATCTGGGGGCCATCATATTACAGTTTCAGTTAGATGATTTTTTTAAAGCAGCCATGAATAATTATGAGTTCTTTTCTGCCACATGTTCTCCTATTTGGCTGGTGCTAAGCACACAGTCAGAAGTTATTATTAGACTGATTTTAAGCGGCCTCGTGTCCTCAGCTACGAGCAGCGGGCACAGAGCTCCTGCATTGAGTTTGACAGCCTTCACACAATATTGTGCAAGGGCGCTCCCTTAGCTTCTCATGCTGGTTAAATGTAATATGGCAGATGGATAGTATTTGCAGGGAGAGCGGGGGTCTCGCCCTCCCTCTCACTCCATTTTTTTTTTGTCGTCTCTTGCCAGTACCTCAGACTTTTCAAGGGGGAGAAATATGTATCAAATTAACTCTTAGCAACGGGGCCTCCCAGCTTCCCTGCCCTTGTCTTTTCAGCAATCAGAGCTTTGTTATTTTAGTCTTTCAACCAAAACCAAACTGGATTCAATTGCCTCAGCAATTACCTGCAATTTTCCAACCTGGTGCGCTAGCTTTCACCGGAGCAACTCTGAACAGTGAAAGATTGTCTCCTCAGTTCCTCTTTTCAGTGTTCAAGTTAAGTGCAGTAATTCATTTACATCCACAGAGTGGCACATTTGGAAATGTTCGCTTCCCAGCAGCAGGAATGTCTGTGGAGATTTGGTTTGGGCCGCGCTCAACTTTAGAGTTACTGAAACTAGACACCCCTCTGCAGTGTCGACACTCTGACACTGAATCTCTGCTTTATACATCTGACCCATAAATTAAAATGTCCTTTCAAGCCAGTTCAGAAGAGACAAGTCTGAAGCTCTGACATCTGTTTTCACATTGTGGACTTTCAGCCCATTTTTCCAGCCAAAACCCCACACCCAACAATCTCCACTTTCCATCTCCCATCCTGCCTTCAAACTGTGTAAGAAACCAAAAGTATGTGTGTTTTTGTAAGTCGAAGAGGTTCCTCTTCAGAGGTACTGAAGGAGAGAGAACTGCTCACACTAAAATGCAAATGAGGTGCAGTGTCACAGACAAGGACACTTGAGAGTGTGTGCATTAGCAAATTTTAACTCCCTGCAATCCAAACATTCAGTTCTGGACTAATCCCCCAAAGATGGAGGCAAAGAACAACAGAAGGAACCAAAGAGAGGAGATGTCTAGAGCTAAAGCATAAAAAGAGGCGCTTCTTGTTGTTTTTCATGACTGAGATCACATAGTTTTTAGAGGGGAAAAAAAAAGAAGCAACTTTCCTCGCTTAATTTCTTTCATTTCATCTGTTCACGGAGGCAACATATGGTATCTGTAAGGGAGGAACAGTTTGTGCTGTGCAGTGAATTATTTTGTGGATTAGTATTGGCATTTAGATGCTCTTGGCTTTAAATCTTGTCTGTTTTAGATCTTAAGTACATTCCTTGGCATCCTGCTCCCCTGCTCGGGCCGGCCTCTTCCCCCGGCCAACACATTTTTGAAACTGCAGAGCTTAACAGGAGCACAGAATGCAGCCCTTTGAAGAGACCCCGATACTGATCCCGAATTACTTTCAGTGAGATACAGCTGGTATCAAACCGCTTTCTCTACTGTTGTCATGCTAGCAACACCTTAACCTCAAGGTGGGGTTCAGACTTTTTTTTTTCTCTCCTCATTTGGGTTTCCTCTCATACTTTTTTTGAGCAGGGGTCTCTGAGGTTAATGTAATTACAATTTCTGATGGTTGTGCAAATTGCAAGCTGGTAGTGTGACACACCCTCCCCTCGAGGGCTGCTGCAGTTGGCGCTAATGTCTTGTTTTATGTGCTCTGATTAAGATGACTTTGACCAGGTGTATTTGGTTTCTATCGTGACCTTCGAGCCGCATCTCTATTTTTCACATGCTGCACAAGAGACCGCCGTGACATGAGAGGAAAAATATCCTCCAGCTTTAAAATGAGGTAATATTTAAACCATGGAAAATGTTGTAGAAGGAAAAGACTGCACCAATTATTCAATGATGGGTCCGTCCAGTTGTTAAAACCAGCATTTGTGGCACATTTTTATTGCTTTGGAGATCCTTGCCGACTCGATAGCCCCCTTTCCTAATCGGCAAGCGGCCTTTTAAAAGCGTAGCCCTCCCTTCTACAGCTGGCCCCCCTCCAGCGCCTTCAGAAGAAGTGGATGAATTCCTAGATGTCTGATAAGCTTCACCAGAACATGATTCCTAATGGAAGAGAGAAGAAGAGGAAGAAGTAGAGGCAGATGCTATCGGCGAGCCTGAATTGCCTTGTAGCTGGATCAAACATCCCGAAAGCGCAGTGAATGCTGAATCATGTTGCGCCGTTGTTTCACATTTATCTTCTCTGTTGGTTTAATTGAACTTGTTTCCAAATGAAACCAACTGGCTGTTTCAATGCAAACAAAGCACAATTAGCATTGTGAAAAATCCCAGTTGCTTTGTAGCTTTTTCCAACTCATTTTCCTTTGAAATGAAAAGCCTCAAATGAGCTCTTTTCATCCTTGTAATTTTTCCCTCCACTCAAGGCACTTTGTGACACCATTAATCACTTACCTCTGTTTGTTTGTCCTCTTTTCTCCTTCCTGTTTATCAAGCCAGAGACTAACACAGATTCCCATCAAGCCCCCCTCAATAATGAGTGAAGGTCTGCATATTTGTGTGTAAAACAGCAGGACGTTCAGGAAGGGGGAGTAAAATGTATCTCGCAACACTTGCGTGGCATAACAGTGGTGTCTTGATGGAGATGGAGTCATACTGAGCTAATGAAGCTCCAAACCTCCGCTATCGATCCACCTCGCAATGGTGCTTTACAGAGATAACAGAGGAGTAGAGCAGTGTGTGGCATCACGTGCGCTCTGATCTGTGTGACATCTAATTCTGTGTAATGAACCCAGTGCACCAGAGAGCATGATGGGGGGCTGTCTATGGTAATGACGGAGATAGCATGGCCTAGTCGGCTTATGAAAAGCTTTGAAACACAGTTGGTTAACTCACAGGGCTGTCCCGAACAAAAAGGAATTCACCACAAGAACAAATAGCACAATTGTAAAAAAATATATGTGCTACTGCTGCTTGTGTTTACCATCTGCCACAGGGAACTACTTTGTGTCAGTCCCGGCGGATGAGTTCTCGCTCTGCTGCTCCTTTTCAGGGTTCTACTACTTTTCTTCTGGTGGTGGTTCATGTCTGATACAAGCTTCTGACTTGAATTGAAGGTCCCAGCAGACATTAGCCTCCCATATACCTAACCTCAAGTTTGAGTGTTGAAATAGTTGCATTTCTCCTTTACAGTGTGAAAAGTCAGAGTACATGTACTAATATCACGATTTGTTGCTATGTAGTGTCATTAAAGTTCATTTGATACAGCCATGAATTTCTGCTTTAGCTTTGGTGACGTGGATATAGAGGTGCAAATCGCAAACTGGAGAAGTTTTCAGAGTAACAATGCTGTTTGTGATCATTGTGCCAAATAAGGTGACAGTAAAAAAGCTGGGATGCAGATGTTGTTGGGTTGTATACACTGGTATGGACCAGAAGGGGAATGTAGTTGCAGTTTATTTTGTCGTTGGTGTTTGATTGCTTTACTTCCACTGGAGCAATTTTCTAAAATGTATTGTGTTGTCAGAACTTGCAGTTTGTTGGGTTTAATGTGCTTAGATTTCTCTTTACTCTACTATTCTTGACCAACTGACATTTAATGGAAAACGTTTTAAATACATAAAATATGAAGAAAAAAAAAAAGCTTTGATTTGCATAGAAGTAACAGTGCTGAATGGGAGCAATTGTTCTGACACCTTCTCTTAATCTTAATGAACACAGTTGCTGATATAATCAGAGAAAGAATGTAAGCTTGAAATGGAAGTCTGGTGCTGTTTTGTTTGTGCTGAATATATATTTCAGAGAAGGCTTGTTAGGAATCGGATCAAACCCCCACCTGTACGAAGGGGTCTGTTTGTTTGCTTGGATGTCAGCATGTACACTCATTCCAATGGACCCCGTTAACCAAACAACTCTACCAGAGTTTATTTTAATCAAACCAAAGCTCTGCAATATGAAATTTGCACGTTTGTTTTCAAACATGGATTCATCTGTCAGCCGCTAATAGTCCATAGAAGCCATCTAATGAGTACAAAAAAGTACATCATACCATGAACATCTGCAGCTATTCTCAGTTGTGTTTCTGGCCATTTAGTAAAAGTTAAGTAATCTTCCATTTCATTTTAGTCTCCCAAATCCTGAGGGAAATATCTGCTTTGTTCATCAGCTGCATTCACCGGCTAATGTTGTTTGTCATCTGTTTGGTGCCTGGAAAGTATTCAACAGCTGTCTCATCCTGAGACAAAGACTAAAGCTAAAAAAGCAAACAAGCTTTCCCCACATCCAAGTTTGGACATTAGTCTCCATCATTATCTATATGAGTCAAAAAATGGGATTCAGATGGGTCTGTCAGTACCAATGTCTCAGTACCCTACATGAGTTGCATGTGTAGACACTTTTGGGTTAAGGTGGTGCCACATTTGTGCCCATCACAGAAGACACTAATTAATATGATGATTTCTGTATGAAATCCGCTGCAAGTCACAAGAAGGCTCTGTGGAGCTGAGAAATAGAGAAAGTGATATTTCTTGATGTGTTTCTCACCATAAGGGAGTCTTTTAACATGATACAGTGTCATTTCATACATTATTAACATAGAAATATCGGAGAGCCCGCTGAGAGAAATCTGATTTGTGGTTGCATAAATAAACTTGCCCAAGATCTGGGGATTTGGTTTAATTTAAAGCAATTGCAGTAGAGATAATTACTCTTTTCACTGAGGTGGCGATGGTTTAAATTCCCTCCATCATTCCTGAGTAATAGAAAGTGTCAAAACCTTCATGACACACTACTTTGAACACTCCCCCTTATCCCTGCTGAATTAAAATAGACCTGGAGAGAGAGAGAGAGAGAGAGAGAGAGAGAAAAAAAAAAGAAAGGCTTTTTCTTTTCCATGACCACCTCTGCTGCTGGTGCAAATGAAAATGCCCTTCCCAAAATAGATCATTTTTACCCTTCAGATGTCCACTTTTATTTTAAGCCTGGTGACACCATGCCATCCATCACACCCAGCTTTTCAGATGTGAGCAGCCCTAGGGAAAACACTGATACAATGCAAGGGAAGGGGAAGTGTAAAAGCTTGCCGTTGCCCAGTCCTAAGGCTCCCTATGGTTAGATTACCACTAATTTCATGTCAAAGTAGCATTTAGACATTTTCTTTGTCTGAGTAAAGTGGAAGTTGCTCCCATTTTTTTGGGTAAACACTGAAAATGAATGCTATGCCTCTCCAAGTTTTCCCTCAAATGACCACTTAAAATGGCCAGACGTCATTCTGCGTTATTGTCTGCCAGGAAAATGCATTTCTGAATGCTTTATTGAATGTTGTGGCTGGTTGGAAATTGTACAAAGTGTACCCAGCACTTTGATCATCTTGACCTGGAAATGTGATAGTCACCCCACTTCACAGGGCTCTCTGACACCTGGGAAACTGGATCTGGTACTCTTGATACATGATCTGCACCACAGCACTAAAGACTTAACTTCTCTCATTTCGTAGACAGCAGAGAGTACTGATGCTAACTGGAATATCACATGGCTTGGACTGCATTTTTTTTTCTCCCACAAGCTAACTGAGTCAGTTTTTGGAGTCTGGTGGGAAAAAAAATAGCCTGTGTTATTTTTATGAACGAAATTCCTGCTGAATGACTTTGTTTGCAGACCCAGAAAACAAGCAAAAGGGAACTTTTTTATTGACAAACAAGTGTCAGGATTGGAGATATTATTGTACACCAATATGTTTTACTATACTGATTCTTTTTTGACTTAGTTTGCTGGTGTTTGTCATGTCTGCTTCATGCAGTAAACAATAATAATAGTTCTAGAAAATTTACACATTAGCTGTAAGGGACCCTTTAAATTTATTATAACGGATAACAGCTTAAAACCAGTGCAGTTTTACGCAGAAAAAGTTTTAGAAACCATAGTATCTCTTTTGGCCCTTTTGTTTTCTCTTTTTTTCCCCCCATTTTAACGGCTTAAAGGAATTTCTGTTGGAGTATATAATGCAGAGTATGTGCAGAATAAGGTTTTAAATAATCCATCCCCAAATCTGTTTCCCTGTTACGGAGTAATTTAATGTGCATCAGCAGCACTGCTGAGGTTAGAAGTAAATTGGACGGAGCTAGTGTGTGTAAAGAGAAGCCGTTGCATGGCTTTTACAGTTCACCACCCTTCAGGATACTTGATCGAGCCCTCGGCCTTTGATCAGTGTTAACATTACGGTAACCTTGACAGTTTATTTTCTGCTACCAAAAAAGACCATTTGTGTCAGAGAACAATCTTCCCTTCCTCTGACACATTGGCACACTGCAAAAGAAAAATGTCAGGGTTAGAGATGGGCCATTAGCCCAGAGTGAGTTCCTTTTGTGCTCCCAGACCCATTGAAAACACTTTTTTAGTCCTCAACAGATGGTACCGTGACATAGCGGCCACAGGCTTGACCTGGACCTTAACCACGAGACGTAGCCAAAAAGTAAACGTACAAGCCTTCACAAGGAGAGAGAGCATCCATCCAAAGAGTGAATGACACCTTGAATACATAATAAAGAAGTCACCTGCTTTGCATGGCTGTATTGTAATGCTTTGTACATTTAATTTAACCCACAGTCACCCTCCATTCATTGGAACTCAACCCTTTCTTTTTCACAGAGGTCGCTTCTCTGTTACTGCAAATGTCATAGTGCTTTAATGAGAACTGCACTGTACTTCACAATAGGAGCTTTTCAGTCAGATTAAATGTATCACTGTGCTGAAACTTTCCTTTCCTACCCTCCTCCCCTTTGCCCCTATTGTGACACAGTGGTTTTACAGAGCAGCTTGTCGCTGAAAAACAAGGTTAAGAAGATCAGTATCAAAGGAGGAGTGTTTTTGTGTGGCTTGCAGGAGAGTCTCGCTTCAGGTTTCCACCTGAAACACAAAGGTGTTTTCTTACCTGATTTGTATTCATTCACACAATGAGTGAGCCTGCCTCTCTTGTTTCCAAGTAAGGAGAGTCCAGACAAGACTTTTGTTCACCGTATCATCGGATACGTGCATGTTGCTTCCTCCAATACGAGCCTTGGAGTCCAGCCACATAGGCTTTGTCCCGGATGGTTTTTTTCTACTTTTTTTTCCTTTTCTTTGTTGCTCAGTGTAGGCTCTAAGAAACCATTTCAGATAAGTGTTAGTTCTGCTGTTGTTTTTTTTTTTTTTTCAGGTCTTTCAGAACAATGTTGTTTCTGTAATATAAAGCTATATCATCCCAAAACCGCCTTGCCAGATTCCCAAACCCACAAATTAGCAGTTTAAAGAGTTTGCGTTTATAGGATCCCGTCACAGTTCAGTCCTTTTCTGGCCCATGTTGCGCTGTCAAAACATCAATAACGCTGCTTGTGAAGTGGTGCTGTGATGATTCATTTGTTAGATTCATATGGTGTCAGTCAGACTGCTGAAAACCTGATGTAGTGAATACTGTTGTCTTTGGATTTTTGTTTCAGGGATTTTTCCTCACCGTGTCCCCGGAGTCAATCCTCAAGGTGGCAAAGCACGCTTCAGAAAACAACAAAATCTTCTGCATGAACCTCTCAGCACCATTCATCAGCCAGTACTTTAAAGAGCCCCTGATGAAGGTTATGCCTTATGTTGACATCCTGTTTGGCAATGAGACGGTGAGTGAAACAAAACATGTGTTCAGAGCTGCTCAGACCAGATGTTCTGTATGCCAACACTTTCTGAGAATTATGAAGTCTTCTTGTGGGATTTTATGCACTAACTGCAAAGGTGGATGTATTCTGTAATAGCTGTGCATTTGTCTATTTTAGTTATTTATCAAGATCATCGAAAAGTTTAATCATGTTACTCATCCTACTACTTAGTAGATGCACCACTGCAAAACTGTTACTGAAGTTTCATCAACCACAGGATTAAATGTACGTTGCCGTTGTCATCCTTATGACTTTCCCCCCTGCACATATCCGGCTATTAAAATGTCTTTAAAACTATATTTTAGCTAAACGATTGTTACATTACTGTTTTTCTTTTAGTTTCAGTCAAGCCGATGCTTGAGGCAAATAGAAAATGATCCTGGTCCGTGATTGGTCCATGTATACTCACCATGTATACATATCAACATCTGCAATACATGTGTTTACCGTTCACAGTGCGTAGAAAAGAGGTGGTTATAAACTTATATATAAATATAAATTTCTTTATACAGATATTTTTGTGTCCACTTGTAGCAGACATGTAGCAGCATGTTTGTGATGAAAAAAATATGACGGGCATTTTTGCCCTTTCTGCCCTCAGCCACAAGCATCAAATCAAATCAAATCAAATCAAACTTTATTTGTATAGCACTTTTCGTGCTTAAAAACAATACAAAGTGCTTTACATTATAAAACAATTTACATCAAAATAGATAAAACACTAACACACATACACATCCCCTTTCACCCACCCACAACCACCCTCACCCATGCCCTATTTGCCCTGTAACAGTTAAAAGAAGATGAATGAATGGCCAGGTGCATTTGCACCAGATGTGCACCAGATAAGGAAACGGTATTCTCAGGGAGCCTCTACACAAAGGGCTACCCCCAACCAAGACCACCCAGGCCATCACCATGGGGGCCACCCGGGTCCGGGCAGACAGGACCCACGCCACAACCGTAAAGCTGCAGCGCTGGATCCCGACCCACCAGACAGGGACAGCCCCCACAGCAACACCCATGCAGTCAGAGCAGGGGCAGCCCTCGGCGAAGAGGACCCCGATGAGGAGAGAGCTGGAGTGATAACTAAACAAAAATAAAATCCATTAAAATAAAATAATAAAATCTATACTATGTAAATCAATATATAAAATATATAAATAAATAAATAAAATTAACTAAAAAGAAAGATAAATATGGGTTAATATAAGAATGTTAAAACTTAGTTATAAGCTAAACTAAAAAGGTAGGTCTTGAGCTTTTTTTTAAAAACATCAACAATCTCCACAGCCCTGAGGCCCTCAGGCAGGCTGTTCCATAGGCGAGGCCCGTAATACTGAAATGTGGCCTCGCCATATGTTTTGGTACGAACTTTAGGAAGAACTAAAAGGCTGTTGCATCCACAGTGCAACAGAGATGTGTGTCTTGTCTTTGTGGCTTGTCAGTCTCACAGTGTGCTGTTGTATTAAGGAGGTATTGTCAGCAGAAGAAAACATACATGTTATGCAAGCACTATAAAGAAAAGAAAAGCTATATTTCTTTGAAAGATGTGGAACATAATGCCTGTCTATTATCATGATCGTTTAATACCATTCAGTTTTTTGTTTGTTTGTTTTTTGTTTGTTTTTATTTTTTTGTGTGTGTGTTTTTACCATTTTAGGTTGATTTTCACTAAAAGCCATGCCTTGATTTGAATAAGAATAAGTTGTTTTTTTTTTTTTGTTTTTTTTTTAAGAGTAGCAAATTTGATTGAAACTGATTATTTGTTGTTATTGGGTGTGATGGAATATTTCCTTTTAAAATACCCTCCATGAGATCAGATTTAAGTCTTTCTTGGCTGATGAATGGTGAAAAACTGGGTTTTGTTGAATAAAATAAATTTAAAAAAGCACAAGGTTATCACAGTACAGGATAGGTTTTGAACATAGTATGTGCAAAATATAATGCAACAGAAATGATAAAGTGATACTGTTAATATATGCATGTCAAGCATCTGAGAGGAAATACTATTCTAAGATGTAGATTTAGCAAAGCATTTCTTAAATGCATTTATTATTTCCATCATACAAGACTCAGCTTAATGGGATTGTTTACTGTCTGTGTTGTTATTAACTTTAGCAACTGAACCTCCAATCATGGCAGTAAGACACCATAGAGCAATACCAAGCACTGCAGTTTGGGAGAATCATCCTCTAGTTTCTTTATATCCTGATGATATTCTATTATTCTTGATAAACAAATAAGAAAAAGAATTTATGCATTACTTAGTGGGGTTTTTTTTTAAATGTAAAATCCAGAATTATGTACAGATGAAATCCAAGAGCTGTATCCACTTAGTATACAGATTATACTGTTACATTTTAAAAGTCCCTTAGTGATACAGAATCAGAGAATTGTGCATAGTTGGTGAAAATTGTGGCTGAGTGCTTTTCCGCATATGATTAATTTTACTTCCATATCATTTCACTGTGTTTAAGCTAAATCAAAACTCTGTGGCCACTGTTTGATCACACTAATTGTTCTTCTCAGTCGCCATTAAACTTCTCACTTATTACTGCCCCATAAAGAGATTAATGGAATTAGTTCAGTGATCATTCATCTCAGTCTCGTCACTATTTCATGCCAGTTGAGCTATTGATTTTTTCCTCAGCTTTGTGGAAGTGTGTCTCTGGTTGGAGGTCAAGCTTTGGTCACAGACTGCGGTTCTGCTGGGAAGTATCCTCTAACAGCCCAGATGAGGCTGACTCCGAAACACCACCTGGACAAACTGCAAGTTTGGGGAGCGAGGGAGGGGAATAGATGTTCACTGGACTGTACTCACTTCCCCACTGCTAAAGCTACTTAACAGAGCCCTGCCTTCAGGTTAGAGATGGGGTCCACAGACCAAGACAGAGCTGGAAGAAACGGCTCAGCATTGGAGGATTTATTGCTGTTGCTGACTTCAGCTTTTTTTCCTCTTTTCTTTCCACAGCCAACATAAGACCTCCCTTTTACATATGCACCTCTCTCTCTTGCACCCTAATTGCTGCGAGGAACAGGTTTTTTTTTGTTTTTTTGGTTTTTTTTTTTTTAGTAAACTGTGGTGCACATTTTGCAGGCGTTATGTATTTTCAGGTGGGTGGTACTGTAACTGTTTGCTTAAGTTTGCTCACACCTCCAGTCATTACCATTTAATGACTTTGGATAATTGCAATCTATGTTTGTTTAGGGAGATTATCTTTTGGAGACACTGTTGGGGTTTGCTCCTCGGGGGTGGGGGCTGAAACTGGTTAAAAACACCAAAGTATGAGTGAGAAAGTGAGAAACAGAGCAGATATTCACTCCTCAGCTGCCTTAAGCAGTGACGTTTTCAAGGCGCTGTGTAAGACTAATGCCTGTCCGGGGTGTTTTGACTCCTTTGGCCTTCGCCCCCTGTTTGGCTGTCAGGAGGTGCCTGACTGCTCATACAGTCAAGCCCCAGACCTCCCATTGTGCACAAGCCAGGCAAGGTTGGCGGTCGTGCAGCAGTGCATGATGAGTGACAGACAACAGGGCTGCCTCGCCCACACTCACCCCCTCCAGCCCGCCTGGCCGTCCTCTCACCCCAGCTTCCACCCCCCAATGTGATGGATAAGCTTCAGCCCGCAATGCTTTCATAACAAGTCAGTGACAGTCAGCATCATGCAGTCTGACTCCTATTGCCTCGCAGAATGTGCCATAAGGGAAGGCTAATGTGTCTGCCTGTCTCTGCCTTCCTCTCCCACACGCACTGAGTCACGATACAGAGCTATCCTCACTCACTGGCGGAAAAAATGTTTAAAGCAGCTATAGGATCTCATGTTTTGAAAGTGACTAACAGATTTGACAGTCAAGTACTGCATTATTTGTCAGGGCGAGGAATTTTTTTTCTTTTTTGTTTGAGGCTGATCACAATTCTCTTTTGATTTTGTTTGTAAGTAAAGCAACCCCACAGAGTTTTCATAAAAAAATTGTTGATGCTCTTGGTTTCCTTTGTCACTTTTAGCTGCTTCTGACGTGGAAATGTGTCTGCGTTTCGGACTGAGTCTAGCCTCGGTAATGTTGCTATAACTCAATCCTGCTGGTGCTTGTTTGAAACCTGGCATAAGTGCGGCCTGCCTGGCCCATCGGCAGCCTCGTGCTTATATAACAGTCTCCCGTCCATCCTGTAATTACTGCCTTTTTGGGGCATAGTGAAGTGTCTGTTCCTTCACTGGTGTCGGCAGTGGGGGGGAGGAAGTTGAGGTCCAGAGAGCAGTGCTGTTTCTACATTGCCTGGGCCTCTGAGATGGTGCCGACAGAGGCACAGAGACATCAGAGGCTACTTCACTTAATTGGCAAACATGTCGTGTGATAACCTGGGAACAGCACAAGCCTAATTGAGTCCTCCTGTGCCGTCCTCCTCTGACTACCTGACACGGAACCCACGGCATTACATTTCCCTCAGTTTAATGGCCGCAGTTAATTAGGCCCGAATGGGGGAATCATTACCGCTGGAAAAACCACATGCCAGTAGAATTTGCTGATAAAATTAGCCACAATTTGCTTTAGCTATTTGAGCATATGAGATAAACCACACTATGCGGGGGAAAGGATTGGATCATTACTAGCAGATTTGTATTGGGAATTTTAGACAAATAGGATGATTAAGCAGCGCTGGGTTAATCACCCGGACTGATAATTTTTTTTTTTTCTGGAAATGGTTAAAAAAAAAAAAAAGGGGCTTCCTCAATATAAAAGCTTAGGTTTTTTTTTTTGGTTTTTTTATTTGCCCCACAGCCAATACCCAACAACCCACTCGCTCCTCTGCCATTAACATTATATACCACCCCCATACATGGAGCTCCACATGCCTTCCATTGCTGTCCAATGCATTCTGCAGCTCCACACTCAGAGGGAGGGAGGGTATTTATATGGTCCCAGTCCTGTCTTCCAAATGAGAGACATTCTTTGTAATTGAATACTCAATAGGTGAGCCATTTAACAAAGGTGGAAATGGCATTCAGCTATGTATTAATGTGCTTTGCTGAGGCAAAAGGAGCCATCATCATTTCAGTGTTCAAGCTGTTTTAAAAGAGCATTTAGCTGCCATCTCCCCGGGCCATGAGAGCAAAATGACATGGATTTCTTCCTCCTCTGTACTTTGTATGAATGTTCCTTGCCTAATATTTTGTGCGGTTATCTTCCTTATTTTCCCACCCATCCTTCAGCACCTCTGCGTGATCTAGGTGGAGGGATACTAGAAGCACTGCAGAAGGTTATTGTCACGAAAAGCCCCTCAGGCATTCTGGCTCTTAGTCCCATTTCTCTCCATCTGCATGCAGTGTGTGTGTGTGTGTGTGTGTGTGTGTGTGTGTGTGTGTGTGTGTGTGTGTGTTTATATGTGTGAGGGGTGGTGCTCTAATGATTTTTCCAGGACAAGCTGAAGTATATATACGTCTGTGAGAGTTTTTTTGTTTTTTTTTTGTAGGTGGGGGGAAAAAATTTTAAATAGACTGAAGTGATACATGAGCAATATGGCGTTGCATTTCTAAACATCACTCCAGATTTATTATCTGGCTTTGTTTGTTTGATGGACTGCTTAGAAGCCTTATCACCGTGGCGAGGCCTGTGGCTGTTTATCACCTCCGTGCCGTGTGCAATGCTGTCAGAATGTGTGGGTGATGGCAAGTTCACTAAAAAACCCCTTAGGTAATGAGGGGTGCTCTTGAAAACAAAACAAAACAAACAAAAAAAAAAGAACAGTGAAGAAAAAACCAAAACAATTGGAGAAAGAATTTCCCCTTGACAGCTCACCCACAGCGGACACGAGGTGCAACTCCTCGGTGGTAGCTTGGGGAAAATATCCCATCTCACCACCTTAAACAAAGAGATCCGAGAGCCAGATTAGTGTATTACCAAAACAGCTTCCCTTTTAGTCTCTTCTCCTCTCTCGTCCTCCTGTCAGAGCTGTCTGCAGAGAACAGGGAAGAACACGACACATTAACCTCTATGTGTTTATTCACAAGGCCCTACAGGCCAACTGGGAGGATGAACATAGAACCATCTCTAAACCCGGCGAAGCGGAACAATCACAATGTGTCATTGGAGGAAAAGACATGAAGCATTAGCTGCTGCTCTCCTTTGTGTCTTTCACAACTGGAATTTAATTGAATATGCCATTTCTGCGATGAGTCACATGCCTTCTGTTCAAAGCCAGAGTACATTGACCTTCAGTGTGACACACTGTCAGTGAGTTCTGGGATGAGTCATAGTGCACATTAGCAGTGATGATTAACTTAATGCACAAGCTGCATTGTTTTTACTTTTACTCTTTTATTTAGTTGCATTTTGTTTTCATTTCGTTTCAGCCGTGCCATCAGATTCTGCTCTTCATGATTAAAACAGATGATGTTCTGATCATTTGTGCTACTGAATAGGATCTTAACCATGATTTACTCATTAAAGCTGAATGACGAATTTAAATGTTAAGAAGACCAGTTAGTAGGTCTGCCTTGTGCTGGTTGCTGGAGGAGGAAATTTTATAAGTTATAAGACGCTAATGATTGTTGCTGAAGTTAAAAATGTAGCATAGCATGTTGGCTGGTGTCCCAGCTTTTTCCCAATCCAGTGATCGCTTTCAAACAGCTTCATCTGTGATTCTGTTTACTCTTTCATGGACTGATGATCTGTTCTTTGGCGTGATTGGCAAACGCCTGAAATAGACTATAAAATCCAATCTTTGGGTAGTACATTAAGGACTTTGAGATCACATAACCGTTGGACAAATTACTGCCTCTTTCTGTGAGCTTTGCAGGCACAGAGGAAGATCATAGACCTTCTATCTTAGACTGCAGGTTGGTTTTTAGCTTCTACTTTAGACAAGGTGTCTGGTCAAAAAGTAATTCTTGCTTAGGTAGTTTTCTAAATTAGTTAAATGATCTGAAAATATCCAAGTAGCAGCCATGATATGAGCTCATTGAACTTGCTAAAACACTACGGAAAAGAGCTTCAGTGTTTCCCTTATTATTTCCTTCAGCACATGTCCTTTACAAATGTAAACAGTGCTGCTGCTCATGGTGGCCTTTGCTTTAATCAGCGGTTCCCAATTAGATTCAGCTTCAGGGTCTAAATTTTCATAAGGTCATAGTCGACATTTTGACCTTTGCATCTGCCTGTAAATATATAAAAGCCTCAGACTTTCTTGTTGTTAGGATACAAGCAGCAACAGTGTTGCTCTTTGATTTTCACCCTGAGCTTGTGTCTTAATAAATAATCCACAATGCAGAAACAAGAGAATGCACATTTCACCAGCAAGTTTTACACTAAGAGCTTCTCTGAGGAAAAAGCAGTTCCTTTGTAAATTTGCACGCAAGATTGATTTTTGCTGCTGGTCTGGGCTGCAATAAACTAGTTGGAAACTTCGTAGTGACATCATCATCAGCCGTCCGACTGAATCACGCCATGAATGCCGCCATCAGGAAGTAATGAACATGTGCTCTGTAGGTTGATATATTGTCAGTATCAGTAACACGAATTACTCATAAAGCCAGCAAATTAAGCCTCTAACATCAGCATTTAGCCCTAACCATCTAAAGTTTACCTTAACATTAGCTATTTGAAACTATTGCCTCCCCCAAGTGAGGCTGAAGTGTACTTTATCCAGCCAGGGTGTCCTTTATTACTTATGAATTCAACTTTTCATTTATGACAGGAACATGGTGTTTTTTTTTTTTCTCCTTCTTTCAAAAGGTGTCAGAGCCAGAAAGGTTGGAAACTACTTCACTCAGTCATATAAAGTGTCGCTGCAATTAACCCATCAGTCTTTCTGCGTATATAGGAAGAGTGTTGAATCAGCGGAGAAGAAGAATGGCCTCTCTGACACTGCTCTGTTTTTCCTGGCCGCCTGTTTGCGAGTCATGGTACTTTGGGAGCCAGCATGGCTCCACCAGAGGAGTCCGGCTAACCACTGTAATTGTGCCGTGCCGAAGCCGCCTTCCTCAGCCTGGGACTGAACCATGAAATATTTGAAAATGTCGGGGTTAAGAGAGAGGGGTCGTTGGCAGTGCAACGTGAATTGTGAGACCATAGAGCATCTTTAACAAGGAGGCAAATAGGAAGCCAGCCCATCGGGCAGCGGGGGCACGCGGTGAAAGCCGCTGAAGGAGAATAATTACGGATGTAAGAGGAGATATTGCACGGGGAGCAGATCAATAGTGCCCACCTTCTGCTGGCGTTTAGATGAGTATATTTCTGTCCCAGCAGGAGAGAATGCAGGCTATAAGCTTGTTGGTTGAGGGACTCGCTGAAGTTTAAACACCGGCGAGCCTTCCAGATACTCTTACAATCCTGAGTCCTGTCCTGCTCCCAAATCACTGTTGCTTAGAGTTTGGCTGGGGGGGAGTTGGCGGTTGGACTGGCCTTTGTCTGCTCATGATTGTATTCCCACAGCCCAGACTATACAGTCGTGTTTTCCAGTGTCGTTTGGAGGGCTATCCTGTTCTCGTCATGTTTAGAAAAAATATGAAGAAGCGGACAACAAAGACGCAATCTGCAAACATTATCTACTGACTCTTGTAGCAATGTTTCTGTGGCGTGCATAGCTAAACCCAAGTCTCAATCTGTCTGTTGTTTTTATTTAACGTGAATGAAACCGTGGTTTCCACTGTTTTATGATGGAAGTATCATGCCAGGTAGGTCATCTACAAGCGTCGTGTTATTTTACTCTCTGGGATGATGGGGGGCCCCTACCCATCTGGCACACGGCCATTTTATGCCACACAAATAGATAATACACTGAAACTCATCTCATCTGCTATATGGTGAATTTATCCACGCAAAGCTTTCATGTCCCCTGTGCACACAAATGGTTTGAATTATTCTGAGGGCTTTCTTCTTTTTTTTTCTCTCTCCTTTTTTTTTTTCCATCATCTAAGGCATGCAAGTCTCTCCAGCACAGATCTTTGTTTCTCATTAGGAGGTAAATAGAGCAGGCCAAATGCTCACATGTTTATTATACACAGGAGGACATGGTCACTGTTCTCAACAGTTCTCTACAGAAACAAAGCTGTATGCTTTCTTGACCTTTGCTTGCTGCAGCTTCAACCAAATGTTTGTTGAATTTACTGGATAATAAGCTGAGGGAGACTGAAGGACTGAAAGGAAGTACGGCTCGACCTCATTCAAAGCTTGTGTGTCAGATTCTTCAACAAAAAAGCAATTTTTATCAGATTGAAAAATGAATCTATAACCATAATCAACCTTCACACGTCATTATTTGAAGCAGATTTTTTAAAACATCTGCTTCACCCACAAACAAGTAGTCCTGCTCATAATCAAACAAAGCAGGAGGAAAACAAGAGATTAACCAAACTGGATCAAGCAAATATCATAAACTGCATTGCATTATAATGTAAACATTTACCATAGCAGAAAAGGGGGAAAATAAAAAGCAGTTTCAGACTCTCAGGACACGATAAGTATTTGCTTGCATAATCCGAAATCCTTCTTAGGAAAATAACTGCAAAATAATGATTAAATTTCAAAACATAACCATATTTTATACATAAGATTTACTTGTTTCATAAATAACCATTTGTCAGATTCTGAAATTGTTATGTTCTGGTTTTTCCAAAGGCGTAAAAAAAAAAAAAAACTAAAAATGTCATAAATTGACCCTGTTACAACTTCTTCATATTGTTATTATGCAGGATGTCATCGCTGGTGAAGAAAATAAGTTTTCAAGACCTTCAGATGCAGGATAATAACGAGAGGACTCCAAGGCAGCCTAAGTTTCTGACGCACCCACACTTATTATTTTCCGTGGCTCGGATTGTTTGATAAATTGATATATCGACCCTGAAAAATGTGTCTCAAACACTGAAGTCAAGAGTGCAATTTCATTTCTTTTATGCCGTACACGTAAGAAAGATCCTCTTTCTGTGGAAAGATTTAATTAAGTGGACCTTGATCAAACAGACTTAATAAATAAAACTTTGTGTAGCAAATGTTAAAGTTAGCTTAAGGAGTAAAATAAGTTCTCGGTTGTGTTGGCAGCTTGTATTTTCTTCAGTGCAAGAAGTTGTTCAGTGTTCATATTATTTCTTGACTTCAGTCAACAAAAATAGGAGTTTAATACATTTTTAGCGTGGACAACTGAGACAAAAATATAGATGGAACTCAGGATATGAGACAACAATCTCTTTAAATACCTGCAAAGATTAAACTGTGCATCAAAGGTGTAATGTGCAAAATTAAAAAAAACAAAAAACATAAAATCACAGCAGAGCAGCACACTTGTAGCCCAGAAATGGCTCATAGACATCAAGATGAAAACCAGTCTTCATTGATCAGATCATATCCCTTGGTTGGAGTCTTTCTAACTAAAGACTGTGTGTGGCTCGAAAATGGCTAGAAAGCTGGAGCTGACACATGCATGGCTGTCCAAAACAAAGCTAGCACAGATCCTTAGCACAGGAAATCTGAGGCAGGCAGAGGTAGAAAGGCTATGCATTGTGGTTTTCATAAGTCGTTTTCTTTGCTGCTGTCTCAAGGTTTAAAATATGGTTGACTGGACTAACACATGCCAGACAAAGACACTGTTCACATGAAATGTAAAGGCGCAACAAAATGAACATGGACAAAGATAAACTTATTTAAAAGGTTCAGAGCAAAAAAAAAAAAAAAAATCTAAAATAAAAAGTCCACCCCCCTCCAGAGGCTGAGACCCAGATCCAAATACATCTGGAATAAAGCGTCTGATGGTCCGACATCAAGAAATCTGAGTGGGCAGAGGGTGGAAAGAAGAAACCAGCTGGAAATTTGAACACAGACAGAGTTATTAGAAGTAGTAAAATGCTGCTGCATTAACTCTGCTTTTTGAGTAAACCAGTTCATTTATCATCAAGCTCGCATCCAGTTACTTAGGAGAGTCAGTTCCTGGTAGTCCGCTGTTGTCTGCTGACCTCTTGTTAGAGCACAGAGGTGAGATGTGTGATAGAGGTCCTCTAGTGCTGATAAAGACATCTGGCTGATAAAGACCCCCCAACACACACATACACACACACACACACACACGTACACAGCTGCTACTGCCACTGTTGCAGCTTCCATCTGCCCCAAAAGACTAGCTGAATGGCTGTCTGGTCATTCTTGCTCCATCTGAGGTTACATCCTCTGATCAGAGCCCCCAATGCAAACCCTGCTTTCTTATGCTGAGATCACTATCAGCCAAGATATTTATGTACTGCACATGTTTCCGATTGTTTAACCTTTAGACCTGTGTTGGGGGTGCTGCTGGTGTCCCAGTGGGCTTGCTGTGGAGACCTCTCTCCTGCCCTTGTAGGCAGACTGAGCAAGATAGGAGCAGAGGTTGGTTCTGTAAGTGTATAATGGAGAAAATGCTAAATTGATAATTGGGGATATAAGCTACTTTTGCATTTGCTTCTTAGTTCAGATGCTCTAGAAATGTATGTATATTGCTTTATTTCTTCATCTCTCTCTCTCTCTTTATATATGTATAGATATAGATCCACATATATATCTATATATATCTATATATAGATATTTATCTAAATATATAGAGATATATAGATATATATAAACATTTTTCTTTTTGCAACAGTTTTCATGTGGCGTACATACCTACTGAATTGACATGGTTTGATGTTCCGAATGCTCAAGTGTATGTTTGGCAATGTGATAAAATTTCTCCCATATTGGCAGATATTTACTATCAGTTTGCAGTTTCATTCTCCAAGAGTCAGAAAAATGCACAAGAAATCGATTCTCTAAGCTCAGCATTGATCCACACAATCACAATTGAGACTGAGCAACTCTGTAAAACCTGATTTAATACACAACAATTACAAAAACATCACTTCTGTTGTTTAGACTTACTTTCTAATAAACATAACACAACAAAATCCATCTTGACAGAACATTATATTGTTAACAGAATGCACTGGACATGAGCAGAAATCAAACTTCATAGCGCGATGGTGATGCAGACAATAGCAGCCGTCTCTCCATTGGGGCCCATAATAATAATCATAACACTTTTCTATTGATTCTAAGGGAATAACTGTCCATTCTTCAATCAGTGCTGCATGTACATAGTATTTTTTCTCAGGTTTGAAGTGCTGCTGTATACACCAGCTCAGCAAATCTCACATATTTTCATATGAGTTGTAGCTTTGACCTTCCAGTGGGATAAGAAGCACATTTGAGGTTAGTTGTTATGGCATATTAAAGCCACTTGTGGTAAAACATTGTTGAACCTTTTGCAGTAAGCCTTTGAGTAACAATTTCAGCTTCAAGGTTAGTGTGCAAATATATAACACAATATTGCATGTTGAATATTTTATTGTGGAGCCATATGAGGCAAATTAGCTGATACAAACTCCCAGCATGATACTGGCCTCACTACGTCAGCCAGTACCTGAATGCATGTACCTCGCATTCTCTCTGCAATACACACTTGTTCATTCACGTTGAAAGGTCACACGTCAGTCAATGTTACATCACCACAATCTGTGACAAGATAATAGTTCAGGGCCAGGTTATAAATGACACGAAGGATGACATGAATTTGCCGATCCTAATACGAGTAATCACATGTGACTCACTCAGCAGCAGTCTCTGTCTTCTTGTATGTTGCTGAAGGCACACAGTTATGAAGTCTTTGATATTCATTAACCTGGATGTGTTTCGTCTGTTCAGGCCAACCTACAAAAGAATAATTCCTCTGTGGTTTGGTCAACATTGGTGTTGTGCAAACACATGAAAATAATGTCATTTTACCTTGCCTTTACAGGCAATGGACCGTATAATTTTTTTTTTTTTTAAAAAGGATCAAATTGTTTGTCATCTCACTGTGGCAAAGCATATCCTGGATGCAATCTGTTTGTTGTCAGTAAGGCAAGATGGGAGAAATTAGCTTTTTTCGTTTTTGGCTTTTCCTGCAGAGAACATATAAAAAATCTTTGTATTAAAAGAGTGAGAGTGTGCTTTTAAATTCTGTGAGTATAAGTCTCTAAAGTTACTCCAGCTTTCAAAAACACTGCAGCTTATTCTCTTGAAGCACTGCAGCTGCACGGCAATGAGAACAAATTGACTTACTTTAGACTCTACCACAACACATCCACCCTGGCAGCACTTTCACCACAGAAAAGCCTGCCACACAAAGCGCACAGAACATTACTGGAAAGAACCATATGCACTGCAGTATGTGTTGACTGTGCATTTGTGCCAAGTTATTTGTACATTATCTATATATAGTATGGAATATTCAAACCCAATTCTCAGGAAATAAAAGGGACACTAGAAAATGTAAGTATAAACACAAGACAGGGATTTACAGATCTCTTAGACCCATATTTTAGAAGTATTTAGTAAAACATAAACTACATATTGGATGTTGAAATTGAGACATTTTAACTTTTTATGGAAAACACCTTTTTTATTAAATGGCACTAATATGTTTCGAGAATAAGTTGTAACTGGGGACCAAAAGGCAGCAAAAATATTTGGCACAAATAAAAAAAATAAAAACTTTGACAACTAATAGTATTGGAAAGAGTTCAGTAATATGGCTGGGTATAAAAGGAGCTTTCAAAGAGGCAGAGCCTTGCAGATGTAAATATTGGCAGAAATTCACCATTTTGCAGGAACTGTTTTCAGAAAATACTTCTCAATGTAAAACTACAAAGACTTTGAAGATCACACCATCTACAGTGTATAATGCCATCAAATGTTTCAGGGAATAAGGAGGAATGGAGGTCAAAACTGGAAGCTTGTGACCATTTGGACGTCAGTGTTGCATTAGAAACGGGCACAAGTCTCTACTGGAAATCGTGGACTGAAACATGTCCAGAAATGACTGTCTTTGAACACAGTTCATCTTGCCATACACAAATGCAGGTTAAAGCTCCATCATGCAAAGCAAAAAACATATGTGGTCATGATCCAGAAATGCCAACATTGTTTCTGGGCCAAAGATTATTTAAAATGGTCAGAGGAATCAAACTTTGAGCACCACGGATGCTGTGTTCACATCATAGACTGTATAAATTTGGACAGAGCCTCCATGATGCGACCTGTAGGTTTCTGATGAGCTGCATTGAAGCTCATGGGGCAGTTCCCACCATCACCATCTTAGCAGTGCCGTTGCTCCTGGTTGAGCTGAGAGGGGGGGTATGAGCGTGGGGGGTGGATGATTGACATCTATTAAATTCTGACCTGTCTGTAGATAAGAGCTAACTTGGAGCTAACGGCAGCTAACCAGCCAGCAGAAGTAGGCAGGCTAAAGATAAGTCGGCTAAAAACTGCAGTTGCGCTACATTCTGACTTCTTGCAGCCGGATATTGGCTACCTGTCAATCAAAAGGACATGGGAGTCAATAGAGATTTGCTCTGTTATGGAGCCATCTCAGAGAGGAGGAGGAAGGAACTGCAAATTTTAGCACTTCCGCATAGGTTTGTCTTTTAACTGGCAGAGGTTGCCGATTGGTTCAAACACAACAAAGTCTGTATCTGTGATAGTTTGGGGTTGCATCAGTGCTTATGGGGCGGGCGACTTACATACATTTGCGAAGGTTCCATTAATGCAATATGCTCCCATTCAGGCAACGTCTCTTTCATAGAAGGCCTTGTAGGTTTCAGCAAGACAATGCAAAGTTGTTAAAAGGCAACACAAAGAAGGTTTATTTGTATAGCACATTCATTTACAAGACAATTCAGCATGCTGTGTTCATAAAAACATTAAAGCAAAGTGCAGAGAACAAGTGAAATGTTTAAAAGAAAAAGAAAGTGATTAGATGAAAAGAGGGAATAAAAATGCTTCAAATAAAAATGATGGTGTGAGGAATTAACAGTTACTTTGATAAAAGGCAGCAAATACATTTGTTAATGTTCTACTGGATTTAAAATATGGGTTTATGAGGTCTGAAAATCATTTCATTTTGTTTTAATTTACCGTCACAACTTTTTTTTTTTTTTTTTATAATTGGGGTTTTATAGAAACAAACAGATAATCTGAATACTCGATCAAATTCAGTATTGGAAAGAAAAGCAGGTGATCAGCACAACACCTGTTCATATTACAGATGAAATTGCAGTTTGCGTTGCGTAGCAGTGCGGTAAATGGTGAACACAGCTTGAGGCAAGCAAAGAAATTTGACAGAAGTTCAGGATTAATAGTTTTTATGCACTACAGAAGGGGATGCATGTAAATGTGCTGTTATTAGTGTGACATCTGGTGAATGGTAATTATTATTTTTTTATCATAGTTAACAGATCTTTTTTCTTTGTGTGTGTGTATGCGAGTGCTTTGCTTCAAGGCAGTAAAAATCCCAGCTAAACGCCCTGGCTAGCCCTTGTATGGAACCTGACTAAACAGCCTTTGAGAGACAGATGTAAATTGTCCAGTTAGAAAAGAAATAGCATATATGATTTCATTCAAATGTGAAAACAAAAGTATAAAGCTTCCCACTTAATGGCTCCATAAAAACCTGAGTGAAACACCATCAGTTGTTGAGTAAATTCCCAGAGGCAGTAAAGGCGACTCCTTCCTCTCAGGAGTGTGTTGCTCCTCCGTGTGTTTACCCTCATGTTTGTGGCATGTCATGCTTGAGCACAATTGCTGCATTCTCCTGGGAGCTTCAGGAGGGCTCAGCACAGCTGATTTATTCCTCTTAATCTGTCCGGCTCAGAAGCAGGCAACCGCCTTCATTCCACCCAGCACACTTCTATCAGCTTGCATGATCATATTAATAATCACCTGCAGTTGTTATCAGTTCACATATCTTTGAGGGGGACAGCTTCCTGACGTCCACAAGGACACGCATTTGCTACCTAATTCCATGTAAAGAGAGCCGACAGTCATCTCTGATGCGGTCACCATGATTAGTTATTCAATCTCCACCCTTTGACGTACACTGCGCTAATCTGATTGGAAACACTTAAGTTGAATGCCAGATGTTTTGCTGGTTATTTATGAAAGCTGTGTAATGTTTCATGCTAGCATGCAGGAAACAAGGAAAATATGCCATTTGGCTTTGTTACATGCAACTGCAAGTAGTGATGATTGGCAGGATTATTTAACATGTCATGTCCCAGACATGCTTAGTTTAGTTTAAAAGTGAGTGATTTGTCATTTTGTACTAATAGTTTCTCTCCTTAAATGTGCACACTTTCAAAGCTACTTTTTTTTTAAATTTTATTTTCATCTTCTAAATTAATTCTTTGAGAATTTGATGTCTTTGAAACAAATTCTTATTGAAACTCGCAGAAAGGCAGATGGAAAAAAAAAACAAAAAAAAACGTTTGTTGTAAATAGCTTGTCAGGGCTACACTCCCACAGTATTGTAACACCTCCACCCCTCAACACACAGTGTCAAATACTATTCAATTCCTGGATCTGCCTCAGCTTGGGCTAACACAGTCAAGCAAATGCTTATTTTCTGAATGGCCTGGGGGAGTTACACTTTTCAGCTTATCAGCATTTATTAACCTTAGCACTGAGGTTTGCTCTTTGATTTAGATTCTTCTGGAAACACTGAAATTGGATTTTTTTTTCTTTTTTCCCTTGACTCAATTCTGCTGTGACATATGCTCAACAACTTGTTACACGGCAGAGAAAAACATCAGTGCTTGTTACTTGGAATGTTTTATATTAAGAGCCTGCTTGAGTTTTAGTCTAATCTGCAGACAGGCTTTAACGAAAAACTGTTGACTGTAATGATCATTTATCAGCTAAAGATCCAAGAATATACATCAGGAGTTGGTAGGTACCCAAAAAAGAGGAATTATTTGATATTCTCTTGATGCACAAATCCAGTAACATATGACATATTGTTTTGTGATGCCAGAAAACATGAGTTAATCTAGGTTTTTTTTTTTCAACTGAATGTGCAATTAGCCCTGCAATGGACTGGCGAGCTGTCCAGGGTGTACTCTGCCTTTCCCCCAAAGACTGCTGAGATAGGCTCCAGCTTCCCCGCAACCCTGCCTAGGACTGAGTGGTTAGGATAATGAATGAATGAATGAATAAATGAATGAATGTGCAATTAATGATATAACCTATTTAAAGGGGGAAAAAAACTGTGCAGTCAAGTGGGAGTATGAGGTTAAAGTGGAATATTATATATAACATGAGATATTATACCCAAGAAACTTGGTAGAGTTTGGGGTCACACTCCAACAAAAACATAAACAACAAAAGTGTTTATATCCTGTGAATGTTTTAGGGAAACAACTTCAGCAGGGAGTTGTCCGTGATTAGGGTTTCCTGTTGGAAAAGAACGTCATTCTAACATTGAATTTATTGCAGCACTAAAACCTCTTTCTGCTGTGTAAAAAGTCTTACATTCGTGCAATTCATCCAATTCAATTAAGTTTGTATATCAGTACCAAGAAAGACTTGGCAGTGTGTAATCATGACCGTGTGTTGAGGTTACAGTTAAGTCACAGGACAGCAGCCAATATTCTGATCTTCAGCACACACCCAGATGTCAAGTCCATAGAGTCATCAGAGTCTGGTCATCCAGTTGATAAAAAGGCAAACAGAGATAATTGGATCATTGAGAGCTTGTTTCACAACAATAGCCATCACATTCCACCCAGCAGTCAAGCTCAGGGGAGGGTGACAGAGGGGAAGCAACCAATCACAAGGTCAGTGACCATCCACTTCCACTGCACACTACGAGCAACAGACTGATTGGAAGATTATTAGTTTTATATAGGAAGCGTACAGCAAGCAAGCTATGCTGTGTGATTTCAGTTTAATGTAACAGATTTACATTGAGCATATGGCATTCAGTACATGCAGGTTAATTCCTAAAAAGTGGAAAATGTGGACGTTAGGGTTTTGGGAGTTGCACCTCGTCCGGCTGTAGCTGGCCAACCAATACAACAGTGTCACAAATTTTTGGGTTTGGCATTAGTCCTAACCTCAACCTAAACCTCCTTCAGTTTACTTTACTTAAGCTACCTCTTCTGACAGGAAGTAAACTTGATTTACTTTTACTGGCAAAATGGAGGGATACATTGTGTGTTTCATTTATGATAGAATAGGACTTTCATTGGCAACTAACTTACTTTTTAAACTTAAATAGCCCTTTTTCTTCATAACTCAGAAAACCTAACTATACAGCTATGGTAATGTTACTTTAAAATGAAATGGCTGATATTCATCTATATGATTTCTTGTTTAACTGAGCCGAACAAAGCATTAGAGCACCTGTAGTACTAATGTATAGAGCATTTTGATATGAAGGATTGGCACAATTTATTTTCAAACTGGGAGCTGTTGCTTCAAAACCTGGACAAAAGCTCAGATAACCATTCAAAAGACAAATTGTACCAGTTGAAATCTCTATGTGAGGCACAAATTAGATGTGCTTCATAGTTTTTAAAAATTTGACTAGCGTGCAAAAGCTTACTTTGTCATTTCATCTGGTAAATTTGCAGTAACATAAGCAAGTAATCAGTTATTAAATGTAACATGTCTTTTGAATTTATGCCAGTCATTTTTCACTTTTAAGAATTGTTATTTAACAGTGCATCATGTGTTAAAACATGTAAGTCGATACAGTCGAGAGAAATTCACTGAGCTTATCCAATATGCTCTGTATGTCTGTACTGAGCCAGCTCGGCTCCTGTCATTTATAGTGTCAAGAAAACCAAAATGTAGCTTTTCAAACTGCCCTTTGCATGAAGTGTATGTTTCCTCTTTGATATTGCTTGGCAAGAAATTATACCCCCCCTCCCTCCCGTCAACTGGGCTCTGGATTATTAGCTTAAGCTCTCTAAAAATATCTTTTTGACTGTTTAAGCCTGTGACAGCAGCAACATCTCACACATTCTGATCGTTTTATATTAACTATGTCTGCAGAGGGCTCATGCGTTCAACCCGTTTTGTTGTTTTTTCTTTTACCTTGTTTGCCCAAAAACAAAGAAGGCTTAGAACTCGCAGGCCCTAAAATCTGCAATACTCCTCTACCTTTTTGGAATCCGACTCCGCAGCAGATCATTAAAGGCGAGTGTGCAATCACAGCAATCTCAGAACAAACGAGACGCTGTTCTGAGCGGGAGAGGATTTTGCCCAGATGTCATCTGAAGCACTTGTTATTGTTGCAACAGCTGTAGGAGCACATGGGACGTCATTTGAAAACCGTCTACCACAACATACCACAACAGCACATGTCAAACATGAAACATACAGCCTGAAATATAGGATTTCTGAATGTTATAGCTGTAAGCTCCTTAAGGAATCGGGACTTTAATTGCCTGCCTGTTCTGTTTTATTGGCTTCTATTTGTAGTCTCAGTAATTGCAGATTTACCATCATACAACATTTATTAGACCAATATATTGGGTTTAGCTAAGCTTACATTACAAATATTTGTGATGTAAGGATTCATAGTTACTCAGAGAAATTAATAAATACCTAAAAAGGATTACAGTGTACTCATGTGGCTCATAGACATTGCTTCAAATATCCTTTCTTCCTACACCCACACCCTCTCAAAAGACTTTTTTTTTTTTAACAAATGGTACAGCTGCTAACTAGAGGGAGATGGAGGGTGAGGTGGAGCCATATGCCGCTCAGCAGCACTTTAGTTATTCTAGCCTTCATTTATGTGTCTCTTAAATCCTTTGATATGAAATATCAGTGTTTTGACAACACATTTTCCAAGCTTCTCTTGTCTCTGCGAGATGCCTCTTGCTTGTCAGTGATTGAATCTTCCTGAGGAGAAAAGTCAATATGTGGTCATAAATAAAGGAAAACAAATGTGAGACCTGAGCCCTCGGTAGACTGAAAAAGGCAAAGCGAGGTGAAAGGAGAAGACTTCTCTACCTGTAATGATTCTTAAACTGCTTCTTGACTATGGCAGCTAATTGTCTAGACTGTGTGTATGTGCAAGCAGGGCGGGCTGATGAATTGACATATTGTTGGTGCTGTGAAGTTGATCCAAGGCAGAGGGGCCATGAGGCTTCCCTCCAGGGACTAGTAACCTTATTGTTCCATGTCACATCCTCCCCTTCTGTTTGAGGACCAGGTTGTCAACCTCTCCCCAAGGTCACACAAACACCAGCCCCCTTTCTGCAGATAATTGGATTATTTAGAATCATAGCTTCAACTTACAGCCCCATTTGAGGTCAGAAGTGAATTTAGTGCATAAGCTTGTCCAGCGTGATTTGTGCCGTATTTCTGAAGTAACAAGAGACATCTTCTTTCATCACCTAAAGGATCATAGCATGACCTTTTTAGCACAAATCACAAAGTGCATGTCAAAACTAACTACAATGGAGAGTTTGTCTTATGTTTACAAGTCATTTTCCTTTTCTGGTTGAGGTATACGTCATTCGCATCAGTTTCTGTGAAATAGGACAATTAAATTAGCAGTGGACCTAGAAAAAGCTCAGTTGTTGATTTATTTATTATTTCAACGTGTTCAAACACATGATGATGCTTTCTGTTTTGGAATATGAATATTTCAATGCCATTCTAGGTGTTGGTTTCCCTGCATTTCTGTTCATGCATATTTTCACAGTAGCACAATTTCCAGACTTTGAAAGAGGACCCAGACTTCTAAATAATGTATTTCTTAAATGTTTGAGAAGCTATCTGTATAGTTTGGGAGTCTTTTATGTATTGTTCAGTTGCTTTTTGTTATTTCATGAACTTAATAGTAATTTATTAACAGTCTAAAATCCCTCTGTTTCCTCATTTTTGCTTCTCTTAACTCTTTTTTTTCCCCACTAATTTA
Source organism: Telmatherina bonti (assembly GCF_933228915.1). Taxonomy (NCBI): domain Eukaryota; kingdom Metazoa; phylum Chordata; class Actinopteri; order Atheriniformes; family Telmatherinidae; genus Telmatherina; species Telmatherina bonti. Next base: position 14,018,791 of record NC_136630.1, on the reverse strand, counting down.
CTATAATTATAACCATATTTTGTGGTGTTTCAAATGATGGCCCTCTGTTTAGAAACCACTGGATTATACAACTTACCCACATTCCAGGAATCTGCCTATAAGCCTATATAAGGTGTTTCTAATTACTAATTTGTGGCAGAAACCGATTAAATACATGCCCAAATACCAACAATGTACAGCATGATTTTGGATTAATCCCCTTAGGGAGGGTACAAGAGTTTGCCACATCATAGCATATGGTAACCAGAGGTAACCTGACCTGCCAGATGGTTAGCTGCGTGAAACCATCTGGGAGGTCCTCTGTGGAAATCAGTTGGAAAAGGGGAGTCACTTTAAAAGAATACTTAGCAGGTAAACTCCGCCCAGTTCTGTTTATTTGTATAGTGCCATTTCACAGCAACAATTATTTTGGAGTTCAGTTAAACATTGTTCATTTCAGCCTATCACTCAGATTATGACCATTTAGTTAAACTAAGTTGCATATTGTAATGAAACATGTTATTGGATGAAGGAGCTGTATATCAGTGATAAAGTGTTACAAATGAAGCTAATCACTTACCTAATTTTATAGCTGCCAGGACAGAAGCTGATTGGGCCAAATACGGCTGCAGTATGAAACTAGAAGTCCACTTAAAAAAGAATATTATTTACCACAGTCAAATGCTCTGTTTTGATTTTTTTGTTTATAATTTGGATTTGCAGCAAATTTAAATGGTTATATTATTTACCCAGGCTGCACCTCTACAGTATGTGTCATAAGATCATCTGGGTGGGTTTGCAGATTGTCACTGACATTAAAAAAAAAAAAGCAAAACTAAAAATAGTTAATAAAAAAAATACAAAATTAAATAGAGCTCATTTGGCTTTGTGAAAACTTTTGCCTATTTAGGATAAATGAAGTGTTAATCCACATAATATCCATATCCACATATTTATACTTGCTGATTTTGTTTCTCATTGTGACCAATACCACCTTCACTGTCTATTAGAGCAAGCGTAACATTGTATGTAGTACCACCCACAGAGAGCAGTTTATTTGCTCCAAAGCAGGACTGACCATTTCCAGTGCTGGAGGGCCACTTTCCTGCAGGTTTTAGATATTACCCGGCTTCAACACATCTGGTTCAGATTAATGGATCCTAAGAAAAACTGTGTGGACGTTGACAAGGTGTTGGTGAGATCAAGTGTGTTGCAGCAGGAAAAACATCTATAAGGATAGTGGCCTTTGAAGATCAGAGTTGGAAATCCCTGCTCTACACCAGTTGACAATTTCCTCTTTTTTTTTTGTGCCAAATTTCATAAGTTCAGCTCAGATTCACGACAGTGGTGTGAAGACATTGCCACTGATTTGTTCAAATATTCCAGGGATACTCATTGCAGTCCTACCAGAGCCTCAGTCCAACAGGTTTTCAATGTATTCCTGCTTCAGCACACCTGAATCAAATTAAATGGACCCAACAGCCAATTAAGTCCTGAACAATGTTCCATTAATTTGAGTAAGGTCTGCTGGAGTAGGATTGCACAGAAAACCTGCTGGATTGCGGGCTCTCATAGCACCAGAACCAAGACCTAAAGGTACAGCAAAGATCCTTTTAAAAAGTCAGCACTGATGCGAGGTTTACATGATTATTAGTGATGAAACACAACTTGACTAAAGCTAGATTTGCATCTGTCAGGAGACTAAAGCGACCTTTGGTTTAGTAGTAGAGCAGTATCTGGGATTCCCTCGTACCGGCACATTTTCATGGTTTCAGTGGTTCTTTTAAGCCTGGAGGCTGATGTAGTGTTATCTCACGCTGCTGTGGTAGGATGAGATGATGTCTGGTAATAGTTTAAATGGGTGGGCTTCTTGCCTATTAAATCGGGAGTTGGAGGGCCAACTCAGGTTACTTATTCTCAAGTGACATGTGAAGAGAAGCAGGATGTGTGTGTGTGTGTGTGTGTGTGTGTGTGTGTGTGTGTGTGTGTTTTTCACAACTGTGATGTGACATTGTGCTGTTTAAGTGACTCTGTAATTAACTGCTCATTTGTGTGTGTGTGTTTTATCTTTTCTAGGAGGCGGACACGTTTGCCAAAGAGCTGGGCTTTGAGGTGAGTTGACCAGCAATTGCACAGTAAAAAGATCCTAAAGGTTTATTTTTGCTGATAATGAAGTTCTTTTTGGACAGTGATTGATGTGCTATTATACTCTCCAGGCCTTGCAGCAGTTGCTATGGAAACCTGGCAGTCGTCATGGTTTCTTTGTTCAGCCAGCTCTCTGTTATGACGCACTCTGCTAGGTCTGCACCCAACATCGCCTACAGATGTTATTTATTGAATTTTGAAAAGCCTCTTGGGAAGCTGAGAAGTTGGGCATGGTTTCAAGCCTTTCTCTGCAGGCTTGGGGCTCATCAGGTTGCTTGGTTAAAAATCCTCCTCATTATCTTCATTGCACTAAGGGATGTAACTGTATGTTCTCTCCGCACTGCTATAGCATTACTTCACACCGAAACGCGCTGTAGTGTTTTAATAACCAAATTAAAGCCACCTGTGGTTTTAGATTATGGAAATGAAGATTGCAGTGCTTGTTACCCCTTTAGAATATGTGTTTTAAAGTGGGGGCTGCCTCTTAAGTGTAAAATGAATATTCCCTTAGTCTATTTCTTGCTGCTATTTTGCATATTCCCTGCCTCTCTATTTAAATGCAAAATCAAAAACACAAATAGCCAGCGTGCGTGTGTGTTTCTCCATTTTTTTTTTTTTTCCTTTTTCCTAACATGGGCTCAGGTATTTTAAGTACCATCTCTCTTTCAGAGGTAGGGCTGCCTTGAATATAACTCTGCTCTGTGTGAATAATTGTCATCCAGAATCACTAACGGTGTGATCAACGTGCCTGGAATAGAAATGCAATCCTGATGGCAGTGACAGGTTTAAGAGAGGAGAAGGGATGGGGGGGGGGTGCGGGTCTTACTTGGGGAGGGAAAAAAAAAACACACACAAAGGGCAAAGTGAAGACTCTGCTAGTAGTTACAATTCTTTGACATTTTCTGTGTCAACCTGATTTGGCAGAACAGTCTGTGAAATTGCTTTGGATGAATATGATTTCTCAGATAACACCAGTGGTGTGTACAGTACTCGCTGCATTTTTAGGTGGGTTTGGTTCAAAGATGTTTTCTCCACAGTTGGTTTTTTTTTCACTTTAGTTTCTTTGATAAAAAAAAGAAAACTTTTTACTTTATAAAGCTGGCCTTCATACTTTATTTTAACATTACAAGTTTTCAGATATGTGTACAGAAGCATCTATGAAACTTTGATTACAGTAGGAATGTGTGTATAGGAAATATTGTTACAAATTATAACGCAAAAACTACACTTATGTTATGCTACACTAATAACATTGGTACATAAGTAATTCAGTAAGCCTGCCTTAATGTGTCAAATGTAGTAAATTTGTTGGCAACAGTCGGATTCATGAGCTTTTGAGTCCGTGCTAATCGCTGCTAGTACTACTTTAGTGCAACAATAACTTAAGGTATACTATAGAAATGATGGGAAATCGTGGTTCTTTCAGTCTCTGTTAAATAGTTTTTCCTCCAAAGGTTTCAAATAACTTCAAAGATCTAAAAAGGTACATGTATAGGTAAAATGTCACTCCAAAAATATGCTTTTGACTTCTTTTACTTACATTATGTTGTGTTCTCAGTGGGAATTAATGAATTTGTGTATATATGCAAATTTTACTGAATTTTTTTGTTTTTTTCTCAAATTACATCTTGTCATGTCAGTTTTTGCCAGCTTTAACCAAGTGTGATTAAAAGGGATATTCAATACTGGCTTTTTTTTTTTTTTAACCGATATCTGGAATGCCGATTTTGTCCAACTCTTAAGTTCTGATACCAATATAAACCCATACTGATATTTTTAGAACAGCCTTGTAGAACAAATTCTGCAGATGAATGTTCCTGTGAGAAAATAATAGTCTAACATTTCTTGTCTTGATCAGTAATTTCACATTCAAGCAGATGCAGGTTTATGAAAAAAAGACAAACTTTTATGATCGGAGAACAATCTTGCGTCTTCATTGGCTTAAAGTGATTTTTAACAGTTTTTCTTTCCAACTCTAACTTTCACAATGCTAGAATGTTACCAAAGTATTTTTTTCCATCCATCCATCCATTTTTCTGAGGTGAGGGCAGCAGCTTAGGCAGGGAAGCCCAGACATGTCCGGTGTCTTCCCTTTGACCTCATCCTGGTGAAACATGAACACCTCACCAGCAAGGCACTCCGGAGGTATCATTACCACATGCACTGATACATCTGACCATCTCCTCCGCCATTCTTCCCACACTCATGAACCTCATGCACAACCCCAACAGGGCACACCACTCTTGTCAAGCTCAAAACAAGTATCTCAGATTTGGAGGTGCTTTTCCTCATCAAGTACTTTTACTTTTTCCCTTTTTTCATCATGTACCTAAGTGTTCACTCACACACTGCAAAAACAAACTGAGGTCTGCATTACTTTGCAAACGCTTGATCTTAAAGAAATTCCAGGGTCAAAAGTCACATCAGCAATCCATATAATACCAACCTATTCATTTGTATAAAAAAACACTTATTGACATTGTAAGTGATCAAATTGAACATTTACCCAATATCAAATGTTTATGAAAAGGAATAAACCTTTAATGTTGAAGATCACATGAAGTGTTCTGCAGACATGATGCTATAACAAAAATAACACATAAAACTGGTGTTCTCAGTTCATTTTCAAACAATTTATGGCAAATAAAAATGGTCTAAAATGACACCATCCTATCCCTAATAACTGTATTTTTAGTGATACTTTCCAGCTACAAGATCTTTACATTTTACAAACCAAAGTACAGAGGTGTATTTCTAGAAGCGCTTCGGCCAGTGAGGTGAATTCAAGTCCTGTGTGTAATTTTCAAGTATATCTTTATGAAGGAATATTAATACAATTTAACCCCACTCCCCAAACACAACATAATACACTTTTAATTCATTCTGAAAAACTGTTATCATCATATTATGGATGACTAACAAAAATGACAGCAGCACTTCTTCAGTATAGATACAAGATAAAGAGCTTGTCCTCTCGAACACAGCAATCAGCAGATCTGAGCACAGTCGCCTGATTGTGATCTGTTTCCTTTAAATGCTCAAAGAACTCTCTGCATCACAGCTCTAATTGAATCTCTCCCTTGCAGTGTTTCTCAAGCAGCCTGCAGAGGAGATTATCAGTTTCTTGCTGGCATCAACACAGAAACACAATTTAACACCCTTGTAAAGCTTTCATATTTCACGCTTTGTTGATTTATGTCTGATCAGTCGCCTCACGATCATAAATATCGCCATTTGTCAGTAGTAAACCAAATTGACCGTATCATTTGTCAATCCATTTGTTTTGCACTCACTCTGAAGGCTGTTTTTTCTGTATCATTGTTCCCTGTAGGAAGTTGTCAGGTACGTGTTTGTGACAGGCAAAAGGGAGGACGCAGCCTGTGTGTGTTAGTGTGAACGTGTGTGTGCGCCACTCTCAGCAGCCATGATGCTTACCCTGCCACCTCTGGCCCTCAGAACCCTTCAGCTCCTAAACCTGAGTAGAGCAGCTTTTTATGTCAGTGAACATAAAACCTGGGGGTGACAATGAGGCGAAGCCTTGTGTGGTTTTGCATTCAGTGTCTGGAGGAGTGCTTGTGGTTACATCCAGTCACAGTGACAAATTGCTCTTTTTTTCACCATCGCCTGCTAACAGCTTCAGTATTAACCTCACCATTAGCACTTACTTAGAGTGTTACACCCATTTTTCCTCAGCCCTGGGTCTCCCCGGACCTCTCAGGGCTGATTAAAGGATGTTTGGGAAGCATTTAGAGGTGTAAAAGCTCATTGGTTTGAGTGAGCCAGAGTGGCTGGTAGCATTGGGCTGGAGCCTATCTCTCTGATTACTCCCATAATCACAGTATTTGCTCACCCTGAAGGTTCTCAAGTGTTAGCTTTTGATACAGATGCCAGAGGCGACCATGAGCCCTAATGCTGGCTCCTCAGTGCGCTGCATTACAGAAAAAGCAGTCCACCTCACTGGAAGACGTCGATGAAGACATTCTACCTGCTCAAAGTACATCATGATGAGTTAATAATAAAGTAGCACTGACAGGTGTGGGCTTTTTTTTTTTTTATCCCCCTCATGATCAAAGGCAAGTACTCCGGAGAGCTCTATCGTCTCCAGGCGAGAATATCCATTCTGTGCAGATGCTGAGGAGAGATGGCCTGTTTCGGGAGAACGATACAGTACATGCACCACCTATCCTTTCAGCTCACAGAAGTAGCTTTATCTGACAACAGCATATCTCCACATGCTTATTTTCATCTCACTTAAGGAATATGACACTCTAATATTTCCCAGCCCTCCTGTGGAAGCATCATTGAGCGCTCCTATTGATCCATTTCAAACGAGCCCATCTGGTTTCATTATCACCTGATCTATCTGCTTGGATTGGAAATCTCTGACCTCACTCAGTCACTCTTGTGATCTCTGATTGACTGCTTAGGAATCACTCCCAGTCACCTATTATTCACCTTAGCGCTGTGGTGTTTTTACAGACAGACAACATTGCAGAGATCGCAAAGAAGACCCAAAATCTGCCCAAGGAGAACACAAAGAGACAGCGAGAGGTGGTCTTTACCCAGGGCAAGGACGACACCGTTGCAACTATTGGTATTCCACTCTCGTTTTTTTTTTTTTTTTTTTTTTTTTTGGACTGCTTATCTACACATATTTTCCACTCACAGCCATCCCCTACTTTGGCCCCCTTCACTTAAACCTCATATCTTCAAACTGCAGAGCGCTGCCTCAAATAGATGTGAGATCGCTGACTGAAGAGAGCAGAATGCTATCAGTAATTTCTTTGAACTTAAGCTTCAATATTGACACCAGATGTTGAGAGAAAAAAAAAAAGAATGCTTGCACTACATTCTGTCATTTCAGAGCATAAAAGAAGCGTGGGGGATGCAGAGAGCAGGCATTGATTTGTGAAGTACTTCTAACTTTGTCTTGGACGGACTCCAGGCCAGTCCTCAGCAATTTTTAATGCTTCAACTCTAACATCCTGCCCTCCTTTTCTTTTTTTTTTTTCATCACAAAATGCTGGCAGAGTGACCTTGGAGAGAAGTTGACAGCGCCGGCCCTCAAATCAATCCAGTTTCCTTTGATACAGGGTGTATTAGTTAGTGGGACATTAAAAGGCAGTGTCATCATAACTGAGCAGGGGTTGCAGGTTTAAGCAGTGTGAGGAGAGACGATAGTTTCCGATTACTGCTGGGAGCCTTTGCCTTTGGAGCCACAGGGAGTCTCTCCTCAGTGCCCTTGCAGTTCAGCTCAGACTAGTGGAGCGTGGGGAGAGATGGCCTCAGGTAAAGACTCCAGCATATCACTCATCACTGGGGACTGCAGAGAGCCGCTGCTACAACAGGAGTTTTACGACAGCAGGACACTGTCTTTACACATGTCTGCTGTCCTTAGTTTCACACTGCCGGCACAAGTATTTATGAACTGATATACAGTGTAATATTCATCAAACCCAGACATTTTTTTTTTTTACCAATAATATATATATATGAATTCATTGCAGTGTGTCTTGTTGCCTATATAGTGATTACTTCAAAACAGTTCCTCAACTTTCCACTTTTCTCATCTATAAGTTTGTTTTTGTTGTTTCCCTATAAGCATTTTAACTAAGTTTTATTGTATGTCGAGCAAACTTTGTATTTTATGTTTTGATCTCAGATTTTTTTTTCTTTACAACTAACTGAGCCGATCTTTAGTGCTACATAACTGATCAGTTCTCTTTCTGCCATTTAGCTTTACTTTTCAGACACCTTTTAAAGAACAATACTCTGAAGTTTTCAAAGCCAATTTACATAAATGCTCCTCATGACTTTATTTAGATGTAGTAACAGTGTTACTATGTGCACATTTTTGCTCATAAAAGTAATATTTCATCGTCTACTTTTAGAATCATGCATTTCCTATCAGCATGTCTAGAACCTTGTGGTTGTGTATGTGTAAAACATACCAACAAAACATTAGTAAATATGAAAATGTTTTTTTCTTCGTGCTAGAGTTTATTGAACAGTTAGTATTACAAAGAGCTCTGATTGGCTTCTTGATCACAAAGGATTTATTGCACCTACAGTATTCTTCATTCCATCTGGAGATCTCTGTTATCTACTGTAACGAAGGCACACTCCAAATGCTGCCCAACCCAGAGATGCTGTAGTCACAGCACCAAACTCTGATATGAAAAGAGCAGGAATGTTGTTTTAGGGCAGTGCTGTCGTTAATAAATAAAGAAACAGGTCTGCTGGATTCCTCTGAAAAGCTGCCAAATTCTGAACCGACTGCCACTGTGCATGTGTTTCTGCTAATCTAAGTACATGCGCTGTGTTGAAAGGGATGAGTAGATATTACCTGGTCTGACCTAGTAACAGCCTTCACAAATGATTACAGAAAAGCACCAGAGGTGCTCAGGGTGTTCAGTTGCTGTCTGGTTAACAGAGATTTTTTTATGTCCGTTCCTGGATTTAGATAGGCACACAGCGTAACTCTTAATGAATGAGAATTTGTTTTGTTTATGCCATCTGTGTAACAAAGCTGAGCGAATAAGCTATAAAACAGCTTTACACGGTGATAAAATGTCAGTGTTGGTTTACGGCTCCTTTTTTTGAAGCCTAATGTGTCTGATCTTTCTCTGAATGAGAGAATTATTCATTTTCAGGTTTGTTGTTTAAAGGCGCATTACGTAACTTTCTGACCTTAAAACTCCGCGTTCCGGACTTGTTGGATGACATAGTGACATCTATCATGTGCATTTCCGGTGCCAGAAAAGCACTGGCTGTTTTGAACATGCGACGTCGCTGATTCAGCAAAGTGGAAATTAAAAGACTGAGAGAGACAAAACAAGAGTCATCATAAGATCGTCTTTTGCTGGCTGGAGAGAGCTAACAGGTCTGGTGGGCTTGAAGATGGACGCTGAAGTAGCCATCGATAGCGGGCGTGACGGTGACAATGCCAAAAGTTCTGTACTTCGTCTTTAAAAAGTTATTGCCACAGCAACATCTTTTTTCCTTTGAATTATCTTGATGCCCAATTTATGCAAGATCAATATCCATTTGTCACAATGTGTTAAATGCATGCAAAATGACAAAAAAAGGAAAGCTTTGACCAGCTATACTACTTATTGTTTTGCTATTTGACTTCAGTTGCACTGACTGCACCAACAATTCACACACACATACATGCAAGTGATATAATGTTGTAGCTCTGACATGCAAGAAAAATGGCACACGCCAACCCAACAACACTCATCAGTTGTTTTGCATCAGCTCAAACAATACAAAATAATAGACCCAGGTGTTGCTATTATGCAGGTATGCTACTGCGATGTATAGGGTTATAATGAATTGATGAAAACTAACCAGCTTTTCAAGAATGTCCGAACACGAGTGGCACAGTTCCTCCAGGGATGGCCGACAGACACTTTGTAAGAATATCAACCCGCTGAAATATTTTTCAAATGAGGCCCAAATCAGCAGTCTTGCTGAAATTGATTGCAGGTTTTTTGCTTCTACTCTTTGCACATTTTGATTTAAACAACCCCACAAGTTTGTGAGGCCTTTTATGCATTAGATCAGACAAAACCTTTCAAAGCTTTGAGAACAAAGATGTCCCAAATTAACACTGTAATCCGAACATGATTCCCTTTTAAGTCAATAATTGATTATTCTGAATTATTGGCCAGTCTCAATAAATACCATACATATGGTTTTTGGTTTTTTTTTTGGTTTTTTTTTTTTTTAACCAACCAAACCAATTTATTCATGATCAAAGCAGAATTCCTCTGGATGATTTTTTTTTTATTTATTTATTTTTTTTATGTGAGAATCTTTAAAGAGGAGCCTGACGGTTAAAATGAATAAGAATTCATCCATTGTGCTGGAGGTGATGGATAATTCCTGCCTGCTCTCCTCATTTCTCCTGCTTGAAGACACCGCCGTATGCCGCTATGAACTTTATATAAAATACATGATGAATGCCAGCTGGATGAAAGACAATGTGTTTCAGATGTCATCTACAAAGGCAAACATGATAAATGTCATTGACTGTGCTATCATTGCAGTTGAGCAGTTACAGTCACAGTAGGTGCAGCCGTAGTGGAGTGTGTGTGTGTGTGTGTGTATTTGTCTGCGTGTGAACATTGCTATTCATGCCAGCCAAATAAATGTCAATGTAAAAAGAGAATTAAAGATTTTCATTTCCCAGAGGCGGCACTCTAATAAACTTGATCTCTCATTTTGTTTGCAATTTGTCCTCCTGTCAGGATTTGATCATTTGCCAGCCTCTGCATGTCATGTTAAACCATTTTATAGTGATTAAGGATGGAAAGATGCCTCCCCCTGTGGTATAATTCTCCAAAAAGAGATGTCAATTCGTTATTGTTCTATTTTTTTCTGCCTTTCATCAAACCACTGCTTCAAACATGCTTTTTAAGAGCCAGGAGCAGGAGAAATCGCCCTTTATTTAGCTGCCTCTGACACTGCTGAACTACCCTGGGCTTTTGCTTATACACCCATTATTGCAGTAATTAAGATCTCTGACGCCCTGAACCTTTGCAGTGAGATCTAATAAAGGATCATTCAGCAGGGGTTGCCGCTCTAATTGCTGATAAGGACTTGATAAAGCCTGACTCGGCTCCTTTGAGAGTTTTAGGGCTCTCGTGGGGGCAAGGCAGGCAGATTTCAACTTTGATTCTGATCTATACGTGTTAATCACACGAGATAGAGAAAGAAGTAAATATAGAGTTCAAAGCTAAAGCTCTCATTTTGTTCAAGGGGGGGGTATTAGACATGTTCACTGAAGTTTATGAAACATTGCATGTCTGAAAAAAGTGTCGCGTTTATGTTCCTTAGTTTCGAACAGATAAAATCAATTATCAGTCTGCACTACAGTGTGTTACAGACCCCCGCTGTGTTTCCTTGGCACCTCACATTGAAGCATTTTCTTTCATGACTCCCTGAAATGATAGTTGGCGATGATCTCTTGCCTGCGGTTTTAGTAATTATAGGCATATGTCCGTTTTTATAAAACTCAGTTGTGAGCAAAGATGCTGGTTACGATAGGGAAACAGATTGAATGTCAACTCGCTTCTAACCTGTCACATTTGCCAAGAAAGCGGTAACGCTGTTTTCCTCCCCGAGGCTCAGATTTTGGCTGAAACGCAGTGGGAATTCTTCCAGAAGAAGTATTCTCAGGGAAGTTTCTCACATAAAGATGTTTCACTTTAACTCCGTTGAGCACTTCAGCTCATGAATGCGAGCTAAATATTCATATGTGGCTCCCGGTCTCTTGGCAGTGCCGGGTTTAACATGATGTATTAATTGTTTTACTTGTTTAGATGGGGAATAAAAAAGGGCGACGGAACTAAAGTCCATTTTAATCGCCTGCCAACTTGGTGATCTCCTTGTCATAGCAAAAATATTGAGTGGTGAAACACTACCAGTGTAGCTTGCAATTATTACAATGAAAACAATGCTCCACACAATCATTTTTAGTCTTATTTGAACAGTTACTTATTTTACAAGAGAGCATTTTCTCAGCCTCTGTTGTGCTTTGAGTTGTCATTGTCAAAAAGAATAGCCGGTAATAAAGGACTTAATTGATACTCATTTCAAAGAGGCGGCTGTTAAAAGAGTTTCTTTTAATCACCACTATTCATGAGCTATAATGAGGGAATTACGAAGAGTGAATTAACAAAAGCAAACTATTATACAGAACCTTACTGGAAGGAATTATCTAAATTCCTTTGAGTTTTTCTTAATGTTTTTTTTTTTGTTTGTTTTTTTTTTTACTTCACACACATTCTGTCAGACCAAATTCTCGAAACAAGTCCATGTTAGTGTTAGTAATAACAGCGAAGACTTACTTTGGCAGAAGTTTGGATTTATGGCCATGTCCACAACAGAGTTTTTGCCATTGAGTTCTTTGTTAAAGACACCAGGAGGATTGTTGCACCGCAACTTGAGTTAACATGTCAGTCAAATTGAAAAATTTGCATCGCTGAGGCTGTGTGAACTTTCCCCCAGCAGCAGAATACAAGCTCTGCTCATGAATAAAGAAATATTGTATGTCTAATGTGCCATGAGGCATCGACAAATAGTTGTAATAAAATCTTACAAAAAAAAGCCATCGGCTACATTGTGCTGCCCAGTGAGCAGATTACTCATAAATCAGAGAGATAATTTATCTGTTTGGTGCGCAGATCGAAATTCACACGCTCACATCTATAGCTGCAATTCACAGGATTTCTGCACTGATTACTCATAAAATGTTTTTCTGATCTTGGGCTGAGTTCCAATTATGGCCAGACATGATTTGAGCCAATTTACCTCAAACTGTTGAACATTTCATGTCTTTATTCAGCACACAAAGTAATCATTCACAGTCACAGCACAACAACCTCTGTAACAATGACTTCTCCAAAAGCTACTTACTGTCTGCTGTTCCAGATAAATAGATTAAATTCAAAGTGGGACTTTTGGAGGTGCTTTTTCTCCCCTACAGATGCGCATAAAATATCAGGTTGAATAGTCTGTGCATTTGAGAAAGATTGATTTGTGTGAACCGTTCCTCAATCACTTTCAAAGGATCTTAGAGGAAGCAGGTGCACAAACACCAATAGGCACAAAAATATGTCCAAAAAAGTGTTTTGTGAGTTTACAACCAGACAAATGGACTGCAAAAAAGGAGAAGTTCAGCACCGCTGCTGCTGCTGCTGCTGCTCTCAGTTGGACTATTTCTGGTATAATTATTTCAGTTCAGATGAAAAGTTAAAAGTTATACTTGCACAATGCAAGTTTTACTGAAGAAAAACAACGTTGCGCGCGACACTAAAACCCTATCCCAGCTTTGAGTGATGGCACAAAGCAGTATAAGCTTTAAAATCCTTCTTTCACAGGAAAATGTAAAAATACGTTGAATGAACCAACAAAGTCAAATCAAATTTTAAAAAAAGTATGGCAGAGGGGGAAAAAAAAAGATATTTCCGAATGACCAAGTATGAATCTTAATATTAACTTAGCTAAGAAGATTTATGGGCTGTTCAGTCAAAACACTTGAATTATTGATGACCTAAAATATTTTGGAAAAGAAGAACAGACCTGATTCCTACAGAGTGTTGTGGAAATCCTATAAGTGTGCAGTAAGCACCAAACTTTAGAATGAATGTTATGTTTGATTTTGGGATATAAAAAAATTTTTTTTTAAACTTCTTCTGTTTCTGTATCGTAATCATTCATTCATTTTCTTTCCGCTTAGTCCAGTTAAGGGTTGCAGGGAAGCTGGACTCCATCCTACCAATCAATGGGCGTGACAGGTCCATCACAGTCTTTATCGTATTGGGTTTAGGTATTTAGGTATTTTTATTGTATATTCAGGCTAGAGTGCAGTGTTCCTCATTCTGCGGCTCACTGACTCTTGACTTGTGGCTCATGAAGCAGCCACTGGCTTTCTGAAAATGCTATTTAAACAAGTCATAATGATCCTCAACGGTGCCGCACTCTCCACAAACAAGTGGTGAAAACTGCTTACAAAAACTTTGCTGTCCTGACAGCCTTAACTGACCCTGTCAGAGTTGCCTGTTTTGGCTGATTTCAGCCGCACCAAACTCCGCCAAAGCGCTTCTTCATTGGTAGCGCTGTTTATGTATTAAAAAATAAACACCCACATTCCGGAGGAATTATTGTATTTTCACCATATACTGTTGCAAAAGAATGCCGTTACTCCGTGCAATATTTAGGAAAATGATTCCTTGCTAAAAAAAAAAGCTGAATGTTACTGATTTGGCAACATTGCAGAATACGTAGTGTGGAAATGATTTTTTTTTTTTTTTTTTTTTTTTTTTTTTTAAAAAGTGGCTCTCCTCTTGTCTTAGTATATTGAGTGTATTTCAATTTTTATGTATTCTTTTTGTATTTCAATCCTTTCTGTCAAATAGAATAATGTAAGATTTCCTTTACATTCAGTCAATTACGAAATAAACTGACTTGACTCACAAAATCAACAAAGAATAGTTTGACTTTACAAAGTTAGTTAAAAAAAAATCCAGGAACAGAGCTGTTTATTACCACACACAGCACCCTGTCAAAAACGTTGTTTAATGAATTCTAACACCTCCAGATGTAGACGAGCATCACTTTATGCAGGAGGTTACCTGGCTGTCTTTCTAATAAGACCTGGCTCTCCCTATGCTGCCCTCGCTGTTTGTTTTAACTATGTTAGGCGTATTTATATCCACTTAGTTCTGTTTGATTTTCTTGAGATGTAATGAACACCAGACTGTGCAGAACAAGTGCAGCGGCTTCAACCTTTGAAGCATCCGGTTTTATAACCGCAAAGCACGTCGCATTAGCACGACCACATCTAACAACTTGAGTTTCCCGACTGCAGAGTAACTGACAAACTGTAATTTATTATTAGCACACTTTTTATGTGAGGTTAATCATTTCAAGAGGGAGGAGGGTCCTCAGGCTTCATCTGTGGCATTAATTAAGCAAAGTCGTTATGCTGCCAATTAGCTCATCCTGAAAGGATTCTTGTATTATTGTAATTTATTGTCAGTCAGCTTTAAAAAGAACTAGTGCTGTTATGAAAACCCAATCGAACTCTTAATGTGATCTTTGAAACATGACCCGTTACACAGTCATTCTTTAAAGATGTGTTGTTTTTTTTTAACCACAGTATGATGGAGTGTCTCTCTCACTTGGTGTATAATCGTTCTGGGTTTTTTTTTTGTTTTTTTTTTACATCAGGTGTTAAGCACATGCTCAGCTGCAGGTTGCACATCTTTAGCCCTGTAGTCGACAACCTTAATGCATTCAGAAATTGATAAAGCAGTGAGTGTTATCTGCAGTTCAGATATTCTTTGAGCCCTTGACAAATAGCAGGGAGCTTCATTAAACAGCTTTTTATATGGTTTTTTTTTTTCGCTTGTGTTCTCCTTAAACTCCCAGCTTCTTCTCTCAATAAGAATCCTGTCAGCCTCCACATGTTCCTTTTATCCACATGTCAGTCTTTTGTCTCCTGCACCTTTTTGAAGGTTCATGTCTGCTCCAGAGCCCTTGGACTGTTTGAAGATCATGTGTGTGGTTTAGATTGTTCTGACATAAGTTGTTGATTTAATGTCACTCTACACCTCAAGACTTTGTCTTTTGGTAGATTTTTTTTTCTTCTTTTTTTTTCTCCTTTTACTTTAAACTGGAAGACTCTTTGAAGTACATATGCTACTGATAATTGAAGCAATATAATCCACTGAAGATAAAAAAAAAAGACTCTTTTAATGTATTCTGTTCTGGATAGAAACCACTTAGACTAGCTTCTTGAATTGTTCTTAATTCACCATAGCAGTCACCTGAAGTTTGTTGATTTTTTTCCAGTAATTGAACATCTTCTTTATATTGTCAGTCAAACTTAAGTCATTTTTTTTATACATTTGTTTATTTAGGGAAAATTACAGTTAGTAAAATGTCTCACAGACTCGCTGATTGGAGTTTCTTGTGACTTACTATTTTGTCTTAGTTCTACAATTTCATTGTACATAAAATCATAAAAATACAAACCACCAGTTTAGGAAAACCTAGAACAGGAACAGTATTTAGCCTAGTTAAGCAACAGGCTCATGTACAGACTACAGCTCCTCAGTGCAGTCGGAGAGTCCCAGCCTGCTCCAGTCTCTTTGCTACACATCGTTCCCCACTTTCTCTGATGCCTTTCCTGACAAGCTACCCCAAAACCCTTAAAAAAAGAAAAAGAAAAAATAAACAACAGCTAAGACAGAGTTTGTGCTGCCTTGTAGGTGCTCCTCCAGAATTCCCTGCATGTAGAGTATGTATGGAAAGTGTGTGGCTTTTCCTGCCAGACACTTTTCTTCTCTTCCACAGTTTGGGTAATTTCCCTTCACAAATCTAGGCACATCTGATTGTCTTTATACCTGGAAGTGCACAGCCCTGCACAGATACAGGTAGCAACAAACCTCCTCATATAATCTCTCAGTAATTGAGCATCTATTTAGCTTATTCAACACATGTATGAATAGTTTACGCCGTTTTCCCATAGATGATGTAGCAGAGCTTGTGCACAGGAGACCCTTGTATTTTTACTGATTATTAAAGTCTTGACATTATCTTACAACATATTTTTTGTATCTAGATTTATTTATGAACTGGACTACCATTCATTATTAATTTATCTAATATTTTTGTGAGTTTACTCTATCGTCTTTTTTACTTCTTTTTTTTTTTTTTTTTTTTGTACTTTTTCCAGTTTGTTTTTTTTACCCAAAATATAAATACACAGATTTTTTTTTTTTTTTTTTGTGCATTTTTTATTATGGACTCCGGAGAGCTCGAGCAACTGTCGGGAGTCTTGTTAATCAAATTGACAGGCTGTTTTTTTTCTTGACCTGTCACTGTTAGCTAGCTTTAGCAAACTAGCTGATTGAGTTCAAGCACAGAAGTTCATGAACCTTGGAACAAAATATTTACCAGAAGCAGCTATATCAGGCTAGCTTAGAATTTGTCACAATTTATGGTCCTGTCTTTGTCACAGTTATGTTCCATGTGCATTTTGCTTAAAGCATCACTACATAAGTTTTTGACCCTCTGACTCATCCTGACTGCAGTCTAACATTTATGATGCCCATTTCTGGAGCAATCACAGCCCTGCGGTGTCCCAAGGTTGACAAACCACTGTGTTTTTTTATTCCAGTCCGGGGCATCACAAAACAGCTGCACAGTGTCACGTAGCAGCAACTGGATATTAGCACACTGGTCGTTTTGAACATCTGCCATGGCTGATTAATCAGAATCAGAAGTATAAGAGGACATTATTGGCAGAAGAGAGTGAAAAAAGCAAGAAACTGATATAATAAGAGATAACACAAGAATCAACATTAGACTGACTTTTACTGACTGGAGAGAGCTCGCTGAAAAGACAGGCTACAAGGTGGAGCCTGAACTGGTTTTCATTAGGAGGCACCAAGGTTAAAAAATCTGCTAAATGTCAATGCTACTGCTTTAAATTAGCTTATGTGAAACTGATAAAACTCTCATCACTTTCCTTGAGTCCATAAAAGCTCAAGTTTTTCAATTAAAACTATATAGTCTCTGTATATTAGGCTTCATATAATTATGAACATTAAAGTTGCCAGTGAGGCATTAGATTCTGCTGTGATGCTAACTTGTCTGGCAGAGCTGACATTTAAGCTAAATGCTAATGCTATAATACAAACCTTGCATACTTGATAGTTTTTATTTAACTTTACCATGGTGACAAGTTTGGAATTTATATTTAAAAAAAATCAGCATTTCTTATAATATTGCTTGGGGAGCCTGTAGTGCATGATGAAATAAAACACGTACACAGAAAAGTATTTTGTTGAATACATAGAGGAAATGGTAACAAACTGCTACTTACACATGTAGTGATTTTTTTACATATTATGAAAACATTAAGCACATACCGCCTACAGAGCATGAATACTAATGTTTATACAGTCTTAAATAGGACTTTTACTGCCTAATCAGACGGTTATTGAGAGCTGATATGCAGGCAGAAAAGCATATAAAAGACACAAACAAGTCAAATGGCTCAGTTGATGTAATGGCACAAACAGAACAAATACACACAGAGTAACCAAGGACTCTTTGGCTCTGGGTCATCTAAAGTTTTCATCATGTTAAAAGAGATTTTTCTCCCCACTGTTGCCAATTCAGGGAGACTTGTATTTAAATTAACATACTCAACACGAGTCTTGCTGAAATGCTAAATGAATAATTAGATTCTCAAATCTGAACAATTTTGAACCAATATTTAGTCTTGTCATGATTATTCCAACTAAATAGCCTGTTACTGAAAATGCTAAACTTTCTTCTGTGTGTTTTGTGTGCGTGTAGAAAGTCTAAAAGCAAATAATTTGTTACCTATAGTAATAACAGATCATTTTGCTGTGAAATGACCCCAGACATTTAACTACAAATAACAATCCTCTTGTGCCCCGACTACAGTTGACAAGGTGACCATGTTTCCCGTATTGGACATCGACCAGAATGATATTGTGGACACTAATGGTGCAGGAGATGCATTCGTAGGAGGTATGACACTGTCATCTGCACAACCCAAATTCTGTTTACATTCCCATTAATCTTTGACCCCGTGAACTTTGTGACGTAACAGTGTCTCCAGAGATTATTAACTAATCATCAACGCATGAAACAAATATCAATTTGGTCCTGAAAATGTACTGACCCGTTGTCTAAAAACCACATTTACCTGCCTTTGTTTAATCTTCATACAAGATGGAGAAGGTGGAGGAGGGTTTACCTCTGTTCCTCTCTCTACCCAGGATTCCTCTCTGCATTGGTGCAGGAGCAGTCAATGGAGGAGTGCATTCGGGCTGGACACTACGCAGCCAACGTCATCATCAGACGGGTCGGATGCACCTTCCCAGAAAAGCCAAATTTTCACTGATGACTCCAGACTCGTCTTTCTCTGAAGAAACTCAATGTACTTGTATGCTTCAGGATTTTCTGTGCATTTTTGTATTTACAGTGACTGACTTTATGGGACTAATTGCTACAGCTTGACTATTTAATCAAGCTCAATAAGCAACTCCGATGTTGTAGTACAATTCAAAGAATTTAATGGTATTTGAATATGTTTATGCACAAAAGAGGATCCAATCAGTATATGTAGGTTTGGATTAGAGGCCTAAAATATTATAAAGAAAGGTTTAAGAGTTTAATTGTTAAAGCACTAAACATTCTTTTGTTCTGTGTGGCAGCATCACCTCCTCATTACTCTGGCTTGAAAAGTTCCGTTGTAGTCAAAACATACAATCCAGCATTTATAGAAACATGTTAAAATGTCTTTTCTACATATTTTACTTTGTTTAACCAGAAAGTTGATAATTGCACGTCACCTGTTGGAGCTTTTGAGCTATGAGGGGGTGATGGTGGCACAGAGGTGGTATGCTTATTGGTGTAAAGTATGACAATGAAGCAGCTAACTAAAAAGTTTCAGCCTTAATGGCTGAAAAGTATATAACACAGAGTATATTATGTTGTCATTGATCGGGTACTATTACGGGTGGTTTTGCCTTTCCCAGGGGTTCAATTTTAATGGCACAAAACTGGAAATATTTTTTCTGCATCATACAAATAAACACATATTACATCACGTTGTACTGAAACAACGTTTGTTTTTGTTGAACCAACAGGTGTACGCACTCTTAAGAAAAGACCAGACCAGAGAGTTTGTGAATATCCCTTTGTTTAATCAGTGGGGGCAGTCTCATGCTAATCACTTTTGGTCAGCTCAACACCCTCTATTATGGTCATGGTGTCCTGGCTCTGCTCAAGTCACCCCACCCCCTACTCGCCCGGGGTCCTAACTGGACTTTCTGCGTCTGGAGCTGCAGGGCTGCAGGAGATCATTTTTCTCAGTTTAAGGGATTAGTGGTTGCTCTTCGCTACGACCATTAAAGGGACCTGAAAATTAGGCTGATCCTTCGTACCCAGCTGTGCTGTCGCTGGGGGTTGCAGACAGGGATCAGAGGGACCCCCCCTTCACCCACCCCACCCCCATCTCCCTCCCAAACCCTCTCCATCTTACCAGCAGAAGTGTTGAGCAGGGTGTTTTGTTAGAAATAATTCAGCACTCATCCGTTTCACACAGCGGTATGATTGAGAATAAGAGTTTTCTTCCTCTTGAACAACTTGTTACATTATATTTTCTTTCATTTTCTTCTCTCATATTAGAGGAAATCCAGTGTTTACACTGCCTGCGTGAGAGCTCTGATTTCTGTAATGAGGCACAGTTTATGCATATATGCTAATTGGGGCCATCTAGGTGAAAACATTCTGCAGCCAAAATGTTATTAACAACTTTGAGACACTTTTTTTTTTCAATCAGCATTTTTTTTTTTTTTTTTTTGAAGGCTTCACACAGATGCGCTATGAAAAGGACCACATTTCTGATTGGGCAAGATCACACCCCGTGGCAGCTGGTTCATTTGCTTCTCAAGATGACAGATGGCAAAACACAAACACAAAAAAGAGAGAGCCATGATTAAGTAATGAGAATGCCTGCCACAATAAGGAAACTACTTTTCTCACTTTCCCTGATAAACTTTTGCCTTGTTCGATGAAGGCAAGAGGCAAAAACGCAAACATAAAAAGAGAATTTAATACACAACTTGCAATACTTTTTAATCGGTGAGCCAGATAAAGGCTTAAAAACAATTATGGCATGTGGCATGAAAGTCTTCCAAGGTATAGTTATTAGTCTTTTAGTAGCTTTAAAGTGGGGGGCAGAAAAATTTGACTTTGTGACAAGTGTATGTACAAATATATTTTATTTAGTAGTGGTAAAGGAGTAACTGCGGCCCTGGCCGGTGTTTTGCCCCGCAGATGGGCAGCAGTGTTTGTGAACACCAGTGTGGCAGTTGGCAGGGATTGAGGAGGGGGATGGGCAGATTGCAATGGCACATGCTCCAATTCAAATTATCCCTGGACCCATGCAGCAGTGGAGGACCTGCTGGGGCCCAGGGTGGCATTCATTATAGCCAGACACAGGCAGGTTTTGGTCAGCGCCTCCATCCTGACACCAATCCTAAAAAGCACCTAATCTGGACAGTCTTTATTCACATTCCACCTGCTTTGACATCTTTTTTTTTTTCAGTAATGCCTCAGTTGCATGTATTATTTGCCCACTTTCATCACAACTGTCTGTAAGTGGATCAAAATAAATGTCAAGGACTGAATAGCAGAATGATATTGAATAATTTTACAAATATGAAAAATGCTTACAGGTTAATAAAAGCAGCAGAAGAGTCTAATGACAATACAATTAAGACATGTTAGATGAATGCAAATCAAATTACACATCAGATGTGTCCCTACAGGGGGAAATCTTTTAAAAGCTGTTTATAGAGTACAGTGTTTATTATCTGTCAGGAAGTTAGCAATTATCGGTCTAATTGCATCTGTATTTTTGCATGAAAAATTAGCTTTCTGGCATTTCTAATGCTGTTAAAGATTTGAGTGCAAGAAACAGGTCTAAAAACTGAAAATGTACTTCTTTTCCATTAATGCTGCTAACAACTATTGCTCTATCTTGGACTTGGCAAAGTTAATTAACTGATTAGAGAGTAATATCCCTTATGGCCTTGAGTAAAATTGGTCAGTGCAAGAAATGGCTAATTTTGAAATGAGAAAAGTCTGAAATGATGTGTTTATGTCTGTCACATTTGAGCATGTACTTCACATCAATGCAAGTTTAAAATGCCCATAGGGTATTGATGTTAATAGGAGTGTTACATAAAAATGTTATGTAGCCTGTGGAGACAAAATCCACTCACAACATAAGTGTGAAAATGTTCCTCTTGGCTCATCACTGGACGTGTTGATGGAGGGGGAAAAAGTGAAATTGACAATATCATTGTAGGAGCGCACTAAAGGGGCGACGGTCCGCTCCACTACACTGAAGTAGGGATGTCTACAGTGGAAGAAGAAGAAGGGGGAGGGTACCACTTTGTCACAGGCTGCTATGTAGATTAACCTTTCAATTAGTTGTTATCAGGTCCTCTCCATGTCTCGGCGCAAGCTTTTCAGCCTTCGATTTAAGACGTCAAATCCCACGAAATCGCTCGGATATGTCGCTTCACATTTATCCTTCGACGTAATAATGAAGAGGAATATCCGAAGGGGGGAAAACTTAAAGAGGTAAAGTACCAGCAAATATTTACGGTAGCTTGTGCTTTTCTTCTTCTTCTTCTTTAGTTAGGTATGTTCATCTTTGCTTGAAACTTGACGATAATTTGTTGTTTCTCACCGCCGCCGGCAGCAGATTTGATTAGGTTTGTGCAACATCTTAACAAAACGATGTATAACCCAAGTAGGCTGTGAATCATTTCCCTAATATAATATGGAAAACGAGAGCGGAGCTGAAGCAGAGAAATGGGAGCTCGGAAAACTAGCGATACATAATTGAGAAGCAGTGATGAAGGAGCTCCTCTCCCAGCTGCGTGTTAACTTGTATTCCCCGCTGAACATCTTTTTGCCCTCCAGGGCTCACTATTTGTCCTCATTGGAGATATTTGATAGTTAATGGTGATAAAGAGGTCATGCCATCATTGCACGGCGCAACACGGGACGTTAATAATTCCGCTTGCAAGACGTAGAGCCAAGCAGAAAAACCCACTTTACAGCCAAGCGGAACGTGCATTTATCGACTCTAAATCTCACGTCACGTAGTTTAAAACGTTAACTACCAGGAGAATTGCGGCTCCTCTCTGGAAAATAATGAGAAAGAAATGCAGATAAAGACGGGGGAAAAGGTGATAGCTTAGGGTGCATTTTGCTTGTAGGAGTAGACTATATTGAATATGTCTTTAATTATCATTGTTGTTATTAAATGTCATGTGTTTCACTTTAAGTCCGCGCCGAAGCCTTTGCGGGTTTTATGCAAACAAATGATAGATTTAACAAATAGCCAATTAAAGTCTAAAACGATCCAAATCACTTTCAAGTGTAACCAACTGTTTCAAGGAGGAATCTAAGTAAAGGTGGGCTGGTGTTAAACGCTCTGTAAATTAGGTTAAATATTTATCCCGCGCAATTACCACGTAGACATTTAACGCTTGTTATGGTGTATTTGTAACGTAATAACAATCCATCGCTTCGGTTAGAGCTGTGAGTTTAGATTTTATGAGCGTTAGAGGTGAATGATATCAATTCATCACTGGAGGCACCTTAAGAGGCGGGTCAATTGAGTGAAGTGACAGATCTTACAGCCAGTGCCGTGCCTCTTAGGGTGAGCTCATACATAAAGATTGACAAGTGCTTTATCAAACCAGAAATCGGATCTTGTCTTTACAGCCAATATTGAAGTTGCTTGGGAGGGCACATTAGTGTAGGTAAGGTTTAATGAGACTCCATTGGATTGTAATCAGCGTCATGTCGGATTCATGTAAACTACAACATTGTAACAAAATGGCGACTGTTTAGGTGACATCAGTAATGCTGGCAACACTGTCATTTATCAGCTCAACTCAGCGGAACACAACTCTTGGTTTGTTACCTAGTTATTACCGGTTTCTTTTCTTGTCTAAACGGCTCGATGGCGACTGCAGACGTGCCTCAAGCCCCCCAAACAGCAGCTGTCAGGAAGTGAGCATTGATTATGCGAGTGTCATTAAAAGCTCGCGCTGGATCAGTTTGTCGCTGCGGACGTCGAGCTGTCAAAAAAAAAAAAAAAAAAACAACAGTGTCGCGCGAGCTGCTCACGCTTAAACTTTATCTCTATTTTAAAGATGTTTTTATATAGTTTGTGTGTGATATAGAGAATTGTTACGGTGACATTTTGGAAATGACGTGCAGCAAAAAGTAAATTTGTAAGTTTTTTTTTGTTTTTTTTTTACCCTCTTTTTTTAAATTCCGGAAAGGAATCTGTAACCTAAAATACTTATCTGTCATTGAGAGCGTGCACACTTTTCCAGAAGTCACTGGAAGTTTCTGGCTACCTGTCATGCTGTGAAAACTTGCTACTCTTGGAAAATAGTCTCTTTTGAATTGGACATCTGGTTTGGTGTGCGGATTATGGTGTCAGACTATGGATTAAGTCACTCTGATTTCTTTAGCAGCCATGACAGCGCCTGCATCTGTTTTTATCCATCTGTTTCTCATGTTTTAGCACATATTAAAAGCCTTGCATTTCTTTGACTTAGTCTTTACACTCCATCTACCACTAAATGTGATGTATATGTTCTGAAAGTGCACTTATTTTTCTTTTTTCTTTTTTCTTTTTCAGATTTGATTTGGGAGTTTAATAAACACAGTTCCAGGTCATCTGATAATTACCACTGTGGAATTTACTAGTGCCAACTTTTCCTCAATTTTATCCAGGATTGTGAAGAATTGTCTGGATGCTTTCGTGGAGCATAACTTCTTGACCTTATTAAGGATGTGGATGTATCCAGTTTTCAGCTGCAGAAAGGGGGAATCTTTATGGATCACATTTTTGTGAGGCTAATTGTTCAATCATGGTAAAACTTGCAAACCCTCTGTACACGGGGTGGATTCTGGAAGCAATACAGAAAATCAAAAGGCAAAAGCAGAGGCCCTCAGAGGAAAGAATTTGTCATGCAGTGGCCACATCACATGGACTGGACAAGAAGACCGTCCTTGAGCAGTTGGAATTAAGTGTTCATGATGGTTCTATCCTCAAGGTTACAAATAAGGGAAGCGCCTCCTACAAGGACCCAGGAAATCCCGGAAGACTTGGATCAATCTTGCCTGCAAATGCATCTGTGCCATCAAAGGAATCTATATGGAATTCAAGCGATCTGCGCCATATTGATTGGAATAAAATACTTAATAGGGCCATTGAAGGCCTGGATGATACCCATGGCTCCTCTCTTAAAAACATTGAGAGGTATCTGAGGAATCAGGATGATCTCACAAACATTGTTGATAATCCTGCTTTCCGGCAGAGGTTGCGACTGGCGGCTAAGCGGTCCGTTAACAATGGAAGGTTGGTGAAGAATGGCCCGCGGTATAAGCTCAGCCATGGCAATGTGGAGGGAAGAAGCTCCAGGTGTCCAAGTGCTTCCCCCTTGGTCCTGTCATCAGTGACTCTCCTCCCCCATGAGCGAGACCAGGTATGCTCACCTTAGCCTTTGCATTCTCATTCTTTAACTTCATACTAATTCCCGTTTCACCATGATTTTTCAAGGTGTTACACCTCAGCTGTCACTTCAACAATAAGTATCTTTGTTTGCCACAATTGAGAAAAAAAAAGTTGTTATTGATGTGTTACTAATTTCCACCTTCTTACCTAGTTTACTGTGTACTGGAGCTTTGTTTTCTAAGAACTAAAGACTCTTTGGGACTTCAGTGGAGGCATTTATATAATATCACCTCAAAGTAAGAGGGATGAAAGTTTGGGCTACCACTGAGTGGATTTACTCAAGCAGGAATTTTATGATTGTGGGCTTAATCTTTAGGACTTAAACTTCAGAGGCCAGAAACAACGCCATCTAGAGTCCACCCCTCCAAGGCTGTGTTACTGGTGGTTTTCATAATATGAGCGCTTGGATAATCAGAAAGTCATGCTGACAGTGTGTGGTAGGCAGTCTACTGTGGGCTTCCCACAAGTTATGTAACTCTAGCATAATGACCTTAAAGGATGTGGCCGGCTGTCTTGTGAGTTGCATAGGATTAGTGAACAGAATTGTAATATTTTATTGGTAATTTGCAAGGGCGTGGGAACATGTTGTGAAAAGAAGCCAGAATAATTTGAAACTTCTTGCAACTACTATGACCTTTGAGCAGATGGAGATAGCCCAGAGAGGAAACCAAACTACAGAAACACACTTCCAGGTTGCATTGTTTGTGATGCTTTTGCCACATCAGAAGTGGCTCAGGCTTTGTAGAGATTATGTTTCTGTTACTGATGCCTGGCAATATCACGGAGTGCAGACAAATGCCTGTAGAGTGACAACACTTTAGTAGTTGCAATGCAATTTTAAGACACTGTTAAGTGCAGCAGTCTGTGTGATGGAAAATTGTTGTCATCATCTGTCTTTAAGGGAAGCGTTTAGTCATCTAAATAGTAGGTTGAGGCTTTTTCCACATCTTGTCTTGAGCCTTATCAAGATTAAGTTTAGTCATGTACTCTGCAGAAGTTCATGCAGCTGAAGCGGTGAGCAGCATCAGCCAATAGAGATGTCACTCTGCTCCTCACCAGTTTCACAGTGAATAATCAGGAAGCGACACCTTGATACTGCAGCCACAACTGTGACTGTGTCTGTGGTCAGGCCAAAAGTGAAACTGAGAACTGTTTAGAGACACAGTGTCCTGCAATGCTTCTCATATCCGAGGAAGGCCTGCTGTTTTCCATTTGGAACATTTCAACCTATTGCTCCCGGCCTGATGACATCACCTCCCCAGTTCAGGTTTAACATTCACTTCAAAGGATGACACATCTCTGCCTGCTTAGTTGTTAAGGCACAACGGGAGTGTGTGTGCTGAGAATAAGAGATACTTTGAGGTTAAAAGAAAGAGCAGTCTTGGTTTAGAGTTTATTAGATTCTGAAGAGACTCTGGCAGGAACAAAGGCAAGGAATGAGGTTTTTTTTCCTGCTGTGTTATGCAACCACTTGAGCTCACTCTCTCTCCACCAACAGTGTTCTAATAGGACCCCACCCCCTCACTCAGGACAGCCTGCTCTTTTGAAGCAGCATAATTTCCTGTAATGTACTTAATTTAGAATCCCCAAGAAAACCATCAGCATCCCTTCAGCTGTTTGTCTCTTTATTTTCGCCTTTTTGCCCTGTACAGATGGCAAATTGCTATTGATTTTAATACCCTGGCCTAAAAATATTCCTTGTGGAAATTAATCCAATTCAAGGCTCTGTTATGTAGGGAAATGTTGCCACGATTTAACATGCCATTGGTATGTTTTGAATCCATAGCATCAGTATACAGAGGTTACACAAAATCTTTAATGCTGACTATTACTTGTATTTGTATTTAGTTGTGTCTTATGCAATTTTGGGGGGGTAAAAAAACATATTTTCAACCTAAAACCCATTAAAACATAATAAACATGCATCTTAAGTAATAATAACAGAGGCTTTGTCGTCAAATTCCTTTGCCTGCATCTTCGCCATAATAACAGAGAATGGCTTGTGATGAAGGGATTAAAATGTCTTTTAATCACAGCCGAATAAACGTTATCTGACCTGTGATGAGGATATCTGTGGTCAGGTTAAGGAAACTTTGGGGTTACATTTACAGCAATGATCATTCTCATTATATGATTAAATTCTTTTATAACATAAATGTCAGAAAATAATGAAAATGCCAATGACAAGCTGGAAGAATCCAAGGTCTTCTCTCCAAATCATCTTTTCCTTTCTTTTCTCTTCTTCCTTTTCTTTTTTTTCACAAGTCTTTGCTGACCAGAATCTACAACAGAAACTATTAACATAGGTTATTTGAAGAATATTTATTATCAGGCATGTTTAGGAGGATTAATCTATTTTTAAAAAAATGTTTTGATTTTCCTCCAAATCAGGACTCTGAGCTATGCATCCTACAGGTATAGCTCTAACAGACTTTAGACTGTGTCGTTTTATGTTGATAATCGTAGCTATGTTAGCAGTCTTTAATTCCATTGTGCTCTTTCCAATATTGACCTGGCAGGTTGGAAAATACAGTAATCGCTGATGTGGCAGTAAACTATTTCCTCTCACCGTAACATCTAATTGATACAGCCAAGAACAGTGACAGAATTGCTGCTACAAAATTGCTGTGTTTTCTCTTGGGGTTGTTTGGATGGTGTGGCCGATTGAAGAGATGCTCCTGCCTCACATTTGTCGACAATAAAGATCTTCTATAACTCAACAGAAGACCAGCTGGAGGTCAGGAGCAGTGGAGATTTGGGAGATGCAAATTTGGTTTAGTTCAGGATGTTGATCTGCGTCAGAGAAACCAGGAACTAATTATGATCATCCCCTGAGTGCCATTCAAAGTTTCGGTCAATTGGTGAGGCCTTAGTGTGTAAACTGATGATGAGGTGGGTTATTTATAGTCACACCCAGCAAGTGGTATTTTCCATTTAGAACTTCTCAGCAGCACTCTGTTGCACGCCTTTTTGAAGCTTTTGTATGTGAGCTCATATTTAAAATAACTTTATGAAAGCCATATTCCGTCTGTCTGAGATGAGTCTCGTCTTGATTTCAGCCTAAGATTTGTTACGTTTTGACTGGCTGCTGCTGTGTGAAGTAATGACACTAAGTCTTCCCTGCTCTCCCTCTGAAGTCAGACTCCCTTCATTCTGCCTGATCAATGGGGAAATCCTCTTAAACTTTGAGCTCATATTTTACTTCTTCTGAACTCAGCCATAAGCCCTTAAATGAGTGTTTGTTCTGAGACTTGCAACATTTACAGTGGATCATGGCAGTAACAATGAGAGCATGTTATATTATTGAGGTAATTTGATTACATGCTAGTTAATCCTTTCAGACTGGAGTGCAAGCTTTAAGAATTGGATTAAGCCCTTAAACTACGATTACCAAGATCACTTACACATTCAGATGTAATGGATAAAGGGGGGTGGATCTCAAATGCAGCATATCTCTGAGGATGAGATTCATTTATTATTCATTTCTAGTCTGTGAGAACTCAGCTCTTTTTTCCATTCTGCGAGCTTCTGCTTCCAGTTGATATTTTTGTGGCTGTTTCATTAAATCCACATTTGGGTTTTATCTTCTTTGCCTTAACCCTCTATATCTCTACAATGATCTAAAAAAAATAAAAAATCCAGACAGAGATAATACATTCAAAAACTAAGAAGCTCCCAGGCTTTGCATATAAAATCCATTAATGTTTCTTAAACAGTTTGTTTCTGTTTGTGTTCCCACTCAGCTGCGGGTCGACCCCATCCCAATATGCAGTTTCTGTCTTGGAACGAAAGAGTCAAATCGGGACAAGCAGCCAGAAGAGCTGCTGTCCTGTGCAGACTGTGGAAGCAGTGGTAAGTTATCCTCTGCAACACTGGCTGGGTTTTCTTACAAGCTGTAACACACTGACCAAACTGTTAAAGTTACTGAACTGTTAGTATGTTGGCAAAGTATCAGTAGGAAAAGTGTAGGGGTGAGAAATGTTGTTAAAATGATTACTGCACTATAATGATGTCAAAGACTCATAGAAAAATTAAAGCTTGTGCTAACTGCCTTGAACTGTACGCTGGTTTTCTTTTCAGAAAAATGAACTGAAGACAAAGTACAACAATCTATCAGTTTTTAAATAGTTAACAAATTCATAATGGATGGAATCTGTGATGTATCTACTCAAGTTTTAGAGTCTTTGTTTAGTGTGTTTTCAATTAATAAAAGAAAAGACTTTAAGAAATGAGTTTTTGTTTGTATTTAGGAAAAAAAACTAAAGATGCAGCTTCTCGTTGGCTAATTTCTTACTGATGCTATTGAGAAACTAAGTGCTTGCATGTGTTTTTGTCAATTAGCAAGAAAAAGAAATAATAAACTGTAACTCGAGCTAATGCTGTTTCATTAGACTCTAAAATGCTTACGTCTCAAGGATAATATAAATCAAGTTAAACATCTCCATTAAGAAAAGTGTAGTAATTCATTATTAACCTACACTTGATATTAAAGCCAGACGGAGCATTACATTGACAAAACTGATAAAACTGAGGCTGCATTCCTCTCTCACTCACTCTTGTTTTTGTAACTTTGAGTAAGTAATCATCTTGCATGAATACACTTTATTGGAATTGTCAGCGTGCAAATTGACTCGCTTGTATTTAATGTCAACCTTACATTGCGGCTGGTTTATTGACCCGTTCAGTGTGAGCTAAGAAGTCACAGGTTATGGTGGTGTCGTTAAGCTGATTAAAACATGCAGCGCGAGTTAACACATCGTACATGGCTTATGTGTCTGCCAACTTTCAGGGCTAACACTGTTAGCCCTTTAAAACAACTTCTGATTGAACGCTTATGTAGACATGATAGTACTGGTTTTGCCAGGGTCTGTACTCCTAAGGACATTTACATTTTATCAAAATGAAACTTTCATTATATTTGTTATAAAAACGTTGCTGCTGCTTAGTTGTAAATTGCATTATCTTGAAAATCAGCTGTATAGCTTGATGTACTTATTTCCTAAATGTCTTGTTTCCTATAATCACCATATTCCAACTCAGCCAAGCAGATGTTACATTCTTGCTCCATATTTTTTTTAGTTTTCCCATATTGAAAGAACAATGTTCATTTAGATTGAGTGGCTCAAAGAATCTAAATTATTCAACCTCATGAGGGGCAAATGCTCAAGTGACCATTACAATCTAAAATCAAACAAGCTATTTTTACTCCGTTCAGATTCTGGTGTTAAAGCACTCCGATTTTAGCAGGGGTGCAAAGATCAGCCGTTTTCCTGCTGCAGATTGTTGGCATTTCCTTAAGTGTTCTTCTGTTCCAGACAAAACTGCCCATAAAATTACCTCTGCCAAGAAGTCATTTATGTTTGAACAATTATTTTAAATGCCGTAAGGAATTGTTCTCCCGGTGACATTTTTATAGCTCAAATTTGACGAAGTAGCGTCGAGGTGGTTTTCATTAACCACTTGTAGTGTACACAAATTGTGCTCTCACTGTAAAACAGCTGTTTTACAACCATGAGAGGGAGCCGGGTGAGAGAGAAGGCAAGCTTTTACATGACGTTCATGGATCAGCTTCCATTAGAAGGAGTGCTGCTACTGTTTCTGCCTCATTAAGATCAAATTATCTGTAATTAGCAGCTCAGATGTTTAATCATACTGTTTTTAGACACAAGTTGGGGCGGTGAGAGAAATTGGTGTGGACACACACAGGCTCCATTGTTTTTAATCATGTGATGTGTTAATATTTAACTTCACTGTGTAAATGGATGGAAAACATTATCTCTAAGTTGTTTACTCAGTCAAAGCTGGTAGCTGGGAAGATGCCACACTAATATGTGTAATTTATTGCTTCTGAAGGGCATCCATCATGTCTGAAGTTTTCCCCTGAATTAACCTCAAATGTGAAGAGATTACGGTGGCAGTGTATTGAATGCAAAACCTGCAGCTCCTGTCGAATACAGGGGAAAAATGCTGTGAGTATAATGCATACATCTTACCAAACCGTTTTCCATGTTGTTGGCTTGAGGGCGGATCCCATTTTGTGCATCCCTGAGGATTTGTTGAGATTTGTAAAGCCTCTCATGTGTACAATTGGGCTTATTTTTGTAAAAGACTTCAAATGACAGGGGTGTTACATGTATGCAACTGGGACATCCCTTACGTATGTCTGCTGTTCCCTTCCAGGATGAGATGCTTTTCTGTGATTCATGTGATCGGGGCTTTCACATGGAATGCTGCGATCCTCCGCTTTCAAGAATGCCAAAAGGTGAGGTGTTTACACTGTCTGGCTTCTCTGTTTCCCCCTCTGCTGTCAATTCAAAGCCTTTTCTTCACAGACAGCCGTTTGGGGCTGTCACTCAGCACACAGTGAAGCAGCAGGGGCTTATTAGGAGCTTTGCATGCATATCAAATTATTCCAGCATCCCCGGGGAGATTTGCTATCTCTGGATTACAGTACTGACCCTACAGCAAGGCTTGTAATGATGGTGCACGTACTGTAGTGGGATATTTGGCAGGCAATTCATAGAAATCACATAGCTTAGCTCAACAAGCTGACACGAAGTCTATTTAGCTGGACAGAGAATTGACCCAGTGTTTTTCTTATGGATTTTCACTTTGTGCTGAGTAATTGATTGTCATTGTGAACTGGTGGGATTCTCGCCAGCACTTTGTATGAAAGGAAATGTTTCAAATGAATGTACTCTATGTCCTTTGAATTGATTAACCCACCCAAACGCTACTCTCTGTGTTTGGACACCCTCCAGGAACCTGGATCTGCCAAGTCTGCAGGCCAAAGGAGAATGGGAAGAAACTGCTGCACAAGAAGGCCGATCAGATCAAACGTCGATATGCAAAGCCAATTGGAAGGCCCAGAAATAAGCTCAAACAAAGAATGTAAGCGTGCAGCGATCCAAACGTTGGCAGCTTAAATTTTTCAGAGGGGATTTTGCATTTGGTATTAAATTAATTAAAAGTACCTCAACATGTCTGATAACTTCAGTAGATTTAAAGTTTTAATGGGAAGTTTA
Organism: Telmatherina bonti; assembly: GCF_933228915.1. NCBI lineage: Eukaryota > Metazoa > Chordata > Actinopteri > Atheriniformes > Telmatherinidae > Telmatherina > Telmatherina bonti. The sequence goes on along the minus strand of NC_136630.1, from coordinate 13,986,967 downwards.
GTTATAAGCACCAATATACATGTAAATAAATACATATTCATCTTTTTTTCTTCGTTTTCATGGTTTTTGGCCTCGCAGGTCTGTAACCAGTGGTGATGGTTCCATGGTAGCACTTGGAGGAAGGGGGTCACCTGGTAGGGGTCAAAAGATTACCGTCTGTTCCACACCTTCATCTGGTCATGCTGCATCTGTGAAGGACGCCCGAGACAGATTGGCTGTTGCAGAGCCTTGTTGTGCGGTCAACGCCACCCAATTCACCACTTCCCCTCCCACCACCACTCCCTCCCTCACGCCCACCTCCACCCCAGCCACACTCACTGTTAACAAGAAAACCAAAGGGCTTATTGATGGGCTTTCCAAATTCTTTACTCCTTCCCCTGTGGGCCGTCGCTCGCGAGCTGTAGCCGTAGAGTCGCCTGCCAGACAGTTAAGCTCTAGAGACAAGAGTCCACCCCAACTGTCCACGCCACAACAGCCATTCGCCTTTGCTGCTGATGCCTCTCAAAAGATAGCCCCCTCATCCTCTGCACTTCCTCCTGCTTCCACCTTGCCAGGACTTAGTCCCCCCTCGCAGGTGTCCAGCAGCTCCACCTCTGCTAACTCGCCCCAGAGTTCTTCCAGCCAGTCTAGTGTTCCTTCCCTGAGTAGTCTCTGCAGTAGCAGCCAACTTAAGGGACTTTTTGACGGACTCTCTCACATTTATACTACTCAGGGACAGTCGCGGAAAAAGAGACTACAGTGCTACGCGCCACCTAAGCGCATGCCCCATAAGCAGGATTTGTCCAAAACAGGGCCCCAGTGCCTTGGAAAGAATGAGTTTAATAAAAATAGGTTTCACTCCACATCTGCTGGGCTGGGTCGACCCAGAGGACACCCGTTTAAGATGGTCAGTCATTTCAAACGTAACCCTTTCCTGAAAAAGCACAGGACACTAGGCAGGCTGAGGTATAAAGTGAGCCCTCAGAAGGGAGCCCCCACACCAGGAAAGGGAGACTTGACAGACGGAAGAATTAAGCCTGAGAATAATCATGGTAAGCAAGGCTCAAAATTCAAGCCAAGACCTGCGTCTCCACACCTTTAAGCTTCTTTTTTTTTTTTTTTTAAAGCCTGACACTCGCTTTTTTTTTTCTCAAACTAGAGCTAATCTTTTCTTTGAGAAGACACCCTCAACATCCTAACAGACTACTAATCCTCTTCCTAATTTTAATTCTTTTTTAGTTTATTAACACAGTTTCGTTGCGTTTTAACTTGGCTGCGAAGTTTACGTAGCTTCCATCCTCTCGCCCGTTGGCTTTTTGTCATTATGCATGGCCCACTAACTCACTCATGTTGCTCCTTGCTCTGTCCTTGACCCTCTGCGGTAGTCACTGCATTGTAGAAACCGTAGTCACATCGTGCTCTTCTTCATCCCACCCTCAATGTTCAAATCACTGCCTCTTCTCAACCTCACTTCCAGTGGTCATTAGACACATACAGCCCTATGATTCACCCACCCAAGTCGACTCAGAGCTGACATGATGATTGCTACAAGTGTGCTAAGCCTTACATTTCACTGTCTTTAGAGACAAAAGCAGAGTTAAAAACACACACTGCACAGAAAAAACTAAGGGAAACATGTTTTGAGAGATTCTAAACAATATCCTGCACACGTATTAAGTTTTCAGCAGCACATATCCATAAATATGCTAATGACACATTGCTTCGACTTGTAATGGGTTTTTGTTTTGGCAGTTAAGTCATGGTGTTGATATCTTTCATAAAATTACTGCCTGCTTTCCAACATCAGTTTCTTTTCATATCGAACACTCGCCCCTCCACTGCATCTGCTTCTTAATTCATGGGAAACTGTCTTGGTGGATGACTAAGCACATGAAAGCGGTTACGCAATTAGAGTGATTTAGTTTCACTTCATTACATTAGGGATTTTCATATAAACATGCAAAGATGATACATTATGAAATTCCGCAGAGACACAGCCTCAAACAGACTCAGCAGCAGTACTCACAGTAGATGCACATTTGCATAGAATGCATTTATGAGATTATTCAGCCACGGCTGCTTCAGAGACTAGTGTTGATGTGCTGTCTCATGTGTTGATATTGTGTTATTGTGCCTGTAACAGGCCACAACCGGGAGCTGCATGTGAAGCGGGAGGTGCGAGCGGACTTCGTGGCCACATCCAGAGACCACGTCACAGAGGAAGACATTGAGACATTCACACATGTCCAGGAACTCGCTGCTCAGGTGAGGAAATAAGGTGAAAAGGTTCAGTGTAGGTGAGAAGTTTGCAGTTTTGTTTTTATGCACAAAACTGCTGGGTTTACACATGAGCTGCAGTTCTTATGCAGGGCATACAGTCAGGATGAAGGAGTAAAATTTGTTAGCGAATTAGGCCTGGTACGTTTATATCTTTATCTCTTTTCAGCATTAAAAGGAAAATCCCAGAAAATGTGAAAATGATGGCTCTCTTACTGAGAAGTCCTTCAAGTTTTAATTTTCGTAGCCACATGATATCCTGTTACATCCATCCAGCAGATGTTTTCCAGCAGAACCACAACTTTGTCATCTTAGTTTGACTTTCTGACATATCATTTCTGTCATCTACAGTTTCTCTCCAGGTCTGACTCACTGTCTCACTTTCTGTTAACATGGACCGTTGAGTCAATGTTAAACAAACTGAGTAGTTTAACCAAACATTCATATCATCAGGCCATCTTTTGGTTTTCCAACCTCACCCAGATTGTGTTTTCTCCCCCCCAAAATGATTTCCTTCATTTGATCTTCTGAACTATTACGTCATGCATAGAAACATGAACATATGTACTATTTTGATTATCATAAGTTAATGTTTATTTCCTTAGTCAGATCTTAGTAGTGCTTATGAGGCTGAAGCTTCCTTGTGTCTATAATTCTTATAATGATCTGTCTTATGGTTACAATAACCTGTTGAAATTTTACCAGAGCAATAATAGATAGAGGGAGAATACACAGAAACCCATTAACATTTTAGATCAGAAAACTGATCTAAACTGAATAAGGAGATGGATGTTGGTCCTTTTTGTGTATCTTTATTTTCACATGAGAAATACGGACCACTATCTGGATATGAATGTACCGTGAGCAATTATGGGGGCTTGTGATAAGAGACGCAGTAACATGAAATTATGTAGGTCGCTGAATTTAACCAATTGCGTTTGTAAAATCTTTTTATAGAAAACCGGATCGCTGATGAGCGCAGACTCCATTCGATGCCCTGCTGTCATTGAATTTGGGAAGTATGAGATTCAGACCTGGTACTCATCACCGTACCCACCTGAATATTCAAGGTAATGCTTGGATTTTTTTTGTCTTTTCTAGATATGATGACATCTTCATTGTTACTGCATTCATTTCTAGGTCACATCATAGAACCTCTGATATTGAAGTATAAACCACAGCTCTCCCTTCTGTCTTCACCAGATTACAAAAGCTTTATCTGTGTGAGTTTTGTCTGAAGTACATGAGAAGCAAAAACATTCTCCAGAGACACACAAAGAAGTGCGGCTGGTTCCACCCGCCAGCCAATGAAATCTACAGAAAGGACAACCTTTCCGTATTTGAGGTCAGCTTTCGTTTACAGTGATAAAGCAATAACTGTATGCTGCATGAGATTTCACCATTGAATGGGTGCTGGGAGGAGGAGGAAGGGAAAAATGGGAACTGTTTGAACAGTGTCCCCTTGCTCTTTTTATTCCATGTTTAGGTTGATGGAAATGTCAGCAAACTCTTCTGCCAAAACCTCTGCCTGTTAGCCAAGCTTTTCCTGGATCACAAGACCTTGTATTATGATGTGGAGCCTTTCCTCTTCTACATACTTACAAAGAATGATGAGAAAGGTTGTCATCTTGTGGGCTATTTCTCCAAGGTATGAATTATGGAGTGATTTTACAGGAAATGAAGGAGTGCTTAGCATAATTTCTGAATGATGATACTGATACAGAAAGATTTGACTGTAATTTGTCCGTTTTTGCAACATAACTCTAACTTTGATATTTAAAAAGTGTCCGATGTAGAGATTTAATGATGGGATCAGTCAAGAAAAAAATATTTATTAGATCCAAAATTTCACATGTGGGAAACGTGTGTCATGTTTGAAATCATTTACACAATTTCAAGGGGGAATTATTGATTAGTTCAATAAGTAAATACCACAACCGTCTGGCTAACAGCTTTTTCACATTCATTAATGATGACAGTAGTTGTTTGCTGCAACCCTAATTCTCACACCGTGATGGTTTTGAAGTGAAAGTCTGGTGTGCATGTGCACGGCTTAAGACAAGGACAATGGCAGGTGCAGTAAATTGCCAGCTTCAGCAGAGCTCTGACATACTTGATCTGTTTCCCCTTCCCTCAGGAAAAGCTTTGCCAGCAGAAGTACAATGTCTCCTGCATAATGATCATGCCTCAGTACCAAAGGCAAGGATTTGGAAGGTTCCTTATTGATTTCAGTAAGTTCCTTAATGCTTTTTTAGACCACCAAAATCACAGTTTTTAACTGGTCTTCACACAATTTTAGATGAAAGGGTAGATTTGTAGCTCGTGGCAAGGTGCTGTTATTCTGTTAAGGCATTGAAGGGATCTAATCAAGAACATTTGCATGCAGTGCTTTGGCAATCACAGATGATTAGGAGTGAAAAACATAACATTTGAGCTGCCTGTATTATTTTAAGGTCGGTACTTTTCCCACTCTTATCGTTGCCTGAAAGGCTTTTCGCTGCAGAAAATGCCCTCAGTTTTGTCTCCTTGACTTGTGATGAGGCTCAGATGCTGCTTTTATGTTTCAGTGTAGTAAATGCAGCACATACAATATTTATAGCTTTGTGGTCCACTTAAGAAAACAGTTGCTGCCTTGAGTGGATTTCTGTGTTTAGCCAGGCAGTTTTTGTCATTATAGGCATTTTTATTATTTTCAAGAGTTGTCTCTTTGTCGACTTTGTATGTGAGGGAAAGAATGGAGAAAAGCGAGCGCGGGGAGGGCGGTAATGGAGCATTTGATTTCCTGTTCACTTTGGGAGCCATTGAGACACAGAGATGCGAGAGGATCTGTGATATTGAGAGTGTGCTGATAACAAAGACAGGGATTAAGGGAGATTGAACACAGCTGAGTTCTGAGCTCTTTGAAGGCTTTATTGGAAAATGTAGCTTTGGAGCTGGAAGTTGTTTAGATTAAGATTTTCTGTTATATTGGACTGTATTAGAGGAATACTTTGTTTCAGGTAGCTCTGAGAGCGCAGCCTTGTGTATGTGTCTGTGTGGGGAAATAGCATCTCTTTTTCAAAAATAAGTCAAAGGTCTTTGGTTTTAACACAAAAAAATCATTTAATTTAGTTCAGAATTCGTTGCTATGTGTTTGTCATCAAGGGCTCATTTTCTTAGGTTTAGTAATGAATATTGTCATGATTGCTGGAATATTGCGTTCACTGTTTGGTGATTAGATTTGCTTGTTTGGTTCTCGGAAGTGGGAGCACATTAAAAGGCGCTAATTAATTTCATGCCGCTCATAATGGATGACCCTTGACTGGGCCGCCATAAAACTAATTATACTCGCATACATATTAGTATTAGGACTTTTTTTCCCTTCTCTTTCGTTATCTCTCCTAAGTGTAGTCTCCTGTGAGCAATGACATCCAACTGCTTCACAGTTTCACTCTGTCACTTTGCTCCTCTCTTTCAACCTCTTCTGTTGTCCTTGCCAGCATGTATCATAGCTTCTGACAAAGGTTGAAGGAGAGGAAAGCTCATTTCCCTAACTCCTTTTATGCAATTTGAAGGTGAATCCAAACTGTGGCTCAGTGTCATATCCTGACATGAATATATAAACCATAAAGGATTGACTTACAGTCTGAAATAACACAGCAGCAACCTTTAGCTCAACTAAAACATTTTTTTTGTTTATGTTTGAATTGTGTCTTTTTAGGTTACCTTCTCACCAGGCAAGAAGGACAAGCTGGCTCCCCGGAGAAGCCACTGTCAGATCTGGGTCGCTTATCCTACCTGGCATATTGGAAAAGTGTCATACTGGAGCACCTTTATAAGCACCCAGATAAACACATCAGTGTTAAAGGAATAAGCAGGACCACTGGGATGTGTCCGCACGACATCGCCGCTACTCTCCAGCAGCTCGGCATGATTGACAGACAAGATGGCAGGTCAGTTTCCAAGTCACAGTCTCCTTCAGCCCACGCTGCCACTTCTGTATGCTGTCTGACTTATCCAGGCCAGCAAGTATTTTTAACAGCATATCCATTAATGCTGCTGAATATTGACAGAAGTAAGTCAGGTTAAGTACCCCCAAGGACACGGAACACCTGCGTTCCCAAAGAGCCTGTCTTTGTGCTAGTATTTAAGCACACATCACCTCTTCTCTGCCTTTGCTAGTGCTTTCCCTTGTTGTGGATTTACAGTTAACTCGTGTGCTTTTCTCTCTGTCTTAGGATTGTTTTAATCAGAAGAGAGCGATTGATTCAGAGGCATATGGAGAAGCTGAGGGCTAACCCACGTCAGAATGAGGTGGACCCAGATGCCTTGCGCTGGACCCCTTCAACCACTCTCAACGCCGTTTTATCTGAGGAAGAGAGAGAGGCAGAGATGGATGTAGGTTTCGTTGTACAAGAGACATGAGTTGTTTGTTTACAGTTGCCTAAAATGCTGTTAGCGGATGTTTGTTTGATTAGCTGGGGAGTTCAAATAGAGGCCATTAATGAGAAAGGCATTCTCACTGTCAGCAGGCATCTAATGTTGTGCAAAATTGCCCCAAATCAGTTCACTACATAATTGATGGTACTGAATATTCCATGAAAAGCAATCTTTCCACGGTTACTTAACAGAAATGTTTCCATCATGATGGGCAGGCATCCAATCAGGACACTGTTTATATTATCTGGAGAAACCTGCAGTGATTCATTTGTCATGATGTTAATTCCAATCTCTTGTTTTCCCATTAGCCTCATTGCTCAGATGTTCTATCCGTGCGTGCTTCTTTTCCAGAGATAATGTGTCTTGTCTGTTTAATTACCAGGCTGAGCGGCTGAAGGAGCAGGCCAGTTGCTGGGAAAAGGAGGAGAGAGAAGACTATATGATTACTCACAGTGGCAGGCAACCTCTCACAAAGATCCACTGCAAGATTCCTTACCGGACCTACGAACGGCGTCCTCCGCCTCCCTGGACCAGGCGCATCCAGCAGTCCGAGGCAGTGAGTGATGACGAAGCAGATGACGATGACGAGGATGATGATGATGACGACTCAGATGGTTCGCCACCCATCCTTACAAAAGCTCATGCAATGCTCGCAGCCAAAAGAAAGGTAACTTCTTGAGTTTGTTGATGTGAATCATGCTTCTTATGCACCTTTAGTCCTCCATATGATTATCTCATTGATAGTCTGCAGTTTTATTCCAAGAAGTGGAATTTGCATGTATGTTTAGATATCCCTCATTAAAGACCATTCTGTTTACCTGAGTGAGATGGAAAGGTTTGATAAATATTCATAAATTCAGTTAAGGGTTCAGTGGCTTCTTCCTGTCATCTGGAGACTCCCTGCGTGCCTGCAGCAGTAGATAATAGATTGTGTTTTCACTGCTGGTGTCGAGACTGTGCAGGCTAAACCTTGTACTATTGTCAATGGTCATGGTTAATTTACCGCCCTCCTCTATGCTTTTCACATCTGTTCTGTTTATATGGCACTGCCCCCTTGTGCTGGAGATAATATTACAGCTGGCTGCATGATGTCAGAGAGACCTTTGCAAAGAAGAGCAGTATGGAAACCATAAAAAAAATTACACTGGCTGTTGGAGTTTATTTAGTGCATTAGCTACAGTACTGATTTCACATTCTCCTTGTGAAGGATTACAGAGAGGAGCGCGGTTGAATCAGAGGCAACCAGTGGGAAATAACTAGAGAATGTAAAATATAGACTGTGGTCTCTGCTTACTCTGCCTTTCTCATTTGTGGTTTTCCACACCAGGCTGCATTACTTAAACATTTAGTCTTGCCGAGTGGTTTTAACGTTTAGCACAGGAGCCTGAATCAGTTCTTGCCATATCCTCATGGAGGTCATCCACATAGTGCCCTAGTTTTCAAGCTTAACAAAGCTACTCAGCTGTGAAGGAGTTTTTATTCCCTTTTAATTGGTTCCTCTTTTATTTGCCTTTCAGAGAACCATTGTTCTCAAGAAGAAAGGGCGTAAAAGGAAGCGAATAAACAGCAGCGTGACAACAGAAACCATTTCTGAGACGACTGAGGTGTTGAACGAGCCATTCGACAACTCAGACGATGAGCGTCCTATGCCACTGCTGGAGCGCACTTCCAGAATGGGCGAGATGGAAGAAGATGAAGAGGAGGAGGAAGAGGTGCTAAAGAAGACACCAACTACACCAGTGAAACGTCGGAGAGGTCGCCCAAGGCTGGAGAAAAATGCACGTAAAGACAGGCTTATGGACTGGAATGAAGGTATTTGCATCACTTCTAAACAACGATTTATACTCGGTCATTTAAAGTTGGTTTAAGTGTCTTATAGAAAAAGTAATATATATTTTCTTTATTCTTTATTTTTATCTTTAGAAGTTGACATTTTATCCAAGAGGCCCAACAGACCCCGTCCCATGAAACGGAAGAAAGGTTGGCCCAAAGGAGTGAAACGTGGTCCTCCAAAATGGAGGTTAAAGAACGAGCGAAAAATGGGCTTTAAGCTGAACCTCTACACACCCCCAGAAACGCCAATGGAGGCAGAGCAGCACCATATTCAAACCGAGGAAGCCAAACCTGAACCCGACCAGGACATTATGAGTGCAGATGAGGAAAACAAGGCAGACAGAGGCTTGGCTAGTCCGGATATAACGCAAGATGGGCTCCAATCTGAGCCCCCAAGTCCTGCCGACCATGGCTCCCAGAAGTCAAGCTCTCCTGAAGGATCACCGGTGGTTTCTCTGGCTTGCTCACCGGCTGCCTCTGTGGAAGCTGTCTCCCTCAGACCTGTGGACAGAGATGATTTCCCAGAACTTTGTGAGGATGACCAGCAGGAGAGTGAGCACGAACAGGACTCACCAGCCAAAGATGTGGAGCACAGCACTGCAGGTGCCATGTTAGTGGAGAATGACAACGAGGAGGAGCATCAAGCTCAGACAGAGGATCAGGATGCAGACAATGAAGATGATGGTCACAGAAAGCTGGCAGGATCTGAGAGCAGAACTGAAGAGTTGGAGCCCAGTTTGAAAGAAGTACCAAAATGCTCCCAACCTTTTTTAGATCCAAAAGAAGACAATGGCTCGGAGTTGAGTCAGCAGGTTTCTAAAGTGTTATGTAGTGAAAAGGATCTGGCGGCGGCTGTAGAAAACACCCAGAATGCAGTGACAGAAACAACAGTGGAACCGCCACAACCTGAAGCAACAGCAGCCGCTTCAGTAGCAGCTGTTGATTCTGATAATCCTGTAGACTCCGAGTCAGAGGAAGAAAGCATGCCCAGTCCTTGTCCGAATCAGCCGCCTCTTCCACCTGCAGGGAGGTCAGCACTCAGTCCCGTGCTGAGAGAGGATCCCCCAGTCTGCACGGAGATTGACTCAGAGACAGCCCAAGCTGTTCAGTCCCTGACGCAACAAACTGAGAGAGAGAATGTTTTCCAGGACTGCGTAGAAAGCCAGGAGCCCTGCAGGAATCTGCAAACCTATACCCATGTGGCTCAGAGTCCCCAGCTCACTTCCATGGATGACTGCCCTCAGTCAGACCACAGCAGTCCCCTTTCCTCGACACACTCCCATCCCAGCCAGTCAGTACGCTCAGTTAATAGTCCGGCCGTTTCCATCCTTGAAAGCGGCTACACTCAGATCAGCCCTGACCACAGTGCCATCTCGGTGCCTTCACTCCACAACATGGAGACGAGCCCCATGATGGATGTGCCATCTGTATCGGATCACTCTCAGCAGGTGGTGGACAGTGGCTTCAGCGATTTGGGCAGCATCGAGAGTACTACTGAGAACTACGAGAACCCCAGCAGCTATGACTCCACCATGGGCGGTAGCATCTGTGGGGCAGGGCCCTCCCAGAACAGCTGTTCATATGGTAGTATCCCCCCCAGTGGTCTGCCCCAGAGCAGCTGTGCTGTGAGCCAACAAATGGCTGCAGTTAACCCTGGCAGCTGCGGCATGATTCAGCAAAACAGCCTGAGCTCACCGCCTCACTGCAACGTCAAGTCGCCACAGGGCTGCGTGGTGGTGGAAAGGCCTCCCAGCAACAGCCAGCACAGTCAACACAGCCAGCACGGTCAACACAACTCCCACAGCAGGCACGGCCCACACAATCAGCACAGCCAACACAATCAGCATGGTCCACACAATCAGTTATCCCAGCACAGTCAACACAATCCCCACAGCCAGCATAGTCACCACCACAATCACCACCTGCAGCACAATCAGCTCAGCCAGCACAATCAGCATCCTCAGCATAGCCTTCACAATCAGCACGGCCAGCATGGCCAGCAGCAGCCCATGGCACAGTGTGCCATACCCACCAATTTCACCACCACCATGCAGCTGGCAGACATTCCTGAGTCTGGCAACCCAAACTTTGCCCTTTATGAGAGGATCAACCACCAAGGGGAGTATGGTGGCGGGCACTATTCTCAGTCATCGGGTCTCAGTCTGGCTAAACTGCAGCAGTTCACCAACACATTTATTGACCACCCTCGCTCACTGCCTTTCAACCACTCTGCTTCACACCCCATCACATCTTATGCAAACACCCCTTCACTGTCATCACAGCACTCTAGCCTGGTATCCCTGTCCCAGACCCCACATAGAGTCTCAAACCCCCAGGTGCAGGCCACCATGACCCCGCCCCCAAACCTTAGTTCGCCACCACCCATGATGTTACAGCGCAATGTGGGCATCCCTCCCTCACAGCGGATCCAACCCCAAATGACGTCTAAGAATCACATCAGTGCACGCTCCAAATCGGCCCCGCTGTCGCACCACCAGCAACAGATGTACGCTCGGCCGCCACAGACTGTTGCCATGCAGGCACCATCCAGGACGCTGGCTGCCATGCCGCGCATGAACATGAGCATGAACATCATGCCGGCACCCAGCTACAATGTCAACTCCATGAACATGCCCTCCCTCAACACCATGAATGGTTACAGCATGAGCCAGCCCATGATGAACAGTGGCTACCATGGCAACCATGCTTATATGAACCAGTCACCCCAGTACTCTATGCAGATGGGCATGATGGGAACACAGCCATACCCCCAGCAGCCCATGCAGGCTCCACCACATGGCAACATGGTTTACTCTCCAGCTGGTCACCATGGTTACATGAACACGGGCATGTCCAAGCAGTCCCTGAAAGGGCCTTTAATCAGGCGGTAACTCTCCGCAGGACTGAGCTGGTTCTTCTCACGTGCATTTGGCTGTTTTTAAGATGCACTGATCTGGCCTTGTTTCATTTATGGGTGTCTTTTTTTTTTGTTTGTTTGTTTTTTTTTATGTTTATTACTTAAAAACCAGCAGCAGCACTTGGAAAGAATGCAAAAATTTTCGTCAGTAACTTAACTTTGAAGCTAACGTTTAAAAAAAAAAAAAAAAAGTATTTTTGTCCTCCAGCTGGGAAGCCTTACATCATTATGATGAAAATCTATTTAAATAGTGTTAGTGTCTCAGATGTGTCTTTAGCCAGGCAGGTTCAGAGCTCAGATGTAGAGAATTCATCAGTGGTCTTGCAGTTGTGTAGCAGCCTCAAATGAAGCCATTTAATGTGCCTGCTACAAGTGGAGATCGTGGCTGTTGGAACCTGTTCAGTGTACCTGTCTAACAGTGCTGACAATTAGTTTGTACTATACTCATGCCTTTGTATATTTAAATTATTGTACTTATTTTGTAAAGTGACAAAAAGCATGCTTCAGTCTCTGTTAGTGACAGTGCATTTAGTAGTACTGTACAAGTGTTGTGCTTAATAGCAAGCCATTTTAAAAATATCTGGCCTTTATTAGGTTTCCCTCCACAGGGAGAAAGATGAAACTATATTTTGTTAAATCTAATAATGTAAAAAAAAAAAAAAATGTAAACTTAGTCTTGTTTTCTGTTTGGTTTGAGAGGTTTTATTGCGATGTATGTATAATTCTGAAGTCTTTTGTAACAGATCTCCTTGAGGCAGCTTTCTGTTTAATAAAGCAGACTGATTTCTGTCAAAATAACAAAGCATATCTCAGTGTTTGTACCCTTACAAATTCTAAAACATTTCAAAGTGTCCAGAAGTGTGGCAGAATTTAAAAGAACTAAATGATTATAATGATGAATAACAATAAAGAAAATATAAATTTAGTCCAAAGTCGATATTTTACATAATGCCTTTAAAAGCTACGTTTTCATTCCATCTGTAGATTTGTTTTCTATCTTTATAAAATGTTGGATTTATATTTTACTGAAGTGTAGAAGAATAGCGCCTGTGAATAGACCAAACTAAGCTAATGGATTGCATGTAAAACGCAACTTGTACTTGTGTTTTTGTTAATATTGCTCTTTTGTAGCCTTTGTACCTGTACAGAGTTGCTGGTAAGAACAGGAGGGAAATACCTGGCTATGTGCACACAAATGGGGACAGAATGACATTCTTGTATTTATGACTTTTCTCCTTTTGTCAGTCACTTAAAATGCTGTACATTTTAGCATAAGAATAAATTATGATTGACCATGTACTTGATTGTTTTCTTTTGATTTTAATCCTTTGTTAGTCTGAGGCCTGTTGCAGACATTGTAGGCATTTGGCTAGCTTTGCACTTGGAGGTTGACACTCCTTGGAATTAAAATGTAATTTCTTTCACTTAACTCGAGGTTGTTATTAAGAACTTGTTATTAGCAGTGACAAACTTGGACTTGTTTTACTCCAAACTGGAACTTGAGACAAATTCTTTTCACCTTTAACCTGTTTGAGTTCATTTGAAACTAAATTTGGATGCAAGTTAAGACCAGAGACTTGTCTTGAGTCCACAATAGAACAAAGAGTTCAACCAGCTCTATGCTACGTAGCTTTTCCTTTTCTCCATGAGCTGCTCATCCAGTTCCCTCAGCTGCTTCAGGAAGCCCCAGTTGGGGATGATCCGCCTGTGTTTCTTTACATGATCAATGGCATCCACCACCGTCATGTTCTTGTAGAGCATGAGGTAGGCGAGGAAAAGTGTGGCAGAACGGCTCCTTCCCATCACACAATGGACCAGCAACTTATCTGGAAAATACGTTTTGTTTTTCCATCCATATTACAATATATTTCTGCAAAACAAAACTTCAATGCTGCATCTTCTCTATAATGGTCTTACTCTGAGGGTTGCTGAGTGTTTCATGAATAAACTGGGCGGCAGAGGAGAAATACTGGCTTAAGTCGAATGTTGGGATGTCTTCTGCTACCACACCGTAGTAAACAACGTCCATGTCACTGTAGTAATCAGGTCCAGTGTCCACGCTGTTCCACGTCCCCTCTGCTGCATTCAAGATGTGCGTAATCCCCAACTTCTTCAGGTTATACTTGTCCTTTGCGGTCTGCCTGTAATAAGGGTTCAAATACCCTGTTAATCCCCTATTATTTAACACATTTGATGCCTTTTTATTTAAAAGGAATTAATTTGATGCCTTTTTACTTACTCGTCGCCAATGTAGACATTAGGCCAGACCTCATTGACATGAGTGTATGCCACACTCCCATGGTTGAGGATTTTCTCCAGCTCATAGCTCCCAGGTGTGACATAATCATCCACTGGACTCGAATACTCAGCTGCTTTTGTAACATTTATCGTTGAGCCGGTCTTCGACTTGTGAGAAGCCATTTTCTCTCTGTGCCTGCCTTTCACACATGATTTATTTGCTAGAGGAGGAAAAGGAAATGCTGTCTTGTCTCCTTCTACAGTCATGGAAAGGTTTTTGTTTCCAGCATGCATCTTTAACACAACTCACCGACACATCAAGGTCCTGCGTTTTCTTCCTCCAGAATCTGGTTTTCATCCTTGAGGCGGCTTGCTGTGAAGCAGCCCTTAAAGGCAGAACATGGGAAGGCTTAGTTCTGGCAGTCTCGAGTCAGGGCACAGATTGTATAACTGCCTCTGTGACGGGCATCAAATCCAGAAGATATTTTTAGGGGGCTGTGATGTGGCGGGCCCCTGACCTTAGCTGCCATGTTCTCTGCCTGTAGGGAAAACTTCCAACCAGCCAGTCCCTACCATCCATGTCTAAACACACAACTTTAATCTCCACAGCTGGCAGGAAGCTGTGCTTATCCAAACTTTGCACTTGCCAAAGGATACCCATATTCACTGGAGTGAACAGGGCACTCTGAGCTTTTGCTGGGCTGTGTGAGCGACTCCTTGAAATTGTGTCAGCCTCTCTTAGCCTTTCTGCATATCTTCAGACGCGGGGAGAAACCATGTAAGTGCACCATCACAACATCCGTTAAGGATGTTCTGTATCTCTTCCAGCCTCGGGGGGGGCAGAGGCAGAGTAAAGCGATGAGGCTTTTCACAGGATGGCATAGGTCTTTGATTCCCCCATTATATGATATGCACAGTCCATTCAGAGATCTAAATGTGAGCCCCAAAAGTGAGAGCACATTGATGATTGTATTGCAGACTGGCTGGATGAAGCTGCGAACATGTCAGGCTGAGTTTTCACACTATCAGGCTCCTTTATTTTTCCCTCATATCTTCATACTCTGCCATCATTCATTCTGACAGTGAAATCATTAAACCTGTGATATCCAATTCTTTTTATTTTGACAGCATCTTTCTCCCATCGAGCTCTGGAGAGCATTTCTTATTAAGATGGCTTCAGTGTTTCATCTCTTCTTCAAGTCTGACCTGAATCTGTATACACGCTCAAAATCATGCTGGCATATTTTTGTCATTTTGTTTCAAGCTTTTTTAGACGCATCACAGTTTTAACTGGATGTTACCAGATTGGAGCAGTTAGGATGCTGTATTCTGAGAAATGTGAATATGTAAGTGGAGCATTGTTTATTTATAGGCATTCACTATCTTTGTGTTTAAGTGCAGCAGGGGGACTTGGCAGTTGATACTTATTGTGCTGTGTTTTATACACAGACGCTTTAAGGGCCATATCAGTGTTTCTGCACATTTTAGCTTCCCTTTATGCATGTTGTGCATTTTTGCTGACAGTTTCTAAATGCATATTGTGTGTTTTTCAGTATTTTCTTTCCCTGCCTTTTGTTTAGCATTTCAGGAAGATGCTGCCAAGATTTTTTTTTCAATGTTTAGCTGAAATAAATTCTTTTATAAAGCTGTCAGAATAACATATATAACATACTTAATGGAAACTGTTGACTCGTAAGCACAGAATTTATTATATCTTCAAAGGTAAAAGCAAATAAACCGATTTTGGATGGTTAAAATTTTATAATAAAATTGTTGAAGCTTCTGATCAACAAAAGGTTTTCAAAGAGAAGAAACAGAAAGATAAAATGAATTGCCAGCTCTAATGTCTGCATTTAAATCAGGCTTAAACTTAGAATAAAATATTTTCTGTTTATTTGGCCTCTCTATAGGCAGAGTGGACATTTTTATCATTAATACCTCAAAGATAACGATGACAGTTTTCTCAAGATGGAATTAATTGTCCTGTTATTTTGAGAAAATTATGGTTGAAATATTTCTAAACACTAAGATGAAACAAAAGAGTCTTTCTTTGTTTAGGAAAGCCAGGAACTGAACAGAAGAACACATGCATGCCTTAACTTGCAGGTCTGACCATTTGCAACAATTACTAATAAATTCTATGCTAATGAATCATTTTCCAGCTCATTTTTATTATCTTGAGACAAAGCTTGTCATGTTGTGGTAACTGTAACTGTACCGTATCACTATAACTTATCCAAGTTTATTGATGTAGTACTTCAAAAACAACACATGCGTGACCAAAGTGCTGCACAACAAGTAAAACACAAAACATCAATGAAATACCTAAATAAAACACACATAAGTCCCTTACTATAAACCATATAAACACTGAGATCACAGTAGAATCGATATGAACTAATCAGTCATTGTGCAGAATGTCAGTGTCTGTATGGATCCATTTAATGGAAGCCAGGTGTGTTGGAGCAGGGATACATTGAAAACCTGCAGGACAGGAGCCCAAGAGGACCGACTTTAGACACCCCTGAGATAGAAGTGCACTTGTATGTTGATGATACAATAATTTTTTCTGTGGTGCCTTCATCAAATCAAACTGTAGTGTTTTCACAGGAAATGTAAGAAAGTGGGATTTTATTTAATCTGTTGGTCCAGCCCTGTCTATATTTATCTAGTTCTCTATTTGTTTTCATCCTAATAGGTATTCATATCTTTCAAACACATTTTTCTGTCAAACTTTGATGTGAAATTTTCTCTTTGTTGCCATTTGTATCAGGAATCCCTGGAAGAAAGTATTTTATATCTCACAGATCTTCCCACTTAATTGAAGAAAAACACGAAAAAAAAAAAATCATAATATAATGAGTTTTACAATCATCTAAGTGCCAAATTGCTTTCAAAATGCATTTATTTCACAATTCTGTGGAATGATTGCATCCAACACTTCCATAGAGCTAGAGGGCTTATCTTGTGCAATCTGGAGGTATTTGAACCCGTTCTTTACACTGGTTCTACTGACAAAGACCAAGAGGAACAAGAAATGACTGAGAAAGGCACAGATATTGCCATAGATGAGTATCTGTGTGATAATGTTATGTGGGAATGCAGAGCAGCAGGTTAGGATGAAAAGAAGCCCAAAACACACAATAAAAAAAAATTCAAATCAGGAGGACTTTTGGGTCAGGATGGGGATGCAGTGCTTTTATCAAAAGGTTGCTGTTTTTGCCACTAAAAAAAATGATCATATCCTAAACTTAAAAGATCCTGAATTCATTGGATTTGAGGACTAACTGCAGGTGGCAAATGCAGCTTTGAAACGGCTTTATGAAATGTGTGGATTGATACAATCACCAAAAATCAGTTCATGATGCTCTAACAACCTCTCAGGGTTTCATTCATCTTTGTTTGTTTTTCTCTATGGTAAACTTGGTTTTCCGTTTGATTGAAACATATTGTACTTTATGGGTTATCTTTGTCTTTATACTTCCTTTAATGTGAGTATTCAGAAGAGGCAACAAGGTCTGCCTCATGTTTGGTTTAGAATTATTTCACCAGGATAAAAAAAAAAAAAAAAAAGCCCAAAAAAACAAAAACAGATTCCTGAAGCTTTCTGGCATCATATCAAGACAAAGGTGAGGATGCTCTGCTTTCTTCTCTCTCTTCTAAAGTCTAAAGCCTTAAATCCCGTGTTGCAGAGCTGAAACTACATATAACAGCAAATTCTAAAAAGGCTTCTGCTTTATTTAAGCGTAGCTTTTAAAACTTTTGCTTTTGTGAATTCATTCTCAGCATTTACTGGAACATAATGATATCTTATGAGGTTGGGAAGAGAAAAATTTGACACTAAAGAATTGTGGTCTGCAAAATGAGTAACCACACAATGAAAGCTAGATATAAAATGAAAAATAGTTTAACATTCATGCATCCTCTTCACCTCTAGATATTATGTCTTCCTCTTCTGTGGAGACAAGACAGAGTCAAGTTGACAGCTGGTTCAAAAAACCAACATTTGGGAGGATGTGTCTCCTCCTGCGAACAACTTCCACCGCCTCCACAAGGGTAAGTCTTTCTTTGATCATGAGGAAAGCCAGCACAAGAGTGGCTGAGCGACTGATTCCACGAGCAGGAAGGTTTTAGGAATTTCAGCGAAACAATACTAAAGCCAATGGTGCATTAACAGCACAGTTCATAGTAGGTGAGTTTTAGTGCTGGACTGCAGGCCAGATCTTTCACTATCTGAAAACACTTGGCAAATCATGAAATGCAAAGTAGAAAATGGAAGACTTAGGAATATTTGGCAGCTATTCTTTATCAGACGAGAAAGAGACAGCACTCCCAAAGGTACAATCGCTGATCCCCTCTGTTCCCAGATGCTTGTGCACCGTTTCTAAAAAGAGGAGGAGATTCTACACAATATAGGCATTTCTAAACATGTCTTTACCTTCAGTATTATTCTAATAGTTTTAATCCAATCATAAAACATCCTACTCTCAACTTTTTGTATGTTTTCTGGGTACGGTTGTAAATCAAACTTGTTTTAGGAGATATGCAAATCAGTTAAGTCTTTTTCAGTGTTTTACTGTGCACCCCAACTTTTCCAGTATTGGGGTAATGAATGAAAGAACTGAAATTGCCTCCTTATGAACACACAAAGCCAGGGATGTCAAAGTCAAATACACAGAGGGCCAAAAAAACAAATTGGCTTTAAGCCGAGGGCCGGATTGGTTCAATGTTTATTAAAACATATTGAAATTATTGCACGTAGTCTATTGAACCAAGACCTAACACAGTATATTATTTAATGATTAAATGAATAATCAGGAAAACATTTTTCAGCAGGCACACAGACAGGAACAAACTGCCTTCAAAGAAAAATCCCATGTCCTGTACATTAAATGAATAAATATTTTCTTATGGCTCTGTCAGTCAGTTAAAGAGAAAACATTTTCAACAGGCAAACAGCAAAAAAGCTATTTTCCTTCAGAAACAAAATAAGTTCCTTATATCAAGATAAATGCATAAA
Source organism: Telmatherina bonti (assembly GCF_933228915.1). Taxonomy (NCBI): domain Eukaryota; kingdom Metazoa; phylum Chordata; class Actinopteri; order Atheriniformes; family Telmatherinidae; genus Telmatherina; species Telmatherina bonti. The sequence continues at coordinate 13,968,284 of NC_136630.1, read as the reverse complement.
TGAAACTGCATGCATTATAAACTGAAAATGCAATATTATGCTGCTATATTATCCTACCAATTACTGCTTCAAATAGTAAAATGAGAAAATATAGAATAAATCAAATCAGTTGTATTCTTTCTCATGGCTCTTATCTGCAATTCCCCCTGAGTCCATTAACTGAAAAATAAATATAAATAAATAAATAAAATACAATAAAATAAAATGCAAAATTATATGGCACACAGACAAAACAATACATTCTGTGTGTTTCTTAGACGTTTCATGGTGCCTTCTTAGATTGTATTCTTTCATTACAGCCAAACTTTCTCCACAGAGAAGACACACAGGTTTGCCATTTACCTCAGTGAACATGTACTCTGCCTCCCACCTAGCTTGAAACCCCTTGTTCTCAGCATCCACCTTCGGTTTAGCCATTTTTTGGGGAGGAGGTAGCTGAAAGTTGACATCTGCTCTGACTGCTAATGAATGATGAAGCCGAAGTCCGCTTGCTGCGCTGCAGTGAGTTCGCGGATTACCGTTGCATTGTGGGAAATGTAGTATTGGTGCGTGCAAAACCCCAGCGGGTGGCTACAGCCTGCGGGCCAGTTCTAATACTAATCAAACATCATTCCGGGGGCCATAGATAATTCATTCGTGGGCCGGATTCGGCCCGCGGGCCTTGACTTTGACATATGTGCACAAAGCAAAATGTGAATTCATCTGGAGACTCTCAAACACCAGGCAACTGCAGCAAATCTAATTGACAGTTTAGAGTTATTTCATGTTTATTCACCCCTTCCTGCATGTAATATATGCAAACAAAACAATAAATGTCAATAAATGTCATAATTTGTTGGTCATAATTTTTCAGATTTATCTGGCATATGCATTTTTTTTTTGTTGTTGTTGTTTGGTGATGCACCACACTGGTGAATTATAATGTTATTTTCTATCTAAACTTCCTCCTGATGAGTTGCTGCTGTTTTCAAATTGACCTGTACCTTTCTGACTCAGAGCTTCATGAATGAAATCAGCCGTCTCCATGAAAAATGGGCTATCCATCAAAAGCGAATTATAATGGTGAATTATAATGTTATTTTCTATCTAAACTTCCTCCTGATGAGTTGCTGCTGTTTTCAAATTGACCTGTACCTTTCTGACTCAGAGCTTCATGAATGAAATCAGCCGTCTCCATGAAAAATGGGCTCAAGTCAAAATCTTTGCAATCCGCTGCTTCAATTCCATGATACAATATATTGGTGCCTTTGTAGAAACATGGCCCGGTATCAATGCGTTGGGGGCCGTGTGCAGCATTCACCACATGTGTTATTTCCAGATGTGCCAACAGAGGTTTGTCCTGAGCTGTAGCCCTACAAGTGAAATAACAGATGATGTAAGGATCTCTACCATCTCTGGAAACATATGTTAACAGTTGCATCACTGGTGACTCAAATGTACAGATTGTATATTCATCCCTTTAGTTGGCCAAATGCACGACTTGTTTGCAGCAACAGCTTCATAATCAGACCACCACATTACAGCAGGGGCCCAAAGTGAGAATGTCACTTACGCATCTCCGACGAAGAGGTTGGGCCAAACCTCATTGACAGCTCCAGTGGGGCGCCTGTTCTCCAGCAGAAGGCTGAGCAGATCGCAGGTGGGTGGTGTCTGATACTTTGACTCCTCCTCTGAGCTCATATCCGCTCTTCTCACCTCAGTGTTGCTGTATAATTATCACAATTTATTTCCAACTTCATTTCCAGCTAACAGTTAGATAATCTTCCCAAATATGGTCCGCGATGGGGAAATGTATTGCTGCTTTCCTGCTTGTCTGTCTTCTTGCAGGCATTTGGAAAGGCCCTGCAGTAAACCTTAGCTGTACTGCTGCAGCACGCTCTGTTTTCCATCTGAGCTGGATGTCAGTGATGTTACCCTGTTGGAACGAGACAGCTGAACATACCAGAGACTGGGCAGCAGCAATACGGACTATATATTCCTCAGCTGACTGTAACAGAAGCTAAGCTGCTTGTGTTGTGACAAACTAAACTAAACAGAGATTGCAGCGCTTATAGTTGTACTGGTGCAAGTGAGTCAAAACTTGGCGAGGAGCTAAAATCATGAGCTCAAAGCACAATTTAAACACACAAATAATTTAATGAGACTACATCAGTGAACGTAATGTAATTAAATGTATTTTCTTTGGAGTAGCTCTCAGCTTAAGGATGAGTATGCTTAAAAATACAGGTTGAACAAGCAAGACGATTGTGAAATGAAGAAAAATAAATGAAAAGCTACTGTGTTGTTTTGATTCCTGAAATGTCAGCATGGCTGCAAAAGGTTGTGTTTTAGCACCTCAGAAACCTGCTTCAGGTCTATCTTTGCAATGCATGTAGTTTCACCTCTGCAAACCCACGTAACAGCATTTTCCTTGCAGTATAGCTAATTTTCTCATCGTTCCAAAGGAAAAATAGACATGACTACCAGGACCCCTGATTGTCTCAGCCTTACCTGACTCTAACTCCCTAATCATCTCATTTGTATGGTTGTGTTGTTGTTGTTTTCCATTTGTCTGTTTCTTTCTTTATTCCATAGCTGGATATTTACATCTTGCCTGTGGTTTAGATTGTGCCTCTACTTATGTTTTGTTTTCCTCCAGTGGTTTATGAGAATGAAACAAACTTTCTTACAATAAAACTCTCTATAGAGCCCAATTTATATGAATTGCTCACATGTCTTTTAAAGTTGAAATTAGTTACACAAAAACTGAGTTAATCTTGCAAAGTGAAGACAATTACAATACAGTTTGTAATTCATTGTAACAATAGATGTAAACCCAGTTATTGGCAAGACGCAAAAATGCAATCAAAATTAATTTAGTTTGTTTATTGAGCTCCAGTTCACTTATGCAGCGTTTTATCCAGCTTTCTGAGCTGTTCCAGAAAACCCTCATTAGGTGAAATGTTCCTGTTCGCGCTGACAGCTTTGATGGCGTCTGTTAGAGTCATGTTCTCGTGGATCATCAGGTAGGCCAGAACCAAGGTGGATGAGCGGCTCAGCCCCATTGCGCAGTGGACGAACACCTTACCTGCCAATGATGAAAATAAACTTATATTTTAAAGTAACCCTGTTCTGCTGGTCATTTTAGACTTGTGAACCCCAACAGGCTCGATGTCTGCACTTACAACCATGCAATCAATTTATTACTGTGTCAAGCATTATTCTAAATGTCCAATTTGTTACTTCTCTGTGGATTAAAAACCATGCACATCACAGAGAGGAGTACTTCCAACTCAAGACTAAAAGTTTTTGACAATGTTGCAACAAATGTTTCTACACACGGTAATCCCTGGTTTCTTATCAGGCTCGAGGATTAGGGAGCAGAGGAGCGCGTAATTGAACTGTCTTGGCTTCTGTGTATTTCTGCTGGGGATTACTGTAGGCCCTGCCACACACTGGAGCCCCGATCAGCCAGCATGTGAAGAAGGGAGCCTCATCTTATTACTGTCATGTCAGATACTGACTTCACTTTGCATAACAGGCCATGCAGGCACAAGCCACAAACATAATTGTGTAATTTCCATGTCCAATAAAAGTGTTGCTTACAAATTACCAGGGCAATCCATTTAAAACTAATTTTCCTGACAAAGGTCTGAGCCCATGAGAAAATTACCATGAGGGAAAGATATTAGCTTGATATTATGTTTAGTGTTTGATTTGCATTTTAATGACTAATACAACTGGGGCCACTGTAATGGGAATTGACTGACAAATGTTTCTGCACCCTGCCTTGTCTTTCCCAAGTTAATGCATAAAAATGATGAGAAATGCCTTGAGGACTTTTAAAGCTCCTCACCTGTTGGCAAGCTCAAAGCGTTCTTGATGAAATTTGCCGCTGGGTAAAAGAAGGGGCTCAAGTCAAAGGTTGGCATGTCGAAAGCTTCCACTCCATGATAAGTGATTTTGGTGTCTCTGTAGAAGCTGGGCCCTGTGTTCACATTATACTTCCCATCAGCAGCGTTAAGCACGTGGGTGATGAGGTGAGCCTGGAGAGTCCTCTTATCTTTGGCTGCATACCTTCAAAAGAAGAATGCTAATCATCAGTTTATTTCAACTATTTTGATGATGTTTTATAATTAATGCAGGTAAGTTATTTACAAGTTTGTCTTTAATTATGAATAAATTTACAATAATTCTCACATGTCTCCAATATAGATCCTGGGATGAACCTCATCCAGATGGTTGCTGGTCCCTTTCTTTGTCCACATCAGCCTGTGCAGCTCTGAAGCTGGGGGGGTCTCATACTTGCCATTTGCCCCTTCAGGGCTCACCAGGCAGCTGAGGCCTCTGGGCATGACTGGATGCTCCACTTCTGCTTTTACAATCTGTTGCTAAGAAGAGCAACAGTCATTGCTGTGAAGTTTGAAGCCCACAGAGTGTTAAAAAAAAGCATGCAAGGATTAATAACACCATGCAGGGAAAAAACCCAGGGGGCTAAGAAGTCACGGAGGCCTTTGTGTAGGGCTCCTGTCCAGAGTGACTTATCAAACTACCAGAAAAAAGGCATAAGACTGTAAAACAGAAGTACAGAATTGCTTAAAACAAATGCAAGCAGATTCAAAGCAATTACAAAGAAATCTATACATCTCAACACAATTCAAATTGACATCAAAACCACAATGACTAGAAAAACTTTCAGCCTTTTCTTTAATGATATATATATATATATATATATATATATATATATATATATATATATATATATATATATATATATATATATATATATATATATATATATATGTATATCATTAAAGAAAAGGCTGAATTTACAACAGTCACTCAAATAACTGGAGACTTAAAAAAGGAACAATAACAAAAATTTGCAAAAATATAATTTAGTAATATAAGACACTGTTTTTTCATTTAATTGAGTTGAAGAAAAAAAATAAATAACAAAAAAACAAATTGGCCCTGGAGTATTTATCTGTTGAACAGTGGGACAAAATACCTGTCAAGAGGTGCAGAAGTCTGACTGAGAGGAAGAAAAAACACCTGACTGGAGCGGAAACATTAAAGGATTGCTCAACAAAGTATTAGTTCATGAGTGATGTAATATGTAATAAATTATCGTATTTGTTTGCTTTAAAAAAAAAAAAAAAAAAAAATTCTATTGAACCAGAATTAGAAAATAATGTAATGATTTTCATAAATTTATTATTTATTATTACTTTAGTCAATTTCAGTTTTTTTCCTTCTTTAATGAAAGGGTATGAATAAATATGAGCACAACTGTATATATATGTATATATATATATATATATATATCTTTATTTATTTATTTTAAACTAGTGACAGTGATGTGTTGTGGGTGATGTAGCTGCACTTATTTGACTCACTACGTCTGATTGTGTGTTATTATCTAGGATTTTGACACTTGAATATGCACAATCTTCCCTTTGTTGACATGGCAACAGAAGACTGAGGCAAGAAAATGCTGGTGCTAACCTTGTTTATACAACTGATGCATATTTAGACAAAAGTCTGATCAGGGTCTCATATCCTAGATCTGATGCATCAACTTTCATCTATATGTGATTTTTTTTCAAAGCCAGACTTATTTAATAGTTAGTCGAAACATGTTGAAAGTAACTTAATTATATTAATTCAATTGTTGGACCTTAAAAAAAATCATAATAGGGATGCAACTGCTTTTGCACTGCATGTGAACAGTTTCTGAACCACCTGCTTCACCTCAATGAGAACATTTAATATCCCTAATTAAAATGAGGGCACCATCTTTGATAACACAGAGAGATAAATTCAACGGTGGGTTATAGTGGGAATCATTAAGTACAACATCCAATATACAGAACTGTAGCCTTTAAATAAAGGCCACAATGATACCAATAAATGCACTCCACACAGGCACAGGACCACAAGATTACATAATTATAAGCTGACCTTATGACGCTCTCATTATTTCCCCTACAGTTCAGCAGCAGTTGCCAAATTTATTTATCTCCAGAGATACAGAAAATTGGCATTCAAGGTCTATAATTAGTTTTTTATTTCCTACAGGCAAATCTAACCTGTGCATTTACAATTTGTACACTGGGCTTTAGAGAGACATATACTAAACATACTGTATACATTTGCATCAGTTTAAGCAGGTGTGTTGTTGTGCTTGAAGCTGAGGACTTTACAATAGATGTGTATGAAATGTACTCGTAAAGAAACTGTTGACAGCTCAGCTTCTTATTTGCATTCATCCTGTGTGTGGAGACGTTATGTGGCTCTAAGAGTTGGGAGGTATTTTGTCCACAGGGATGAGTCATTGAGACCAGATCTGTTTCGGTGACCTTTTGTTAAGCTGCCATGGCGTCTGATTCTGCACTTAAACATCTAGACGGCTTCATAAGTCTCCACCTCTGATTGTTGTGTGCGTCACTCAAAGCGTGAGTATACAAGTGCAGTATGTGACCCGGTTCATAGACAATGCATGAGTGCGTGAGCTGTGAAGGCACGGTAAAGTGTATCTTTGCACAAAATGTGCCTCAAGTACCTGGAGGCTCTTTTCTCTCCTCATTGATCTATAAGTACAACCCTTCCCTCCCTCCCACAGTGAGGGGCAGAGAACTGATTTCCCTGGTGCACATGTTGAGCTGCAGTGCTGCTTTCATAGCCTCCCCCCCTTAGGCTAACCTGTCCTTCCTGCTCCACTTTTGTGTAATTAAAGATGCTATGTATGGGAAAGTGCCTGCGGTTAACATGGAGGGCAAATAAAAATGGCTTTTTTTTTTTTTTTAACCTCCTCCAGGGCTCTTCTCGGTGGTTTTTATGAATTACACTTCCCTCTTTAGCCTTTCAGATGTGGTTCATCTGGATTTGTTGGCAAATTAATAAAAGAAGAAGGCATAATAATTCCTTGAGCAAAGCAGTAGCGTCACACCAAATACAGATCTTCTAATAGTGCTTTATAAATGTTTAGATTATAAATGGAAGTACAAGGAGAAAAGATTTCAAACACTTTAGATTATGTAAACTGTACACTCTAATAAATTTTTCCCAACCTACCATAGCTGTAATAAATGTGTAAGAACACGCTGTTAGTGGACACTTGCCTCAGCCGGAATCGCTGTTGTTCATGGTCTCTGTACACAAGAGCTACATGTAGGTCGACGGCACAACAGTCCTACTTCTCCTTGGTAATCTACCCTGCAACCTTTTTTGCTATTTTAACATCCGAATCGCCGCCCAAAATAATTCTGGCATCATCTTCTGCATTCCTTAAAGGTTATCCGAGCTGCCAGCGCAGGAGGGAAGATGTGACGAGACTATTTTTTTCTTTCTTCTTTTTTTAATACCAAGAAAATGAGATAATTGCTGCTGTGCTTGAGCTGATTTCTGACAGTTTATTTCTTTGATTCTTCTCTTGGAAAGTTATAAAAAAAAACACCTCATCATCTGGGTCAAAGATGGAGGCTTCTTTTTTTTCTTCTTATATTATAAGAGTCATTTAATGTTTCTTCTTTTTGTCAGGAAAAAAAAATTGCTATAACATTGGCTAAAGCAGAAGATGTAGTCTGCTGAAACGACACAGAAAGAAGAAAATATCTCCAAATACAAGAAACATTTCTTTGAAGTTATTCTTTATTTATTGGACAGAGTTGTTGTTGCTCTTTGATCAAATATTCAGTGACAAAACTGACACTGAGTCTCTGACTACATCAATAAAAAGATTATATTTACTGTTCAGTGAAATCTCAAACACAGTGCTGCTACTGTATCATAATATTTTGTGTACTATGAATACGTAAAGTGAGGCTGACAGCTTTCAAGTGAAGAAATGTCATTTACAACAGAGAGAAATCATCGCTGGAAAGCAGTACTGTATCAAAGGTGCATGTTTGTACCTTTGTGCGGCTGACATTTTTAATATCTCCACAGATGATTTCATGGACAGTCAAAGAACCGAAACCTTTGATGCGTAGCAGCTATCAGCTCCACCGGCTTACGGATACACCAAAGGAATTTCATACCACAAACAGTGATGTGCTGGACAGATGCTATACATTGATTCTCTCTCCTTTTGATCCAGCTAGAGAGTTTACTAAAATATGATGTTTTGTAAAACATGTTCCGTGATACATTTGGTCCATTCAGCTTCAGTAAAAAGCAGGAAACAACATCTTAGAAGAATGATAGTAAATTATCATAAACTCTCAGTTATTGCTGCATTTTCTAATTTCTCCAGAATAAAAGTTATTTTGATTAAGACCATTTTTTTCTTTAAAAAATAAATATTTGTTAGAAAGGCAACAAGAACCCACATCTTTTGATCATGTTCATAACTTTAGAAACCTTTTTCTTAAAATCCAAGTAGTTTAAGTGTAAATGACATCACATAATACACGAGCATTAAAATATCTACCGCCATAATCATTCTGTGCTTGCCAACAAAAACCAAGACCCTTGCATGCAGCTGGCATCTCATGTTTACATAAACCTGTAAGCATCATCGCTAAAGCATAAGCATATGCCAATGGTTACCATGCCAACTAGGGATTTTCCTGTTAAAAATCAATTATGGTTCAATCAAAATTGGCTCAACCATGAACATTTTTATACAGCTGGAAGATTGTATGCGGACATTTACACCATATTTCACTGAGATGTGATGAAATCTACTGATGTAACTGGTTCCCAACATATTCTCTGCATTAACACTTAAATTGCTTACAATGACTAGTAATTTTAATTTTATCTTAAAGTATGGTTCTTGTTGATTTTCTTTTTTTTTTGTTTCTTTTAAACTGGCGTTTAAAGTGTCCTGGAAGCTTCTCAATCACAACACAGTCTATTGTTTCACATTAATGACAAAATGTAGAAAAATAAACGCACTGAAATTGGATCGTCTTTAAAGACAACAGCCAGTAAAATATGACTCCAAGGAGGTCCCTTCTCACCAACAATATTGACCCATTATCCACCAGGTTTCAACTTGCAATCAATGTTAGTGTAACAAAATGACCCGAAGAAGGCAAGTGCTGAATGTCTGATGCATGCTTGCAAACTTAAATCGAATCAGAACTGATTGCAGACATATTTTGTACTCAAACATCAGGCCATCGTAACTGTTCTCACATTTTCTTACATTTTAACTACAAAAAACCCAAAACTATGTGTGATAATAAAACTTACAAAAAAATGATAAACGCAGCATTTATCAGATTTTAACTTCACGGCAGAGAGAGCAGGTGGAGTGAAAAGTACATAAAAGGTTAAATATTTGATTTTTACCTCAACAAGATCCTCAAGCTAATCTCAAACTGCATGGTCACACTTCTAAGGGTAATGTGCAGAGAAAACAAGGCACTCGCCATCTTCCTAATTCAGCATCAATAGTTTTGCACAGTCTTGGCGGTAACATTGGTAAAGTGTTTTTTCTGAAGCAGGAACAGAAAAACTAGTCTGTGCAGAAGAAAAGCTGCACAGAACAAACTGGTCAACCTCTACAGTCCTCAAGACCCATGTCAAAGGCTCACCTTACAGCCTCCAACAGCCTTTAAGCTTTGGAGGATTTGCCAGAAGGAGCATTAAAAACCCATCATGAATATCCAGAAACTGATGCTGGATTTTCTCCCAGACATGTTAAAGTGAAATTTAACTTTTTCTTTTTGTTTTTAATAAAAAGAAAATGACTAAATAAGATTAAATGCATTTTAAAAAGAGGAGAAATTAACTCAAACATAAGATTACAATGAATGAGTCTGAGAGTTCTGAACACCTTCTACATGATCTGTAACGTTAGAGGAGCTTTTCTCTTCTTTTTCTTTTTTACACGCTAACATGAAATACGTTACTGTTAGCTGAGACCCACAGAAATCCAGCCATCTACTGAACCAAACTGTGTGTAGAAAAAGTCTCAGTCTGCTTTCCTGGACTGACAAACAGCCTCACATCGTCACTGCCAGAAACCACACAGCCGTGTCGATGAAAGTGTAAACTACAAGATCTGACATGTCTTCTTTTTTCTTGTAAGCTGAAGCTCCATATCCAGCAGCAAAGCCAGAAAATTCCTGTTGGGGTAGATGGCTCTCTTCTGGATCAGCTTCTGCAAAGCCTTTTTGAGCGGGAGGTGATGGTAGATCATGAGGTACGCCAGCACCAAGGTCGACGAGCGGCTCATTCCCATGATGCAGTGCACCAAAACCTTGCCTGGGAAAAGATGAAGAGAAAGAGAGGTGTGAAGGAAGGATTAGAGAGAGGCCTCAGTCTTATTAATATCATACATGACTGCCCGTCTCACACTGTGGCCTTTCTTTTTCCCTGCTGCATGCTAAAAATAGAGCCCACAATTCATCGTCTTTGTTCATTTAAGGTCCCTTTGCAGACGGCGCCGACTGCCTCTTTAATCCCAACTTGTCCTCTACTTGATAGTTTCTTTGAAAGGAGCCATGGTTACATTATAGACTTAAATTCTGCAAAGTAAGACTCTTACTATTACTGCTGGCTGAAAGGAGATTTTTATACGGCTACAAGGTGTGTTATATTGCATTGACAGGTGACATTGAAAGAGAGCGTGATGGGAGAACTTAAGTGGTTGGGTTAATTCTATTAAGGATGTACTGAATGAGAAAAAGAATTGATTGCAAGATTGCGAAGAGTAAGAAGTCTAGTAAATGTATGTCAGCGGGGGGTGGGGGGTATTTGGCAGGGGTCTTACCACCAGGTGACTTCAAGGCTTTGTGAATGAAATCAGCTGCAGGCTTGAAGTAAACGTCCAGATCAAAGTGCGTCGAGTCATCTGCTGGAATGCCACAATACACAAAGTCGTTGCCATAAAAGCTTTGGTTCCCTATGCTGCCTCGCTTGGAGTGAGCAGCATTTAACACATGAGTTATACCTAATTTCAGCAAGGAAGCCTTGTTTTGGGCTACTGCCCTAGCAAGACAAAGAGACAGAAAGAGGTTCAAGACATGCGTGAGATCTACACATGACAGAGCAATGACTTTAAGTCAGAACGGTCCCACATGAGGAAGCAGTTATTACACAGATCTTTCGAGTTTATTATATAAAAGTGTCACATCTGGAATGAAATGCAAACTTACACGTTTCCTATGTATATGTTTGGCCACACCTCATCAATTTGATTCAGTTGCAGCGTGCAAGAGTCCAAAACCTTCTGCAGATCCTTGACAGTGAGATATTCCTTTCTCTTGTCTTTCAGGCTTGACATTTTGTGTCCAAATCCCTCGTCTTGGATCGACTGCTGGCCAAAATGTTTCTTGTATTAAAGCAGTTCCAGCCTTTCTCCAGCACAAGATGATGAGTGTGAGCAGGTGCTGTCACTGGACAGTTACCCAATTTAGTGCTTAACCTAGCGTGTAGTCTTACTCGTGCAGAGGGCAGAACAACAAACAGTGCAGCATGGGCTCTGCTTTTCACAGTGATGAGGGACTCTAATTTAATAAGCCTCATATAACAATTAATCACTCTATAAAGCAGTGATAATTATGGTCATATTGTTAAACTGCCTATTCTAGATGTAATTCAGCATATGGGGAAGCAAACCCTTTGTACAGCTCTGTATTGCTTGTTTACTGCTTTTATATAAACATCTTCTAAATGCAAATTAAATGAAAAGTGAAACAAACTTCAGGGTTTGTTGTTGGCTGCATATGATATTACATAACTCTCATACTGTGCAGTTAGGTCTTTTAACTCCCTTATTATGCTGCAGGTCAACTAAACCCTTTTTAGCTTTTAAAATAAAATAGTAAAACAACTTAATTAAAGCTGGGGAAGGTAGGGTAATGCTGAGGAGCTCGCAAGATGTGATTGGTTTTGCTCCTTACATGATCAGAGGCTTTTTTCTCACTTCCACCCAGGAGGTTATGTTTTTACCGACGTTTATCTGTTTGTGTTTAAGTTACCTCAAAAAGTTATGGACGGATTTTAATTAAGTTTTCAGGAGTTGTAGGAAATGTGAAAAGAAAGAACAGATTTAATTTAGGTTGTGATCAGAATTGCCGTTTGGATCCAGGATTTTGTTAAAAGCCGCGGTGGAGGTTTGCGCTCTCCGAGTGCTTTTCGAGTTCGCAGCTTTTTCTACCAACTATTTTCTCTTTCTCAGCTGTTTAGAGGGAGGAGGCAAATAAACCGAGCCAGGTTGGAGAAATCCTTCCTGCATTTTCTCAGCCGTGAAGAAGCTTGAGAAATATAAGAAATGAACAACTTTAATTCGACCCGAACCCCTTTATTGGTCAGAGGTTTTACAAAATTACAATAAACTGAGGGGTCTGACTACATTACTTATTATGGTTCATGATTACAAAATGTACAGACTACTATCAGGACGAGGAACCACTTCTCTGAGCAAGATTACCTACCCCAGCTTTAAGTTTTATTTAAAACTATGACATTAAATGACTTCTTCTTCGTCTCAATGGAAACTGTGTATGCAGTGTGTTACGAAATGTCAGTGCTGATGTTGCATGTAAAATTTGTCGATAAATGTCCGCAGGTCATTTTTGACCTGGAGAAAGTTATTGACTGATTATTTAAAATGTTGCTTCTGCTCAATATGTGAAAAACCACAAATCCCACCTGACATGTAGGCTTCATAAGATTAATGTGAATATGTTTCTGTTTGTTGAGCAGTTATACATGAGTGAGTATATTATGCAGTTTTTGTGAGGGACTCAGAAGGTTTCCACATACCTAGAGTGAGAAGCCGATGATCAGACTGCCAGGGTCCCAACTTCAGCTGCTGCCCTGCTCATACTGCACCCGATCCCTCCTGGAGGTGGTGAGTCCACAGAGGGTATTGACGTGGAACCCTTTGGGCTACACCCAACAGGGCCCAAAGGGGGGACCACAGTGATGTGAGTCGGGGCATGCACAACCTCTAACCAAAGTGGTTTTGCATCATGGTTACTAAGCTGCTCTTTGTCTGGTTCCATCCCTAGTGACGCATTTGCCAGGAGCATGAACATTCATGAACATACTTGACAGCATAGCTCCTAGCATCTTCAAGACATGCTAATTCCTCCACCTTGTTGAGGGATCCAGTCTGGTGGCGTCTAGACTGGGTCTCTGCAGATGGTGTGGTCCTGTTAGCTTCATTGGATCATGATTTCCAGCTGTCATTGGAGCGGTTTACAACCAAGAGTGAAGCAGTTGGGAAGAGATTGAGCACCTCAGAATCAAAGACCTGGACGGATGGATGGACGGACGGATGGACGGTTGGGTGGATGGATTGCTTTCTTTTTTAATATGTAATGCTTTGTGGTTAATAAAGAAAGAAAAGGTGCAGGTTGTTTTAAAGGTCGGAGTCCCTGCTCAGTTCCTCAGTCGTCACGTCGCCATCGGTGTTCTGTTTATGTGAGTGGGAAAATTGTCCATCTGAAACAGCATGAGTGGGAAAAATCTGAAACAAAAACTTGCTCGAGGTGGTTTCTGTCTGTTTAAATTAGGAGTTCATAGGCATAAGGAGGGATGGCAACATCTTTTGTAAGCCTGTTCTGACACAATAGTGTTGCTCATATGACTGATTACAACAGGAATCAGCTGTTTCTGGTTATGAATAATAGGCACATTCAGTTTTCACTGACAAGAAGGAATAAACACAACATACTCAGCTAAAACAAACGCCCTAACATCGGTCTGGATTTTTCTCTTGCATTTGGCCACATGCAAACTAGTTTACTTTATGTTTTACTTGTAGTTAGTTGCCTGTACAAACACCTGCTGGACTTTTGCAATTTATTTGCTACAAAGAATTCAGTGTAAAAGAACTTGATGCATATTTCCTGACAGGTGATATTTCCAACATTTGCATCAAATTTACATGGTTGTGTGATGAAAACACTGTTGATCTGCCTCTCCTGTATGGCTCCTGTCCTGTGAAGGAAATGCAGCTGTTGGGTCAGAACCTGCAGCAAGAGGAGAACTGGAGCAAAGCTCACCAAGATTGTAAAGCAGAAAAAAGACGAACTTCAGCGACTGCTGTCCAAAACACAAACAACTAACTAAAAAGGTAACTGAATGGCATCAACGACGCCACCTGCTGACAACTTTAAACACCGAATGCTCTTATGTTGTACCTTTAATCATACCCTAACACAAATAATGAAAACACGATTCCATTAACAAATATTTGTTTTGTTCGTTAAGTATGGAAAGAATTGCAGTTTTTGAATTAACTTGACCCACAACATTTCAGATTAGTTTATTCATGTTGTCTCTTTTTCCATTCCTAAAGCAGTTCAGTGCTCATCTCTGATGTCATGAGAGCTAAAATTCAGCATTTAAATAAAGCACTATCAGAGAATAAGGAAACAAATATATTTTGGCACCTTTCCTGAAACAAACTGTTTAAAGTTTAAGTACACTTTTCATCCTCTGCTGGCAGGTACACCGTGCGTCATTTATCTTCATGAAAACTGACAATAAAGCCTCCGTATGTTGGAGTGTGTGTCTATTGTTGAGGTGAATTTCTGATGTGCAGTTTCTTATCCAAAGCACAGAGCTGTTTGAGGAATCCTCTGTTTGGGAAAATCCACCTGCACTCTTTGACCTTATCGATCGCCTCTAGCAGGGTGTAGTGGTGATGGATCATCAGATAGGCTAGGACCAGGGAGGCTGATCTGCTCACTCCAACTGCACAGTGGACTAAAACCCGAGCTGGAGAAGAAGGAAATAGATTGCAACGAGTGTGAATTAAATGGGAAATGTCAATAATTGTTCTGGATAATACAAGAGACTCGGCTAAAACCTGTAATTGAAGCAACAGGATGGGAATTTACCACCATTTGTGTCAAGTGCATTCTGAATGTACTCAGCTGAAGGAAAGAAGTAACGAGAGAGGTCAAAAGATGGCGAGTCATCAGCAGGGATTCCATAATAATCCACAGTGGATCCGTAGAAGTCGTGACTTCCCTGAGAGTACATCCTCCCATGAGCTGCATTCACAACATGAGTGATTCCCAGCTTCCATAGACTATAGCGATCGTTGGCCACTGACCTATAAAACAAAAGAAAAAGTCATCGCATTAATAAACACATTGTAGAAAAAGCTATTTATTTGAATGCATGAACTAGTCAAGAGATATGTGTAACACTTACATATCCCCAATGAACAAGTTAGGCCAAACTTCATCCATATGATTCCCAAATCTTTTACCCCCATACAAAACTTTCTGCAGCTCCTTCACAGAAGAAGTTGGACGAAAAACAGTACTTTTGCCCTGCATATTATAAATTTCTTATGACAAATTCATTTTAATTTACAAACAAAATACTACGATGAAGCTACAATTTGGATAAATCTTTGATTGCAAACCCTGGTAAGGCTTTACTACAACTGTGCTGGTACTGACATGGACAGGTGCCTCGGTTCTAAAATTAAAACAGTGACCTAAGCTATTAATGTTGGCTGACTTTACACTTGTAAATTGGTATATTGTACGCTTTATTTTTATTTTGCTTTTATTGCTTTTAACAAAATATGATGTTTGATGTACAAAAGAAACTATATCCTAAACGGTTTTGAGTAAAACACACATTACATCCGTAGTTTGTGCTGATCGTGTTTTTGCCTTTCTTACTATTTTAAGTTGATCAATTTTAAGTAATAAATATGCTAAATCAGTTCAATTATAAGTAAAACTGCTTACAAATATTTAAATACAAGTGATGCAGTATCATTTTCCGCCACAGGATGTCGCCGTTGGTCTGCTTCGGCCAGGATCGTCAGACCCATTTTAAGCGCGCAGATATTCTAGACATTACGGCTCCGGCTTGTCAACAGTAAAGCTATCCAGCGCGAGTCTTTGACGAAATGATTTTCACCATGCTTGTGTTATTGGAACAGATCTCGCTAATACAGCTCTTGTTAATTTCCGGGCAATGCCAGTTAATTAGTTGGCTGAATAAATAAGCCCCGTGTTGCCTTCAGTAACAGCTCAGACCGGGTGAGTGACCACAAATTACGTATTGATGAAGCTAGCGGAAGCTAGCTGGCTAACTTTAGCAACGTCTGCATTAGCCTGTAGGGCAGGGGTTGCAGTGACAGAAGAAGTGTTTGGATTTGATTTTGTGGTGAAATCAGATGTACTTGTCTTCGAAACCACCGGAATAGCCTGTTTTAGTTGTGACATATTATAAGAAGCTACCCGAGTAGAAAAAAAGGCCATCCCTGACCTTATATTGGTTGATGTAGGGGAATGTTTTGAAACAGGATAAAGTTTGTGACATAAGTGATGTGTTATATTTGTTCTGTAAATCACTGAAGCTGTGTCAAAGTATTTGTTTACTTATAGGTTAGAATGTGTGGATTATATAAATATCAGTCAGTCCTAGATCACATTTAAAGGAGGATTTTTATCCAATGCCACTAAAGTTAAGTTCAAACTAATGATCCTGAATTGTATGCGATGGTTTTGTTTGTTTATTTCAGGGAAAATAGCCACAAATCAGTGTTGATTCCTAGCACTAAAGGCCTGAACCTCTGTCTGCTGGTTAGGAAATATCTGCTTCTTGACTTACATCTTTGGGGTGTGGTTTCCAGTAAACTGCAAGCTTAAGTTGACTAATTCTTGCCAGTGTTTGCCTCATACAGTTGCTCAAGATGTGAATGCCTCACCTCCCTGTTTTTCCCCCTAGAAATACTCTTGGGCTTATTTATTTCTTGTAACTTTTTCACAAGGTGAATGAATTTTCTGTCTATTTTGCAGTCTTGCATGGTATGTTTGGCATTGTTGATGCACCGAAAGCGAGTCAGTTTTCTTTTTTCTGAGGTTATCCACTTTTTGTTGCGATAACTTTTTAGGTGAGAAGGTTCATTTGAAATTAATATTAGAAGAAAATGGACATTATGAGCCATGCTCTGATATTATGTCCTCCTTTACAGACACCAAAGTGAGGAGGAAATGACACAACTGAGTGTCCGTCGCTGGACGCCCAAACACGTTGCAAAGTGGCTGAAGGAAGAGGGTTTCTGCGACTATGTGGATCTGCTGTGCAACAAGCATCGACTGGATGGTACCAGTCTCCTCGCTCTCACGGAGTATGACCTTCGTTCACCGCCTCTGGAGCTCAAAGTGCTGGGGGACATCAAGAGGCTGATGGTGTCCATCCGCAAGCTTCAGAAACAGAACATTGACGTGTTGGAGGAGCTGGGCGTTCCCTTTGATGGCCTCTCTCCTACAGGCTCTGGAGGCAGCTTGGACTGGCTGTGTAATGGAGACCCAGGTAGAGACTGTGACAGCACTGACACAGCACCAGTTGGAGAGGAGTATCATCAATACACAAATGGGAAGTACAAGCAGCAGATGAGGCGCCTTGATCCTGAATACTGGAAGACGGTGCTGAGCTCTGTCTATGTCGTGTTTGTGTTCGGGTTCACATCCTTTGTCATGGTGATAGTGCACGAAAGGGTGCCAGATATGCGCACATACCCTCCACTGCCAGATATTTTCCTAGACAGGTGGGTGTGACTGCTCGCTCGAGACTTGCAAAGCCTGATTATGTCACAAAGAAATAAAAAAGCATTAATCAGCAGTGAAATGCCACAGACTAAGAAAAAACAAAAGAACATGTTTTTATTGACTGTCTGAATATCACACCAGATGGTAGATGTTTTAACCGCCTTACTTAATTAAAACAAGCTTCTATTATTGTCCTCACATATTCCTGAAGGGCAAGTTTTAGATCACAGAGATCTTTGAGTTTTGTTTTGTTTTTCTCATGTGGCCTAGTTTCAAGTGTGACCCTTTGTTTATGACTTGCTTTGAGCTTTGCATGGAAAGTCTTAGCTTAATGAGAGAGCTGATTTCAGGGAATTGTTACTGTGCATTTGGGGAAATAAATTAAGCTTAAATCATTCTTAAAACTTTAACTTGAATGTAATAAGTGTTATGTACTGCTTCATTACATGTTTTGTTTATAAAAAAAAAAAATATATATATATATATATATATATATATATATATATATATATATATATATATATATATATATATATATATATATGAGTTAAGACAAACATGTTTAGCCTGTTTTTGTGTTCTTTATGTTAATTATATAACATAAGGGTTAATTACAACATGGCAGATGGTACTGGTTTAAATTGTATTTAATGGTCACTGACCATAGGAGGACTGCTGGCTTGAGAGCTTTATCTGCAGAGTTTATAAGTTTAAATGTTCTTGACCTAAAAAAAAAAAAAAAGGTAATTAAAACATTTTGTCTCTGATATAATACAAGTTTCAACCAAAATACTTGATTCATAAATCTGTAAAAAAAAATAGTACTTGATGTTGATCAGGATATAAAACTAACGGTGTCGGCTCAGAAATAGCTTTTTCTTTAAAGCTTATAAAGATGAAATAAATTGACACTTATGTCACCGTTTGTCTTGTCCTTTTCAACAGCGTGCCTAGAATACCATGGGCCTTTGCCATGGCTGAAGCATGTGGGGTGATCCTCTGTAACATCTGGTTGCTGGTTCTGCTGCTGCATAAACACAGGTAGAGTGCTGACAGTGTTTTTCACCATAAAATTGGCAGTTGTGTTCTCCTTAAATCAGCACCATGTCACGCTCAGGCTCACTATTTATTCCAACGTGTAGGTCCATCCTCTTGCGGCGCATGTGCAGCCTGATGGGGACAGTTTTCATGCTGCGCTGTATTACCATGTTTGTCACCTCCCTGTCTGTGCCAGGACAACACCTTCAGTGCTCAGGAAAGGTACGATTGCAAATTTTAAACATTGTATTTTTGACTTTTGAATTGGACATAATTTGCAAGTTTAGTTTATTCTGTCTTATAGATGTACGGCGACATGTGGGCCAAACTGCAGCGAGCCATTGCCATCTGGAGCGGTTTTGGGATGACTCTGACTGGAGTGCATACATGTGGCGACTACATGTTCAGTGGCCACACAGTCGTCCTTACCATGCTTAACTTCTTCGTTACTGAGTGTGAGTAGCTCCTGTTGTTGCAGTCTAGTGTATTTCAAACTTTCTTTTGTGTGTTTTTTCTTATCTTTGCTAAATTAAGATGTTCAATCTTCACGTTAATGTAAAAAGGGAATAAATGTATTTATGATTAATAATGATTCATATGGATACCTGAAAAAGCCCATAGTCACAGTTGACCTTCAAAGAATTTCAGATGCTATTAGCCTGATAAATTTAATGAAGATGGTGTGTTTTAAATATTTAATTATAAAGGTGTTCTTTAGGTGAGAAAAAAAGCTTAAATGTTTTTCTGATGTATCGTTCTTTGAAGAAAGTCCAAAATAAAATAAGAAAAAAAAAAGTAATGGACATTATTGTTTAAGGCAGGTCACTCAGGAACACAGAGAGTCAAAGGAGGTAGCTCTCTAATACACAAGCCTGCTTTTCCAGAGAAAAACTGTTGCAGCCAGAGTCATGTGCCTGCACCTAATTTATACCGACAGTTCAACACAATGCTCTTGTAAGATTACTGTATGTGAAAAGAAACACTGATTTCCACCATCCCTCTTCTGTTAGATAAGTACTTCCAGTGTCAAACTGACCACATTGTATTATGGTGTGTGTTAGTAACTATTTTTTTTACTCTATAATGACTATTTTGCATTTTAATGTCTGCCTTTTTTAATGATAAATCCTTAAAAAGCTTATTATAACTCTAAAAGTTTGAATCAAAACAATTATTTTTGACAGAATTGCTGAAATCACATTAAGCATCTCATGAGCTCTCCGATGATGTTTATAAAATGTTGCAGTGGTAGCCAAGATTTGCATTTATTTCCTTACTGAAAGGATATGATGAACTGTTGTAGCCATAACATCAGACATTAACAGTAGCAGGTCATGAGAGAGCTTCACTGTTGTAAAAACAAAGCCGTTTTCCTGTGCTGCCATCCAGTGTTCTTTACTGGTGCAGCAAGTACAACACGAAAACACCAGAACAGTAATACGCTCAACAATGTGAATAATTTTTGGATGGTATTTAAAATTATCTTTCTTACAGACACTCCACGAAGCTGGAACTTTATCCACACCTTGTCCTGGGTCCTCAATCTCTTCGGCATCTTCTTCATCCTGGCTGCTCATGAACACTACTCCATCGACGTGTTCATAGCCTTTTACATCACTACCAGACTCTTCTTGTACTACCACACCTTAGCCAACACCCGGGCCTACCAGCAGAGTCGGCGAGCTCGTATCTGGTTCCCCATGTTCTCTTTTTTTGAGTGCAATGTCAATGGACCGGTCCCCAACGAGTACTGCTGGCCCTTCTCTAGACCTGCTGTGATGAGGAGGCTGATAGGGTAATGAACTGATGCAGTATTGCCAGATGAGTCTCATGTGGTGCTGTTTCATCTGCTTTGTGAAGTTGCCAACTAAAGAGTCATGTGATTTCCTCAAAAATGACAACTGGTGTGATCCTGTCAGGGCAGGACTGACAAACCTGGTGGGATACACCTTCTTTTATTTTGGGACTTCTAAATTGCTTCCTGTGTTTTACTTTTAGGCAAAACTAATAAAAACCTGCAGGTTCTGAAAGACCCCACCATCGACTTAGGTTTTATTCGATAGAGAAATGTGTTACACTTAATGCTTAATTATTTTTTTAGTCCAAAGGGATTTAACTTGATGTAATATGTCAGTATCCTTTCATAGTACTTTCTAAGTTGAATTGCAACTATTAAGAAGAATTTGGATCACACTTAATATGAGAAATCTTGTTTCATCTTTATATCTATGTACTTAGTACAAAACCTAATCATTTCAAAGTTTGATCTGTATTGAAGGAAAGTTTTCTTTCTTTGTATGCCAGTGTAATTTCTATTCAGACCATTGTTAAAGCAATATGTATAGATCTACATTACACTATACAATAAATATCAGTTTCTGTGATGTTTAGTTAAGGATGTCATAAACCTCTTCTACATTCCTTGAGATATTTTCACTTTTGATTATATTAAAAAAAAGACTGACAGATAAATTTATGTTTACTATTAGATAAATAACACTGAATCAAGTGTATCTAGCTTAACCTTTCTGCTGTTGACATTGCTCATTTTTTTCTAGAAAAGATAAATTCAAGATAATGTATCGCCAAATACTTGGAAGATTTTTAAATCTGTCCATTTGCCAACTTCCTTGAGTGATTTTAATGATCATTTCATTGTGTAGAAAATGTTTAAGATCTTTTGATGTTTACTGTTGGATATGTCTTATTTTTAGATAAAATAGATCACAATAGATTTCCCTGATATTAATGCTTTGACATTAATCTGTACTGGAAAGACCGGAAAATTTGTATGTTTGTTTATATTAATTTATTTGCTTTTATAAATGTTGATAAGTATTTTTATATTTCCCTATACAGAGTTACAGCAACACGCACATGGAAAAATATGTTTACAGTTGCTTTAAACTATTTATTTAAAACATAATGTGCTTTTTAAGTGTAATTTTGACTTTAAACTTGTGCTCTACATCTGATTTAGTGAAATTTGCCACTGTAGTCAGAGACTTGCTTTGGTCATTGCAGCATGTAAAAAACATGAATACAGTAGCATGACTTTTCATTATGAAAGGTTGGGTTTAAATCCGTGTTAAATGTTTGTTGTCAATCATTTTCAACATTAAAGAGCTGAAATTAACGTTTTTTGGTATTTCTTTCCCCTGTGCTGGCTGAAAAACTATCATGTGAAATGGAGAAATTTCTTATAAATTATGTAATTTCAAAGTAATTTTAAAGCTTGTTTGAAAGCTAACGTATCTGTACATTTTTTCAAAATGTATAAATGACATTGTGCTTAAAATTTTAAGTTTTCTGGATAGCAATGTGGAACCTAAACATCACAGTTTACATTTATTTTGCATTTTAGCCCATCCAAACCACATTAACAAAAAGAAAACAAAAAAAACAGGACTAATATGAGATGTTTTTGATGGTAATTAAAGTATTAGATCTTCATGAAGGTGTTTAATTTAGTCATATATAAACTATAGTGAATTTTGTTATGAACAAGAAATGCCTGATAATTTTTTTGCTTGTTTAAATTTTATAATGTTATTATATTGTGCAATCTTACAACTTCACAGAGGCAAGGTGAAATTTCAAAACACATTTATATGTTTTATAACCAAATGATGTGCTAACTCGGTTTTTTTTTTTTTAATCAATTTGATTTTATGCAGCATGATTATAATTTTTTTTAAATATTCTAAGGAAAATTTTAAGTAAAGAACAAAAAAGATAGAAAAGAAAAAATGTTATAGACTAAACATCCAACTGTGAACATTACAAAGTGATAATTTCCCCTGTTTACTGGTATTACCTAAATCTCTTTGAGTAAGCCAATATTATGCATTACATGAGCAAGAGATCTGCACTGGCGTATTGGTTACCATGGTGATTTAGAGGTCTTCCACTTGCCAGTGTGCTGGGAGCAAGAGTTTGTCATGGAAATACGACTAGTTGCAAATTACAATAATTACATTCAATGTTTTAAAGATAATAAAGTAAATAATGAAATCAACTGGCACAAGTTAAAAAATATATCGCATGCACATCTAATTTCAGTTAGGCACAACATAGACGTCAATATGTCAGGGTCCTTCGGTGCCGAGGTCAGTAAGGTGTTTATTGCAGTGTCTCCTCCATATCGTCCTACACCGGTTTCCTTCACCTTTTCCGACCCGTTTCTAATCTGACAAGTTATTTCGAATACACAAAACAACTGAAATTGTAGGTAAGTAATGGGACGTTTAATTACTTTGGCTACTCATGCTATGTTTTGTTGGCTTGTAAGCTGGGTAGCTATCTCGGGTTGCTAGCGCTAAAACGCCCCTACTACACTTTCCGAGTACGTTCAAACTCCGTAAGACAGCGGGGCGCTACTATGATTGCATATATCACCATGGGTTAATTTTCTTTCAGTTAGTATAGCGATAAATAGAAACAACCTCTCTAATTTCTATTGGGTTGTAATATGTCTGTTTTTCTTTGCTAGAACTCTTCTCGATGTAACGGTATTGACGTCCGCTGTGCCTGAGTTCAATCCTCAAAGCTGAGTTTTTATTGACAGCATTTAAGAATGGGACAAATTAAATTACGCTTTTCCTGAGTGTGTCTTAGTTTAAATGTGTTTTGAAAAAAGGCTATTTGGTTGTGCTTGTCTGAAGCGATCAGTGAAGCATTTTACTTTCCAGTTTAACCTTGACTGTATGACTTTGGGTCAGTCAGTAGGTGTCAGGCAACACAGATAATGTAATTACTAGTGACTGCACCTAAACCTCTAACCAGTTCATAAACACGTTACCCAACAACAAACACAAACTTTAACCATATTAAGCAGGTATTTTGGAAACTATGTTAATTTCTCACAATGCTCACATCCCTATATCTCAAAACATTTCAATTTTTGTTACCTCCGCCAAGGAAATTATGTTTATTTTTAACCTGTGCCAAAAAATACTGGATGGATTTTCATTAAGGTTAGTTGTTTTTTTTTCTTTCTGGAAATGGGTCTTTAAATTCCATTAATTTTTGGGATTGATCTGGATCACCATCTTGCTAAAGGATTTTTTAAAGTATTCTTTATCAATATATATGCATATAACGCCATAATAAATTATCTGTGTGCTTGGCTGAAAAATATAGCTGAAGTTCCCAACAGGTTTTACATGATATCACAGAGAGATTTGGATCCCAGTAAAATTCTGGATTCTATGATCCAGAACAGGAAAATTCAGAATCTCTGGAATTTTTATCACTACAAGCGAACAAATGAACATAAACATGCAAAAACACCACAATATGGCCAAATCAATGTGGATTCATTATCAGTGTGTCTAGGAATCTAATAGTGTATCTATGTAAAATGAATGTAGGACTATAACATACGGTGGGGATAACAACATGGGTGGAAATGAGCTGCCGAGGTCTGCACTGTCTGGGTGCTTCTGTTGTTAGTTTATATTTTTCCTTGATGTCTTTATTAGTTGTTTTATATATGATATATTTGTGTTTAATTCTGTCGATGTTGTTTGTTTGTATGTTCATTTGGTTTTGGTAACTTATTCATAATAGAAAAAAAAATTACTATTTTAATTTAGGTAATTTTTTGGTTTCTTCTACTAATATTCTTTTTTTTCCCAATTCTTTTAAAATATTTCAAAACAAATGAATGCAGGAAAATTCAATTTGACTTTCACCCCTTTCATTTAAGGTTGATTAAATCAAAATACCTTCTTAAAACTACTTTGGCATAAATGTCTATAGTACCGGTATTTATAATGTTTAATTAGCAGCTTCCTTTTCTGGTGTTTTTAATCAAACTTAATGTATTATGTATTTTATTACTAGTGAAGACCTTACTCAATATCATCATGGGGGCCTATATTTGTTGTCTGCGCCTATATTCTTTTCCTTATCAGTTTTTTAATGAAGCAATCAATTTCTGTTGTTTTGTTTAGCCATGACTTATGATATATTTTTATGCAGGCATAATGGCTGTTCCTCCACCATATGCAGACCTGGGAAAATCAGCCAAGGACATTTTCAATAAAGGATATGGTAACTGTTTATAAATATATATTACTTTCTTGTTAATATGCATTTTGTTGGCAGTAAAAGTCTACTCCTTCATATGCACATCTCAGTTTATTGTTACTGTCCTTGCAGGGTTTGGGCTGGTTAAACTAGATGTGAAGACCAAGTCCTCAAGTGGTGTGGTGAGTTTAACAACTGCTGTTATTGTATCTGAGTG
Organism: Telmatherina bonti; assembly: GCF_933228915.1. NCBI lineage: Eukaryota > Metazoa > Chordata > Actinopteri > Atheriniformes > Telmatherinidae > Telmatherina > Telmatherina bonti. The sequence goes on along the minus strand of NC_136630.1, from coordinate 13,943,522 downwards.
TGATGCGGGATGTTTTGGGATTTTTATGCCAGGAGATCTTAGGTTTACACTGCTCAAAATAATGAAGGGAATGTTTACACAAAACATCTTGCATCTTAATGAATGAAATATTACAGTTGCAAATCTTCCTTCATACAAAGTGGAATTGAGAACAAAATAACTCAAGGGATCTCATCAATGAAAATCAGAATTATTATTCACGAAGGTCTGGGTTCAGAATCATACTCAGAATAAAAGTGGAAAGATCGGATCATAGACTGAGCTAACTTCTGTGGAAATTCCTCAAGACAATTAAAAAGGTGGTTCAAGTGTGTGTGTGTGTGTGACTTCCATGTGCCTTTGTGCACTCTGTACAACGTTTCGGCATGTTCCTGACGAGACAACAGATGTTCTCCTAAAGGATCTCCTTTCAGACTTGGATCGGGGCATCAGTCAACCCCTGGACAGTCTGTGGTGCGATGTGGTGGCAGTGGATTGAATGAGACATGATGTCCCAGAGGTGCTAGATTGGAGTCAGGTCTGGTGAACGTGAAGACTGGTCCATGGCTTAATCATGCAGGAATTGCTGACACACTCCTGACACATGAACTTGAGCTTTCGTTAGTATTAGAAAGAACTTAGGTCCCACTGCAGCAACACATGGTCTGACAATGGGTCCAGGGATCTCATTCAGGTACCTAACTAGCAGTCAAAATACCTCCGGCTAGCACATGGAGACCCTCCAAGGATATGCCTCCCCAGACCACCACGGACTCACTGTCAAACAGATTATGCTACTGGAGGATGTTGCAGGTAGCGGAATGGTTTCCACGGTGTCTCCAGACTCTCTCACATCTGTCCCGTGCTCAGGGTGAACCTTCTCTCACCTGGGAGGAGCACAGTGGAGAATCATGCCAATCCTGGTGTTCTCTGACTTGGGCTTGACAGTATCGGGTTATGAGCACAGATCCCAGTCGTGGATGTTGGGTTGTCATACCACCCTCATGGAGGTTGTATTTGACAGTTTGAGGAGAAACATGAGCGTCAGCAAGAGATAATTTTGTAGGGTTCTGGCAGTGCTTCTCCTGCTCCACCTTGCACAAAGGAGCAGATTGTGTTCCTGCAGCTGGGTTGTTGTCGTCCTATTGCCCACTCCATGTTGACTGGTATTCCGGGCTGTCTGCTGGTATCTCCTCCATGCTGGGAAACACAGTAATCCCTCTTGCCACAATGTGCATTAATGTGACATCCAGGATGAGCTTCACTACCAGAGCAACTTCTGTGGGTTGCAGACACCGCCTTGTATCACCTCTAGTGGTGAGCATACTGGCAAAATGCAAACATGACCAAACATCAGCCAGAAAGGATGAAAAAAGGAAAATGATCTGAGGGCCACCACCTGCAGGACCACTCCTTAATAGGCGTTGTCTTGCAAATTTTCTCTTATTTTCATCACTTTCCTAATCCATTTACACAAAAGCAGGTGAAATTGATTCATAATTAGTTACTTCCTTTCTAGACAGGCTGAATTCCCAGAAGTGTGCCTGATTTGCATAGTATAATGATTGTGTTCCCTTTTTTTGAGCATCTGATCAGTCACTGCTGTGAAAGTACTTTACAAATCAAAATGACCATTTTTATAAACGTTTATTAAATATTCAACTTGATATGTATCTAATGTGCCCATTCTTCATGCATTATGTATTTTCAATCCATAGTGACTTGAATATTGTAATGCATACTTCCCTAACATCGACATTTTATCAGCCAGACTCTTAATGATAAATGCAATTCAGCTCTAAAGGTTAATGAACCTTTTCCAGACTATTACATCAAGGTAGGATTAATATCCTCTCATGTTCCCCTCAGGAATTTAAAACATCTGGCTCATCCAATGTAGACACCAGCAAGGTCACTGGTACCCTGGAAACCAAGTACAAATGGGCTGAGTATGGACTGACGTTCACAGAGAAGTGGACTACGGAAAACACGCTTGGGACAGAAGTTTGTGTTGAGGATCAGGTAAATTGAAAACTACCGCTGATTTTTACTAATTAAAAAACACAAAAATTGATGCAATGTTGGTTTGTTTGTTTTTGTTTTAGATCACCAAAGGGCTGAAACTTACTTTTGACACCACATTTTCACCTAACACTGGGCAAGTTAGATATTTATAATAACCAATTAAACAATATTGCTTAAATCTCCACATTCCTTAATTTTCATTTTCTTCTTCCTCTCGTTTCTTTTCACCCCTAAATCCTACAGCAAGAAGAGTGGGAAAGTCAAGACAGCTTACAAACGGGAATATGTTAATGCTGGGGTTGATGTAGATTTAGATTTTGCTGGTCCAACTATACATGGAGCCATAGTGGCCGGCTACGAGGGATGGTTGGCAGGCTACCAGATGACCTTTGACTCAGCCAAATCTAAGATGTCTCAGAGCAACTTTGCTATTGGTTACAAGACCGGTGACTTCCAGCTCCACACCAATGTGTATGTCTTTAAAAATCATAAAATATTTGCATCAAGTAAGATGAGAATATTTCTCCTGCAGAAAAAGAAGTCAATTGCAGTCATATGGGATTGTTTATTTCTAATTTAAGCTGTTTAATAATAATAATTTTAAAAAAAAAGAAAAGTTTTTTTGCTTATTTTATCCAGAAACGATGGTTCAGAGTTTGGTGGATCCATTTATCAGAAGGTAAATGACAAACTGGAGACTGCTGTGAATCTTGCTTGGACGGCAGGCAGCAATGGCACGCGCTTTGGAATAGCTGCAAAATACCAGTTAGACTCAAGTGCCTCCATATCGGTAAATGCTCATTTAAAAAAATATTAATACATCATGTAATAATAATAATAATAATATGTTAACACTGTTAGCATTTTAAGGGATGCAAGTCACACTGAAAGATTTGAACTTTTTCTCAGGCTAAAGTGAATAATGCCAGCTTGGTAGGAATTGGATACACCCAGACTCTTCGACCTGGTAAAAAAAACATCTCCATCATACCATATGAAATACCTCAAAACATTACAAAAAAAGTTCTTTTCATTAATCTGAATTTTTTTTTCAGGTATGAAACTCATCCTCTCAGCATTAGTGGATGGGAAGAATATCAATGCTGGTGGTCACAAGCTAGGTCTAGGCTTGGAACTGGAGGCATGAAGATCATCTCTGCCATTTCAACAAAAAGAGGAAGAGTTTCCGCAGAACCTGGCCTTCAGCATTTATGCATCATCAGCAACAGATGTTTTAAGGAAAAACAAAGTAGAATCCCAAGATGCAGGCACGACAGACATAATTCCACCAGCCTCCTGTCTTTGTGGTTACAATAAGTAGTAACAATGTTTTAGCCACACTTATTTATTTATCTATCAGATACCCTTCATTCTGCCAATTTCTCCTCCATAATAATAGAAATACCTCTTGCTTGATGTTGAAAGTTGGCTTTTCTTTTTCTTTGTTAGTTGGATCTGTGAGTGGCAAACAAAACCTTGTTATTCTGCTGACGTGATAATGTAGAATGTCACGCTGAGCTGTTATTTTGCACAGTAGAATATACCTTTATTTAAGCTCTTAATCCTTTGTTTTATTTGCACATATTATTGCTGGTAGTGTTGCACTGCTTGTTGAGAGGCCACTCCAACAAACTATGCTATTAAAACTAAAGTCAGTCTATTGGCCTATTTTTTCCTAGACAGCCTTTATTGTGCTGTGATGAATTTTAGACCTCTGCAACCATAAGTACCTGCTTCTTATTTGCAAGACTATGCTTCATGCATTTTTATTTTACTCATTATGACTCAAATGAAAGGCTGAATAAGTCATCCACCTCTTTACCCATTTGAGGACGGCGAGATATTGATCAGGGAGCAGTTAATGTTTTGCTGTGTGTACCTTTACAATAAAGTCCTGAAATATACGTGTTATCAAGTAATTTTATTACAACACATACTTGTGCAGAACACTGTACTGTATGAACTGATTAAATTAGATAAGTCTGTAGAAACCAAATACCTCAATTAATTAATACAAATGTTGTCCTTTATTTAGTAAATAAAAAGGTATTAATATGTGTGAACTATGTTCTGTAACGACAGTCCCCTTACTGACATCTGGCAGCCATTGTGTATGCCTAAATTAACAATCACACTACTGATGGAGCCAATCCAGTGTGCAACTTTTCAGACATATGTTCTATAGTTTGACAGCCAATGTGAGCCCATCTCCCACTGTGAGCATGCTCAGTGTAATTCGAGCGTCTCTGTGCAACTTCTTGTTCAGCTTGTCAATAGCCACAGTGTCTGCATCACCAGGATCTGGGTTGACTACTCTCCCGCCCCACAGAACCTGCAGCACAAGAAAAAAAAAAGTATTAAAGTTATTTGCAGCTTGGAATGACTCAAAATATTTGCCTTGGTTGAAGCTCATACATTGTCAATAGCAATGATGCCTCCTTGTCTTAGCAGCTGTAGAGACTTTTCATAATAGTTTTCATAGTTAACTTTGTCTGCATCAATGAAGACAAAGTCAAATGTTCCAGCCTGGCCAGAAGACAGGAGATCATCTGAAAGAAAAAGAAAGATATGGTGATAAATAAATGGTCAGCAAAATGTTTTACAGCTGTCAGATATGATTAGCCTTATTCTGGCCAGCAGTAATTCTAAATCTAACCAAGTGAGATAACACAGATTATAATATAATAAAATCAATATTATATCTTAAATGAAGACAGAAAAAGCTGCTTAAACACAATCTAACAATGTCAAAACTATTCTAATTTATAAATCACAATGGTTTCAAACATTTCATAACTTTTTTTTTTTTTTTTTAAAGCCATGAAAATTGTTTTAAAAGAAAAGCAACTAGATTTCGTTTGATGAAAACGTAAAGCGAGCGCCATTACGTACGTACGTAACGTCATGGTGACGTCGCAATCGAGAGGCGCATTTTAAAATGAGTTCGGACAGTCAGGAACGTAACAGCTGCACTAAAAAATGTAGTTTTAAAAGAAAAGAGAGGGTGGCAGGAAAAAACCGGAATGGAGGTAATGAAGTTCTGTTGAGCAGTTAGCTTCTATACTATAAACTTGTTTTTCCAGGTACAACAAGCGTGGACGTTTACTCCTCAATTGGCACCTACTAGCTAAGCTGCAGAGCTTACCTGGACCTCAAACAAACATTTTATTCGCTGTACTCTTTTCCTCAGTATTTGTCCTCAGGACCCAATGCACTGCATGTTTTACAATAAGCTATTCAATTCGGCCCCACAAGATATGCAGCGCTGTAGGTGTTGGTATCTCCCTGCTCTTACTAACCTGCCTAATGAAACTTTGTGCAGAACTTTGCTGGTTATTGGATACCTTTGATTTGAGTCAGCTGTGTTGGATTCGATGTTTCAGTATTTTAATACACCTACTGAAATGAATGGCCTATTAACAGGCTGCCAAGAATTAATTTCAAGTTATGTTAATCTAAATTGGGTGTGTTGGAGCAGAGAAACACCTACAGCACTCGAGAACTACAGTTTGAGATCAGTGATCTAAATAAGACATGCAGGGCAGTGAGTCCTGTGGATTAGGATTGTAAGACTGCTTTATCAGAGGTGAACCTTTTTAAAGCAGCATCTCTGCCATACAATTGAACTTTGAATGATTTAGATTAAATGCAAATGAAGGTAATTTTACACTCAACAAATCAGCTGACATGCAGGGATGTCTGTCTTTCATGACCACGAAAGGATGTGTCCTTTGGCATGGTTGCTGAAAAAACTCCAGTCAGGGTTAACCCTTTATTGGGTGAATGACCACATTTGTACACTTCACTGGACTAACAAAAAACCTCTGCATGCTAGTCCATGACATTGTAGAACTAGGCACACTACACCAATAGTTAAAGGTCAGGTCACATCTCAGGTACTTAAATCGGTCTTCAGTCTAAAAATGTGAAATAACTGTTAGTACTGACCACTTCCAATTGTTAGACAAAAGTATCCAAGTTTTAAAGTCTAGTAATATCCTCCAATAGAAGACTTTTCTATGGTTGAAAATGTACATTTCTGGGTATTTCAATGAGGTTAAATAACTTGTTGCCAACTGAAAGATCACCACCTGTGCAGTAATAATACCTGTTTGCTTTGTTTAGTTAAAATGAAGTTGCCACGCAGTGTGTATTTGGTCTCATAGCAAAAGGTGACCTATTAGGAGAACTTGGACAGATCCTATAATGATTATTGTGCTTTTAATGATTTGATCATTTGTAATGTTCTATTTCTTTTGTGAAAAATGACTTGGGCCAGACCTGAAACACTTTTCCACATTCAGGCAGCCCACACCTACAGTAATAACTATAATGGTAAATATAAAGAGATGGTTGGCAGAGAGATGGACGGCAGAGTTTACATCATAAGTGATGGCAATGATAGTATGAAAAATAGTTTTTGAGTTCACTTTCTGTTTGGCTAACAATAAATTAATTTAGTTAACTGGAGTGTTTTGTTGAGTACTGATCTGATACCAAGTAAAACTCAAGCAAGTATCTGCAATATTGATCAGATACTTTTATCATTTCCAGCCTATCGAGCCCACCTGGATGTAACCTTCACGAAGCGTGCAGAAGCTCTGTTGCCTTCTTTGACAGCCACATCAATTTCACTTAACTTGATGGCTGCATCATTATGCATTTCTTCCTGTGTTTTCCATGATGAGGGTGTGTACATGATCATTAGCCAGCAAAAATCTATGCATTAGCCACATTGTTGTTTAAGCTGCAGGATTGCCTGTACATTTTAAAAAAAATTATTTTAAACTTCAAAGTGGCTGTTTTGTTCCCAGTACTGAATATTTTAATGAAATGCATCCCTTGCAATCATTCTTTTCTGACTAAATCTAGGCTTGTTGAACTATATAAATTGAGTGCAGGTACATGTCACTCCAAGCTTTAGTTTTAGGATTTATGGGAATGCTTGTTATTTTAACATCAACACAAAAATCTTAGACTTGCAGATGGATAAAAAAAATCCCTTTCCGAAACTCGCATTTATGCTAAACAGCTCCATATTTTTCCCTCTATGCCTGAATAGTAACTGGTGGTAAGTACCTGCCTGCAGCATCAGTAGAGTGATGTCTATCTTGCCCTGGCAGGCAGACCCTATTGTCTTCTCCATTAGGATTGTCTCATCGTAGCCTCATATTCTGTGTGACGATTGATTCTCAGTTGTTTAAGGAGGTTTGTGGTGTTGCTAGAACAACTTTGGCCTCCCACACATGTCACACAGTGTGCATTTGCTCTCTAACACCTCCTGTGACTCAGTGAGTAATGAACAAGTGAGTGAGTGCCACACTGCTATGCTGGCATGTTTGGCCTTATTTAACAATTGACGACAGCTGAATGAAAAAGTGGTTCCTACTCCACCCTGAGTACAATTTAGACAAAATCCTGACAGTACAGTTACTTCCCACTGTTTTCCAGTTAGTGATAAACTACATATAATACTACATATTTTACCCATATTACAAAAAAAAAAATCAATATTTTAACATGAAAATCAATTCTAGAACATAAAACTAGTGTTGGACATATCAATATTTCAGTATTACTCTGTACATTATTGGAGCATTTAACATAGTTATTGTTCCTGCTATGGATGGTTATTTCTTTTGTGAAATTTGTTTGTTTTAGAAACTGCTTTACCGATATCTTAAAAAATCTGCTTTTTTACTATACTCAGTGACGTTGAACCTCTATCAAACCACATTTACAACAGGTTTTTACTTTGGGTTGTTATTGGGCTAAACCGTATCACAGACCCAATTTCTCATCTAAAGCAATGATGGGCTAAGTGAAACTATAGCTTAGATGTGCCATCCATCCATCCATTCTCCGCTACTTATCCAGGGTCGGGTCGCGGGGGCAGCACCCCAAGCAAAGAAGCCCAGATTTCCCTCTCCCCAGCCACATTTGCCAACATTGCGGGAGGGGATCCCCGAGGCGTTCCCAGGCCAGCCGAGAGATATAATCCCTCCAGCGTGTCCTGGGTCTTCCCTGGGGTATCCTCCCACAGGGACATGCTCTGAACACCTCACCAGGGAGGTCCAGAAGGCATCCTGACCAGATGCCCGAGCCACCTCAACCGTCTCCTCTCGATGCGGAGGAGCAGCGGCTCTACTCTGAGCCCCTCCCGGATGACCAAGCTTCTCACCCTATCCCTGAGGGAGAGCCCGGCCACCCTGCGGAGGAAACTCATTTCAGCTGCCTGTATGTTAAGATGTGAAATGCCATAAATTATATGACTTATCAGAAAAATTAAGCCATTCAAAGGACATTCTCTTAATTACTTTTCTAACATTTAAATTGGGAAAGTCTATAGTTTTAGTAACATTTACACAAATAAGATAAATAAATGACTGTATGACTGTACCTAAAGTGTTTAAGGCTGGTTGAATGCGGAGATCGATTTTATGCTCAACTCCAGCCTGTGAAGAAAAAGACATACAAATGTAGCCAAGCATTAATGTGTTACTGAAGCAACAAGGAGTCTGGTAACAGATGTTCATTTACATTTGCATGCATTATACAATATGTTATTGAGTCAGATACAGATATGAAGCAGTACTGTCTTCCTTTTATGGAGTTTGCTGAATCAAAATAACATAATAAATCGCATTTTAACACACATTTAAAAATATGTGCTTGACAAAAAAAAAAAAAAAGATCAGTTTTTATTGATCTTTACCAAAAATAATCCCTTTGTCTTCTTGACTAATTGGTGAATTATTAATTTCATAAATAATTTAGTATGTGTCCTAAAACTGAAAATTTGCCAGCAAATATTTTGGGGTTGAATAAATATCTTCAAACTGTTGTTCAATTTGAATTACTAAACTACTGAAGATTAACATAAACTGCAAATATTTTCCTCATTTTTACTCCCCAGATGATCCAAGAAGGTTGTTTTCCATTAACATTGTATGCCATTAATTTAGTTTGATTAAAAACAAATATTTTTGTTGGCAGCTGCCTTTCAGTGTGTTGGCAGGCTTCTACAGCTGTGTTTAAAAAAACAAAGCAAAACAGGGATACAGTCTTAAAGGATTTATGTTATAATGTATAATCTACATATGCCTCTGCATTGATCAGTACTTTGTAATATGGGAAAAATACATTATTATATATTATACATATAAGTCCCACAGTATTATATGTAGCATTTTATATCTTACAGGTAATCAGAGAAACTAAAGTGCTCTGTACCTCCTTCCAGAAAGGTTTTCCAATGTTGGTGTAGTCTTCACTGATGTCACATGCTATGACAACTCCATCCTCTGGTAAGGACAGTGCAATGTTCAGTGTATTGTAGCCTGTGTACACGCCTGAAAATTGAATAAACTATGGTCAAAATGAGAAGAAAAAATGACAACATTTGATTATAGTGACAGTAAATACGCTTCTGGTCCTGCAGTTGGTGCGCGCATGGTAGACGACTCTGCAGTGATCAGATTTTTTATAAAGTGTTGTGCAGATGAAAAAATCTCATTGGGATGATTAGAGAAAAACAAATTAATATTATATGACAAGATATTGTCGACATGCTTTAGATGCTTTTATGATAACGTTCTCCATCCTTTGACCCAATTCACCAGCTTAATTTCTACTGGAAAATCCTGATTTCCTGGCATCAGATGGATAAAACCAGGCATTTAATCAGCTTTTTACATGTGCAGCATTGGTCAGGCAGTGATTGTATCGCAGTGGGATGAAAAAGAGACAATCAGAATGGAGTATATATCCTGGTTTCTGACTTAAATGGATTTGTTTCTCTTTCAAAGGAATTATTTAAAACTAAAATGTTTCTCAAGATATAAGGCGTAAAACTGTTAAAAGATCTGACTATATGGCATACAGTATTATTACATCAAAGTTGTCCTACATATTAAGCAGCTTGGCTTGTCAATATCTGTGAAAATAGTATGTAAAATTAAGAAGTTTTGCCAAGTCCAAACAAGTCACAATGTGGAAGCAGATTCCTGCTGTGTTGTGGAGAAATACTGCAATCTTCCATGAGCTCGGTTTAGTAGAATAGTGTTTATTTAGGATGGACTTCATAACTTGGTGAAATTAAGTCAAACTGTTTTGACAGTCATTATAAAAGCAAGTTAAATTCTTCAAATGCTGAGGAAAGGAGCCTCAGTGCTTAATGTAGTATTGCTCGTAGTCTGTTTGAGAACCAGCTGTTCTCAAACTTTTTCAGCCACAACCCAGAAGACAACATAAGTTGGTGTTTATGTCCCCTGAACCTAATAGCTAGTTGCAGTTACTGCAGCAGCAATACCTGCAACCAAGCGTTGCCAATAACTGGAAATGGCTCTTTTACATCGATGTGGAGGAATTTTGGACCACTGTAAAAAAATATATTTTCTTGCTTTTTGTTTATGAAAATAAATGCTTATTTATAAAAAATAAGCCAGCGGGGTGAGAACAAAAGGGCATCTGTCACTTCTTTGACTTTATCCATTTCTTTTTTTTTTTTTTTTTTTTAGTAACTAATCTTTGATAATAAAATGTTTAACTCTGCATACCATCATGCAAACGCAATATATGTATAGTAACTGTGAAACATAAGGATGTATTAGTTGAGGCACTTTTTGCAGAATATTTATTGAATATTGTATTTTGTTCTATTTCAGTGTTTCTCAGTCCTGGTTCTCAAGTAGCACTGCCCTGCATGTTTTAGAGGCAACCTTACTCTAACACACCTGAATGAAATGAGCATCTTGTTGGCGGACTTGCAAAGAACTTTGTGAGGAGATTCATTACATAAAACAACATACATAAAACAAACATAAAACAAAATTACTGCAACAAGCCATACAAAAAGCTTTGAGCTTTTAGTAAGAGCTAGTCTTTGTGTAGTTGTCTTCTCTTAAGTCAATACAAATTTATTTTCTAAACCTAATGTTTAAAGTTAATGAAAAGACAATAGGGAAGAAAGAGATGCTGTTTAGCTTTACCTTGCTGTAAAAAAAAAAAAAAAAAAAAAATACATGTTGCTCGAGTACAATATCAAATTGTACAAACTTACCGATCTCCAAAGCTTTCTTAGCTTTTATCAGTTTTGCCAGATTGGCCATGAACTGTGCCTGCTCACAAGCCACCATCATGATGTTCCAGGAATCTTCCATCGTCCTCTGAAAACAATGAGCGGTAACCAGTTGCATACATTTGTAAGATTATCTCAAAGCACTGGCTACAAACAAGTAATGTCCCAGACTGTTTAACTGACTCACCAGTCTAAGCTTTTTCAGGACCGGGTGCTCCCTCAGAGAGTTATTGAGTACATACTGCATCAGTGGGTTGTTTTGTCCTCCACTGTGGCTTTTGGAGATGCTCATTCTTGGAGGTTTTCTTTTTCCTGAGGGCAAACAGGAAACTATAAGGATCTTAAGTGCACAATGATGTCAGGGGCCCATGCAGCAAGACTATAGATTGTAAAGTTAATTAAAGTCTGGTGTAGTTCATGTGCAGTAGTCATCTAATTTTGTTTAGGTCTAGCTTAAATGATCTCAGTGATAAATAAAATGACTGAATCCTCAGCAACAGAACCAGATAATGACATTTATGCAGGAAACTGTAAAACAATGTAGTTTGACAGCTCAATGGTAATACAATGATGCATTTCTGTTTAACTCTGTGTAGATGGTGGTTCCATTACTATAACACTGTAGATTACGAGTTACTATAAAGCTGTATAGATTTACATTTACCATTATGAGTCAATGTGGGAAGGAGGATAAACAGAAGTTTTAATATGTACTACTATGAATCTGCAAAGCAACCATAATGATAATTTAATGTCTTACAGGACAATGAGAAATCGGTAGATGAAAAATGTCAACTCCTTCAATGCAGCATTTCCACAGTTGTCTCTAACAAGACTAACCCAAAAATAAATTATTGCCTGATATTTAATTTTAGGAAAAATGAAAACTGCATTCATTCCTAGTTTATATAATTTTTACACCTTCTGTTCATACCATTTTAAACTCACCAGGAGCAAACCTATTCAATTTCATGGGTCATTTTAAGTGTTTGCACTTTGAAAGTTCCTTTGATACGTTCCTTTTAATAGTGATCCTGACACACGTCAGGAAATAATTATAATAATAATAAATAACAAAATAACAACGCCACTTCTATCAAACAAACAAATTCTTCGTGACTGACTACTCTAACTTCCCCTCTCCACCTCTCTGTTGATAGGTTACCTTGATGCTGCAACCTTACGTAACTCTGACCTGTGCGCGTGTTTAAACAAGTATTATAAATCTTGAAATAAAGCGCTTTTACCAAAGAAGTAGCCTGCGACAAAAACAACCCCAACTGTAATGGACCCAACCAGGACTTCTTTAGAAACGTTGCGATAAGACATGGCTTAGACGACAAGAACAATATCACAGTTCTCCGGCGGATCAAACGCTTCCGTGTTGGTACTTTACTCTACCGTAACGCTCCGCTTAAAGGCGACGCTACATCGTGGAACAAGCGAAAGCGACGTTTAATGACACCCCTGTTACATTCATGGACAAGTCTGGTGTAGTTACTTATACCGGTTGTGTGAATGAGTAACGCTTTAAGAAAAATGTTAAGCTTATCGAACGACAATGGCTAATATTTATAAAAGGTTAAAAAAAAAAAGATAAAAATGAATAAAAGGAACACTGTGTGTTTCTTCCATTGACAATTATGCAAAAACAGCGACTGAATTTAAAGTGAAGCTTATAATGGAGCATGATAACAAACTCACCAACGCTGCGCAGCGAGAGTGGTCCTTTGCGATTGGGAAAGATGGACAAATTCTTGCTCAAACGAACCTTAAAACATGGTCAGTCATGTGTACATAAACCTGGCCATATGACCTTCTGCAGCCGTTATGATAGGACTGCTAAACACGCCCCTTTTCAGATATAAATTTGTGTAGAAATACAATTCCCACTTATTTAAAGACCCCAAGGAGATGTACAGCAATTATGTCAGAAGTGCATTAAAGTCCTAACACATTTTTGCTGAGGAAAAAAAGGTAAACCAAAAGCGAAATGTGCATTAAACCACAAGAACCCAGCGTGGCATCAATGATACATATTTCTGAGACATTTTGCATCACTTTATTATGGTAAAAACTTTGCCCAAAACCCTGTAAAACATTTTTTTCTTTTGCTGCTTAATGGACACCAAAAAGAAGAAGATTACGCTATTAAGATTTACATGGTAATAAATAGTAAATATCCCTAAAATATTTTGCTACTTTTTTTATTTTACATTTACTTAAAGGGACAAAAAAAAAAAAGACCCCATATTTTTTTCGTTTTTTACTCTTTTTCATTGGTTGGTTCTTTATGGGTTAAGATTCACATTTTTGTGAATATGTTTGCGGATTTAATCTTTCTGCAAACTTTTTATACAGATGATGTTATTTTGTGGAATTTGATTTTCAAACATTGTAAGTTTAAACTTCAGTGGCTGTTGTGTAATATTACAAAGAAAATAATATCCTTAACCTCCACAGGATAACTTATTTATTCAAATTTTTGGGTTAAATGCAGTGATGTACAGTCATTCAACAATATTAAGAGTGTACAGATTGACAGATATTACCATTTATTACCAAAATCTGACTGAGATAATTGTGATATGAGGTTAACAATATTAAAATATGAAGTCTCCCTGGCCTAAAAGAAGCATAAAATTGGCCCAAAATAAAGTCGGTAGAACATCAATAACTCCATATCATTACAGAATCGTTACAGATCCAAAATGACTTCCTTCTTATTTTTATTTATTTATTCATTTATTCAGTGTTTTTGACAACCTTGTGATGGATCAGGATCCCACCTCCTACCTGACAGCTGCTGGAGGAAGCCCTAGCCACCCCTGCAGCCCGGATTTAGAAAAAGCAAGTATAGAAAATGGATCAATGGATAGACTGTATTATTGACAATGCTGTTTATTATTTTTTGATAATAAACTCTAGCGTTTCACTGGGTTGCTATTGCTAATGTAGCAGACCTTATTTAGTTATCATTTATTTATTTAATGGAGGGGCTGTAGCTCAGGAGGAAGAACAGTTGTCTTTCATCTGGTCTAGTCCAGACTTTCCCTGTCTACATGCCAAAGTGGGCAAGACACTGAACCCCAAGCTGCCCCACGATGTGCCTATTGGGGTATGAGTGTGAATGGGTGAATGTGACAAGTAGTGTAAAGCGCTTTGAGTGGTTAGCATGACTGGAAAAGAGCAATATAAATACAATTCCTTTTACCAATTTGCCATTTATTCTTAACATAAAACCCAACTATTATGGTACTAGTAGCTGAAAAGATGAATGATGCAGATGTTCATGCAGAACACTTTTAACATTGCAATTAACCTTGCATGTCGACTAATATTTTTTGTGTTTTAAAACTAGTTAATTGGTCTTCTGTTGCTTGTGACTGGTAACTACCCAACTGGAATTTTATGTCCAGGTTCATGTATTGGCTAAAAAAAAAAAGTTAATTTGCATTAGTCAGTATGTTAACAAATGGAATAACAGCAAATGAAAGACATCATTGCACACTGTTGTATAACTGGGATTCTTACATCAAGAGGGATGACCTACATTTTGCATTCATTTAAGGCAAGTAAAATAACATTTTTCGAATCAACTGTAAAATCTTTGCGCAGAAAATTATTCAAAGAAAGAATAGTTCCCCTTGGCAATTTTTCTTAAGAGAATTTTCTGTGCTAAAACTGTATTATGTAAGGGATAATGCCTGACAAGTTGTCCATTATCAGAAATTATTGGATGACGCGGAGGGGTAGCCTCCGCAAAGTCCATTAATTTCTGATAATGGACACCTTAGGGCATTATCCTGCTTATACCATGGTCACTCACAAAGGAAATAATATAAGATCAACTACTAACGTTGTTTTTACTGTTAAACTAATGTTTTTAACAAGAAGCGGCGGAGCAGACTATTTAATGTCTCTTGTTGTGGCGTTGCCAAGGTAAGCGCCATTGGCAGCATCTGCAGCTCATTCGGCAGCAGATACTATTGCAACAAATCCTCCATAGACATCATATCACAGATGATGGTAAAATATGATAGTGTTGCGGGATGTGTGTGACTGTGTGGTTCAGGGAGCTCAGTGTATATAAATGTGAGTGAGTATGTGTGCATGGCGTGCAGTCAGGTGGTAGAGACTGAAAGATAAGAGTGTTGAATGGAAATGCCGCCCCCACCCCTTAACAGATTCCAATGAAAATATGGGGATTTTCAGAAAATGCTTATTTCTTCACAATATGAAGGTAATCGGGGAGGACGTGCAATGATTGGTTTCAATAATGGCATAAGAAAAATTCGGCTGTGGAAAAATGCAAATGGCAACAGCATGGACCTTTTTAATTCTTGAAGATCACTTGAAATTTTCGTTACCTCTCCTTTTAATGGATTCCTATGAAAATATGGCTAATTTCTGAAAATGCATATTTCTTTACAATATGATGGATGTGCAATGGTTGGTTTATATAATAGCATAAGAAAAATTCGGCCGTGAAAAAATTTAAATGCGAACAGCATGGACCTTTTTAGTTCTAGAAGAACAGTATGATACTGGCGTAACTGGTGGAGCATTGATGCAGAGAAACACGCATGGTCCGCTTTACCGCTGCAGGGTGACGTCAGAGCCGCTCTGTCCCTCTTTGAGAGATCTGGAGCTTATTCACAAACTAACTGATTAAATATTTGATACGGTTGAAACAAATATGATAGATATTTTGTCTGCAGTGACTGATTTTCAACCGCTGTTTGACATAGTCTTTCCAGATATTCTTTCTGCTTTCAGTATTGTCCGTTTGTCACTAACATTTCTGTTGCCACGGTTACCAACGGGCGTTTGAGCCAGCGCAATGATTTAGAATTATTTGGTTATTTGACAAAACTTTTTTTTAACTGGTTTCCATTATCACTTTTTAACGGACACCCTGCAGCCACACAGAATCAAGTATTCACTCAGACCATGGTATAAATATGCGTTATATCAGTACTTAGTACTAATTATATTAATGATAGTGAAGTTAAAGAACTCAAAAGACTAAATGCTTATGAATATCTTCATTCATTTGCAATTTTGTGTATTGAACATAAAACAACTTTGTTTTTTGGCTTTAGAAAGTCATGGTCTGTAACACAGTATCACACAATTACCATACAAATAACAGAGCATACACTGAACTCTTTCCTTACTGATACTGTCTCTTATTTTTGTTTAATAAGAACTTGTTCTGACTTAATGAGTTACACATAATTTTCTACTTCATTGTATTTGTGTATTGTGTATTTGCAAAACGTTAATGCTTTTAAACTAAAGAAAATATTTTTATTTGGCTCATTGCATTTAGTTGTTAGTTGCTGTAGTTCAGAAACTTAAATGGAAAAAATTAAATCTCTACACTGCGATAGACTGGCGACCTGTCCAGGGTGTACCCCGCCTTTTGCCCAAAGGCTGCTAGAATAGGCTTGAGCTTCCCCACGACCTAAGCAGTATGGATAATGAATTAATGAAATCTCTACATTTTTTTTCAACATATACACACACTCAAAAATAGAGGTACCAGCTTGTACCTAAAAAGGTACAAATGCTTGTCGCTGGGGGTGTACTCTTTTGAGAGACATATCTGTACCCTTCAGTTCTGGTCTATTTTTGTACCTTATCAAGTTCAACCTCACCTTATCAAGTCATGTTTTTTAATGTTTTCACAGCATTAGGCCTGGTCCATTCCACTTAGCAATATTATCTTATCTTTAATCTAGAAATAATCTTCAAAAACTCAAAATACTGACCAGACATACACTTAGTTTGCAGCATCTGACCTTTATTGTCTGGTGTAGTAAATGACTGTTAAGTAGTTCTACTGTCATCACTCAACTCTGCTCTAGTTTGTAACATTACAGCCATTAACATTACTTTTTTCAATGCTGCAGGTACCCTTATGGTCGAAATGGTACAAATTTGTATTTTATGTCACTTTCAACCCTTTTTCGTACTCTGAAGGTGTGCTTCTGGTCTCTTAAAGACCAGTATTGTACTTTTGAGAGAACATTTCTTTAAAATGTACCTATAGGTACAGAAATGTCCTTATCTTGTACCTCTATTTTTGAGAGTGCAAAGTAAATATCAAAGTTTCAGTAATGATCAAAGTTTCACAGTAATATTACCATTAAACCAGTTGATCAAAATATTCATGTGTTATTTGTTGAGGTTATAATTTTCACACATTTTACAGTCTTGAGTCTGTAGTTCCAGGCAAAAAAAGTAGGACTTTAGTTATTTAATTCAATTCAGTTCAGCTTTATTTGTATAGCGCCACTTCACATCATCATCATCCCAAGGCAGTTTATATAGACACATCAATTCAAACAAATTCACAATAAATGGCCTAGCTGAGGAAAACTGAGACAATTACAATGAATCGTTACTTTAATCCAATCCCCCCATCCTGAATATGCATGAGGTGACAGTAATTGTAATTATTTTATGAGCTCTGAGGTTCTATGTGTTTTTCTACAGTCACATAAAATCAACTGATGTTAAAATAAAAAATGTTTCCCTGCTTCCTTTTTATTTCTGACAAGTAGTCACAGTTTTAGTCAATCTCCTAAAATATGGCAGAAAACCTCTGATTAAACTGATATCATCCAAAAAACAAATTAATGTTCGAACATCCAGGCTTCCCTCTTTATTCAAATCCAGCAAACAAACAAGCCGATATGTTTTGGATATTTCTGTTTCCTTGTTTAACAAATCTGATTGAAATGAATGGATCCTTGCTAAACCTCTTTCTATTCATTTTCTGCAGTATGTGCATCCAGCATCCAGCATCTGGACTGACAGTAACCTGTACCTAATCTAGGACAATAGTTTGTCTAAGTTTGAAACTGCAGACATGTAATACCCACAGTCATACACAGAGTGGCAGTGTTGTTGCTGAAATGAAACTGCTTTACCTCCGTCCCTCTGTACCAAGGGGCTGCACGGTGGCATAGTGGTTAGCACGTTGGCCTCACAGCCTCACAGTTCAATCCTAGGCCTTTCTGTGTGGAGTTTGCATGCTCTTCCTGTGTTCTCTACGGGTACTCCAGCCTCTCCTCACCGATGGACTGGCAAACTGTCCCAAGTGTACCCTGCTTTTCGTCCAAAGCCTGCTGACCCACAACCCTTCATTTGACAAAGTGCTTAGGATAATGGATAGATGGAGACTGTACTAAGGAATTTAAGCCAATGACTTTGAAGAGTT